>NW_006921734.1:1526937-1527739 GCF_000298275.1 Orycteropus afer afer
TGCTGCTTCCATGGGCACTGATTGTGGATCCAAGTAAAATGAAATCCTTGACAACTTCAATCTTTTCTCCATTTTTCATGATGTTGCTTATTGGTCCAATTCTGAGGATTTGTGGTTTCTTTATGGTGAGGTGGAATCCATATTGAAGAATTTAGTCTTTGATCTTCATTAGTAAGTGCTTCAAGTCCTCTTTGCTTTCACCAAGCAAGATTGTATCATCTGCATCACAGGTTGTTAACAAGTGTGCCTCTATTCTTTATGCCATATTCTTCTTCACATAGTCCAGCTTCTCAGAGTATTTGCTCAGCATACAAATTGAATAAGCATGGTGAAAGAATACAACCCTAGCAGATACTTTTCCTTATTTTAAACCATGAAGTATCCCCTTGTTCTTTTCTAACAACTGCCTCTTGGTCTATGGACAGCTTCCTCATGAGCACAGTTAAATGTTCTGGAATTCCCATTCTTCACAGTGCTATCCATAATTTGTTATGATTCACATGACTGTGGTGTGTAAACCACAGGTAAACATCTTTCTCGTACTCTGCTTACAGCCGAGATCCATCTGACATCAGCAATGATACCTCTTGTTCCATGTCCTCTTCTGAATCTGGCTGGAATTTCCAGAAACTCCCTGTCTATGTTCTGCTGCAACTGTTTGAATTATTTTCAGAAAAATTTTATTTGCATTTGATATTAATGATATTGAGAGCTCTGGTAGCATAGTGGCTAAGGCACTTGACTGCTAACCAGAAAGCTGGTGGTTCAAACCCACCAGCCACTCCTCAGAAGGAAGGTTGGG
>NW_006921734.1:1533629-1557912 GCF_000298275.1 Orycteropus afer afer
AATATAAAGATAATAAAAGTTGATTATAATAATAAATAAAATGTTATTATTTTGAAACTTTTGATACCATATCTATATAGAGGGGAATGAAAGTCTTTTAGATGAAAGACAAGTGCTTCCATATTCTTGAGGAGCAGACAAGAAAGACAACTAAAATTATAAACATAAAATCAGATGAAAATTAAGGTTGAAAAAATATATTTTAAAGTTCCTACTAACAACACAATAATAGTGAATACTTTGATCTCACCATTTTTGATGAAAACTGCTTGTCTTATAGCTTTTGATGAGCCCAATAGACTTATGGAGACTGAGAGACAACCAGACTCTCAGGGGTCTATTATATTTTGCTTAAAAACTTGTCATTTTGAGGGTGTTCATATGAGGGTTTTGCTTACTTTAAATTTTTCCCAATTTTCCTAATGTAACTCTGGACATATTGATGATCTGAAAATAATGGCCATATTATTTTAAATTTGACAACTTCTCCAGATCAGTGATTCTGACACTTTTTGCTAGAGACTACAGGGTGAGGAAAAGATTTTGAATACCAACCCCTCACTCATTTCCTCCTACCGTGGTAACAATTCTTGCTATCTTGGTGCTAATTTTCCATATTTATTAACTTAATGTAGATTTACATCTGCTGTGGAAACTCCATTTTAAAAATGAAATGTAAATAATGGACCAATTGTCTGAGAACTTCATGCTCTGAGGTTGGTTGTTGTGTGCCATTGATTCTGACACAGAACCTCCCTATAGGATAGAATAGAACTGCCCCATAGGGTTACCTAGGCTATAATCTTTATGGGAAGAATTCTTTTTCCTGTAGAGCCACTGGTGGGTTCAAACCACTGACCTTATGGTTAGCAGCTGAGTGCTTAATCATTGTCCTATGAGGGACATCATTTTGTAGCTAGCTCTGTTACATGTGGCCTATAAAAGCAATCACCACAAGCCACACAGAGTCTGTACATTTTGATTCTGGTTCTGAGTTTTCATAATCTTTTTCACATTCATTTTGCTTCTAAAGGTTCTTGGTAATCAATAATATCTGAAGAATTGGAACATTCTGACTACTGTAACCACTGAAACATTTTGTTCTGTTATTTTCCTCCAAATATCAAATAAAGTCATAGGGGGATACATTAAGCTACCTTGTGAATACAGTCCAAAACATATTTCCTCTGATTGGCTCCAAATTATGTTATTCCTCCTAATATATTGCAAGGTGCTTTGCTTTTTAATGGAAGCCTAAATTAAAATGGTCATCAAAATCATTGAGTATAACCACTCATCTGAAGCACTGGAGGATAAGTGGAAATAGCAAATGGCTAGGGCTTTAAGATCTTAAAATTCAGACATACTTCCCATCTATGAAATGGAGATAAGAATATTTCATTTATTCTCCATTCTACAACCTTGGTAAAATTAAGTAAATTATGAGGAGTGAAATGAGTCAATCACAGAAGGACAGATACTGTATGAGTCCATTATTATAAAAAGTCAAGGAAAGATTTACACAGGGAAGCAAATTTTCTTTGTTGGTGACCAGGGATGGGGGAAGATGGAGGGAAAATTGCTGACAAGTCAAGAGACATGTGTTGATTTGTGTGAAGGGAAAGGCAATACACCAAAGTGTGTCACCAGCACAATATCACTAAGGAAAAGGAAGACAAAGAGAGGTGCCTAAGAGGTACAGTGCAAAGTAAATACTGTTACATGCACAATAGTAATATTACAAATGCTGATCTATGGGTGGATGCATAGGTAGACAAGCAAGAAGATCAGATATGGGTATGCGAACAGGAATGTACCCATGACATACATAGGTTTGGCAGATGATATTCCTATATACATATTTGTATGTGCTATAAAAATATCCATATACACAGTAAAGCTAATAAGGGACAAAGCTAGGATAAATTCTGAGCCACAACCAAGCACCTGAAGGGAATTAGTTGCTGGGCCTGCAGGCTCGGGACCATGGTTGCAGGAGACATCAAGCTCAATTGACACAACAAAAACATTGTTCTATATCCTATTTTGGTGAGTATTGACTAGGGTCTTAAAAGCTTGCAAGTGGCTATCTAAAATGCAACTTTGTCTCTACTTATCTGGAGGAGAGAGTGAAGAAAAAAAAAGATATATGAAAACAATTAGTCCAAGGGATCAGTGGACTGGGAACCTCAGCCTACACAACCTTGAGTGCAGAACTAGATGGTGCCCAGGTACCAATGCCAACCATTCAAAAAGTGATCAAAATTGGAGATCCTGTATAGAGTGAGAGAAAGTGTGGAACAAAACTCAAAATCGTAAAAAGAAGACGTGGCTTACTGGTCTGATAGAGACTGCTGAGACCCCCAAGACTATGTTCCCGAGTCATCCTCTGGGCTGGAATTGAACTCACTCCCCTGACTTAACTCTCAACCAAACAATAGACCTACGAGCTGAACATCTACACCAGGGAGATGCAGTCCTTAGAATAGTCAACCGTGAGAGATCAGAAGAGCGACATTTGCCCAAGAGAAAGGTAGGCAGGCAGGAATACACAGGGAAGAAGGACACATGGAGGGGTAAGCAAAGAAATGTGGTGGGAGGAGAGCTATTCATTGTGAGGACTGTAATCACTGTTACAAGACAAAATGTGTATGAACTGTTGAATATAAAATGAATTTGATTTGTAAAATTACTCCCAAATCACAAAAAAGAGTTTGGGGAAAAAAAAAATCCACAATGAGATCCCACTGCACACTCACTAGAATGACTATAGTTGGAAATACAGAAAATAACAGATGTTGGTGAGGATGTGGAGATTTTGGAACATTCATCTACTGTGAAATGTAACATATGTGAATGTAAAATGGTGCCAACACTATAGCAAAGAGTTTCTGAAAAAGTTAAACAGAATTACCATATATGACTCCCAGGTATGTATTCAAAAGAACTGAAAGCAGGACTCAAACAGATACTTGTACACCGATGTTTATTGCTGCATTATTCACAATAGTCAATAAATGGTAACAACCCAAGTGCCCATCAATAGATGAATAGATAAATAAAATGAGTATATCCATACAATGGAATATTATTCAGCCATAAAAAGAAATGAAGGTCTGATGTATGTAATGACATGGATAAACCTTGAAAACATGCTGAGTGAAATAAGTCAAGCAGAAAAAGACTTTTTTTTACTGCATGCAGAAAGACCAGAGTTTATTAGTGATTACTACTGCTAATCAGAAGGCTGGCAGTTCAAACCCACCAGCCAATCCTCAGAAAGTAGGTTGGGAAATCTACTTGTATAGTGATACTGCCTCAGAAACCCAAGGAGGGGTCACTATGAGTAGGGTCCGACTCGAGGCACATAACAATAGCAGCAACATAGTCTGAAGCAAGCCCTCGTGATGCAGTGGTTGAAGCGCTTAGCTGCTTGGCTGTCGATAGTTCAAACCCACTAGTCGCCCTGTGGGAGAAAGATATGGAAGTCGGCTTCCATGAAGATTTATAGCCTTGGAAACTCTATGGAGCAGTTCTACTAGGTCTAACAGGGTTGCTATGAGTTGGAATTAACTCACAGTGGATTTTGGGTTTTTATTTTACAATTGGGATAGGGAATTGGAGTAAAATATAGGGTGGAAACCTTAGAAGCTAGTTTTTAAACAGTGAATTTTTAAAATCAAAAGCACCAAATACATGAGCCAAAAAAGAGAAAATACATAAATCAGACCTCACGAAAATTTAAAATGATGGTAAAAACCTTTTGGAAATGGATAGTGATGATGGTTGCTTAGCATGGTTACTATAATTAATGTCATTGAATAGTGAAGTGGAAAATGTTTTGTTACATATATTTTACTACAATTCTTTTTTGTTTTTTAATGATTGGGGAAAAAAAAAAAAAAAAAAAAAAAAACCTTGTCTCCTGGTACACCCACTGCCGTTGAGTCAGACCCAACTCATAACGACCCCTCCTTGAGTTTCCAAGACAGTATTACTACGGAAATAGATTGCCCAACCTTCCTTCTGAGGAGTGGCTGATGGGTTTGAACCGCCAGCCTTCTGGTTAGCAGTCAAATGCCTTAGACACTACGCCACCAGAGCTCCTCGTAAGTATCTAGAAACTTCAGTTCAGTATATGAACATACTGAGGCTAGGTTTTCAGATAGTGGCTCTGTGTCTGAATATTTTCTGCTGGTTTCCTTTACCAAAATTTATGTAGTTCATAAACTTAGCAAGGATCGTAAGGCTGGCACAGGACCGGGCAGTGTTTCGTTCTGCTGTGCACAGAGTCGCTATGAGTTGGAGATGACTTGACAGCACCTAACAACAAAAACAACAACAACATGTAGTTCAGCCATGTGTTATTCTTCTCTTTTACACTGCACAGGTGATTTATGAACCCACAAATGTAGCATATACTTCCCCTTTCCCGTGATACCTAAAGTGAAATATCAGGATTGAACTTCCTAGAAATTTCTCTTTAAGGAGGCAAAATTGCACTTTCTTAGAGCAAAGAGGGATTTGTGAAATAAAATTGCTTATTAAACTCATGAAGACTCACAAAGTCTTGTTTTCTTTCCTGTAGAAAATCCTGTAAATTGTCCAACATTGCTCGATTAGCTTGAAATCTTCAGAGGTTTTAATCCAATTTATTTTATTTCCCACACTGGAGAAAGAAGTCTTTTAATTCATCATCATTGTTCTCATTTTAGGGTGTTATTTCTAATATTTGTCCATATACACACATTTTTCAGATGATTATAATCACAACACAAGCACAACTTTGCAAACACATAATTTCACATTTTTTCAGTATTTTATTATGACCTCTTTTTCATACTTTACAGCTTCATAAATGATTACTTTTCATGTTTGCATAATATTGCTTCAGGTTGCTGTACCATCATTAATCCTATGGAAGACTTGCCATTTTACCTTTTCACATTAATTTCAATAATTTATCCATCTTATTTTTATTTTTATTAAGACTTTAGGAGCTCTGGTAGCATAGTGCCTAAGGCGCTTGACTGCTAACCAGAAGGCTGGCGGTTCAAACCCACCAGCCACTCCTCGGAAGGAAGGTTGGGCAATCTACTTCCGTAGGGATACTGTCTCAGAAACCCAAGGAGGGGTTGCTATGAGTCGGGGCTGACTCGATGGCACATAACAACAACAACAACATATGATTTTTAAATGCTTTTTGATAGTAGATTATTTGATATTATGTTAAACAAATAAGTTTTGAAATAAGTACATTTTACATGAAATATTCAATTAATTTATTTTAAAAAAAGACTCAAAATATTTTAAAATGCTGAAAATTAAAAGAAATAATATAGTACCTACCACTGGATTAATTATTTTATTTGCATCTGATGTGTTTTAATAAAATAATTGAAACATTTCCTTTGGAATTTTCTTTCTCTTCCTTGAGGCAGCTATCCTAAAAAGTTTTGTGTTTCAAAGTCCGATGTTTTATACATTCAGTTTCTACATATGAATTCATAAACGATGAAGTATTTTTATATGTTTTAGCTTGAATGAATAGCACTTTACTCTATGAACATTTATATAATGAATTTATTTTAAAGAAACTTCATATTGTTAAGTTCTATTCATGTTAAAACATACAGGCCTAGTTCATAATTTTAATTGTGATACAACATTCCACTTTTTGAACATATCATATTTTCATTTTTATTTATTCCTTTATGGATGAATAGCTATGCTTTCTTTTTCTTTAATTTTAATTGTTACAAAGAATGTTCCTATGAACATCATTTACCTGTCACTACATAGGTTAGATTACTTTATTCTTCACATGCTATAAATAATCAAGCTTCCTGCAGGTTCCTAGCATTGTTAGGACCAGATTTCTATCTTAAAATTCATTGTAGGCATGCAGACTGAAGTACTCATCTGTTTTTAAAAATCAAATCAGCACCACAACTTTTTTTCATCAAGACAAATAGTATTTTAAAGCAATAAATGTTTTTGAACACTGTATGATGGTTTGGGTAAAAGTTTACAGAGCAAATCACTTTTCCATTCAACAATATGTACACATTTTGTTTTGTGACTTTAGTTGTAGTCTCCTCAATGTAACAGTACTCTTGCCTCTTCTTCCCTGAGTTCCCTGTTTCATCCTTCTTTTCTGTTCCTTCCTACCCTCTGAGTTTTGCTTTTGGGCAAATGCTGCCCTGTTAGTCTCATATAGTTGATTGTTCTGAGGATTATGTTCTGCATTGGTTTTATTGTTCACATACTACACCTGTTTATTGTTTGGTTGAAAGGTGATCCCTAGGGGTGGGTCCAGTTCCAGGTTTGAAGGGTGTCTAATGCCCATAGTCCCAGGGGCTCCACCCAGTCTCTAGCAGACCAGTAAGTCTGGTCTTTTTTATGATTTTGAATTTTGTTCCACATTTTTCTCCCACCTAGAGTTAGAAAACCAAAGAGAAGACATGTTCAACATTTCTCAAGCTGAAAGAACTAAGGAAAAAATTTAAGGATCAAGTTGCAATATTGAAGGATTCTATGGGCAAAATATTGAATGATGCAGGGAGCATCAAAAGAAGATGGAAGGAATACAGAGTCACTGTACCAAAAAGAACTGGTCGATCTTCATCCATTTCAGGAGGTGGCATATGTTCAAGAACAAATAGGAAGAAGAAAGAAGTTGAAGCTGCACTGAAAGAATCGGTGAAGAACAATGCTCCAGGAATTGACAGAATATGAATCCTCTGCTGGAGGCACTCACTCGGTTATGCCAAGAGATTTGGAAGACAGCTACCTGGCCAACTGACTGGAAGAGATCCATATTTGTACCCATTCCAAAGAAAGGTGATCCCACAGAATGTGGAAACTATGGAATAATATCATCAATATTGCATGCAGATAAAATCTTACTGAAGATAATTCAAAACCAGTTGCAGCAATATATTGACAGAGAACTTCCAGAAATACAAGCTGATTTCAGAAGAGGATGTGGAATGAGGGATATCATTGCTGGTGTCAGATGGATCTTGGCTGAAAGCAAAGAATACCAGAAAGATGTTTACTTGTGTTTTATTGACTATGCGAAAGCATTTGATTGTGTGGATCATAACAAATTGTGGATAACGTTGAGAAGAATAGAAATTCCAGAACACTTAATTGCACTCATAAGGAACCTGTACATAGACCAGGAGGCTGTTGTTCAAACAGAAAAAAAGAATACTGCATGGTTTAAATAAAGAAGGGAGTGTGTCAGGGTTGTATCCTTTCACCGTACTTATTCAATCTGTATACTGAGCAAATAATACGAGAAGCTGGACTATATAAGGAAGAAGGTGGCAACAGGATTGGAGGAAGAGTCATTAACAACCTGATGACACAATTTTGCTTGCTGAAAGTGAGGATGACTTGAAGTACTTACTGATGAAGATTGAAGACTACAGAGTACTGTATGGATTACATCTCAATATAAAGAAAACAAAAATCCTCACAATGGACCTATAAGAAGCATGACGATAAATGAAGAAAAGATTAAAATTGTTGAAGACTTCACAATGCTTGATTCTACAATTGACACCAATGGAAGCAGCAGACAATGTATAGCACTGGGCAAACTGGCTGCAAAGGACCTCTTTCAAGTGCTGAAGAGCAAAGATGTCTCCTTGAGGACTGAAGTGCACCTGACACAAGCCATGGTATTTTCAATCACCTTATATGCATATGAGAGCTGGACAATGAGTAAGGAGGACAGAAGAAGAGTTGATGCTTTTGTGTTGTGGTATTGGCAAAGAGTGCTGAAAGTACCGTCAACTGCTAAAAGAACTAACAGGTCTGTCCTGGAGGAAGTGAAGTGAGAATGCTCCTTGGAAGCGAGAATGGCCAGACTTCATCTCACATACTTTGGTCATGTTGTCAGAAGGGACCATTCTCTGGAGAAGGATATCATGGCTGGTAAAGTGGAGGGTCAGTGAAAGAGGGGAAGGCCCTCAATGAGATGGATTGACACGGTGGCAGTGGCGATGGGCTCAATTATAGCAAGAATCATGGAGCTGGCTCAGGACCAGGCGGTGTTTTGTTCTGCTGTGCATAGGGTTGCTATGAGTTGGAGACAACTTGACGGCACCTAAGAACAACAACTCTAGGTAGTGATTTTCCCTCAGCACCATAACTTTCATATGATGGTCTTCACTTTCTACTCTTAGATGTGAGTCATCTTTTTGCAGGCACTAATGCTTAAAGACCTTCTCCTCTTTGAGTAGAGCACTTTATAAATAGTTTTATTTCTGAGCAAAATGAAATCTTTAGACTTGAGCTGTCCATGGTTGATTTTTTTTAAGCCAATATATGTGATAATTATTTTTGTTCCCACTCATTCCAATTTTGCAATCGTGCATATAGTAAAGTATTTTCTTTTAACATCATTCTACCGGTCTTTGAAACTGAAATAATTACTTATACTAGGGATAGTTTTAGCATATTTTGAAGTAGCATAAATAATCTAATGATCTGCCTGAGTAGAATAAATTGTTTTAATTACTTTGATGTGAGATTTTCATTAAGTTTTAAACTTTTGTTTTTCTCATTTTATAATCTATCAACTTTGGGCTTTTCAGGAGGTATATTTTTCATTCTGTGAAAAGTCCCTCTATTAAAACCAAGTTGCTATCTTGTGTGCCGTCAGCTTGATTCCAACTCATAGCAACCCTATATGACAAAGTGGAAGTGCCCCATAGGATTTTCAAAGATGTAGTCTTTTCAGGAGCAGACTGTCAGTTCTTTTCTCCTACAGAGCTGCTGAGTGGATTTGATTCAACTGCCTTTAGATTATCAGCTGAGTGCTTAAAGTTGCACCACCAAGGTTCCTTAATTTGCTGTCTAATCACTGCTGTATAGCTAGTCAAATGAGAGGATGTGCAATGGAGCAAGATATGGTAGTGGTTAAGTGCAAAAGGTCCAAATAAGAGGAACTGAGTTAGACTCTGAGCTCTAAAGCACATTGTTTATATAAAATTTAGCATCTTTGCTAAATATGCAGTTTTCTCTTCTTTAAAATTAGTACCTATTTGAAAATATTGTTAGGATTAAATATAATTTTTTTTAAAGCTCTTAACACCTGAAATAGGAGCTCTGGTAGTGTACTGCCTAAGGCACTTGACTGCTAACCAGAAGGCTGTCGGTTCAAACCCACCAGCCACTCCTCAGATGGAAGGTTGGGCAATCTACTTCCATAGTGATACTCTCTTGGAAACCCAAGGAAGGGTCGCTATGAGTCAGGTCTGACTCGATGGCACATAACAACAACAACAAGACCTGAAATATAGTAGACATTTATTTATTACTTCAGCCTGTTCTTTTTATGAAGGTCATCTTGTTTGTTCACATGGTTCTAGTATTTTTAAATATATTTAGCCACGTTGAATGATGTGTGATAGGTGAATTACAGACCTCATCTCTCAATTCCTAAGAAATAATGAATTTGGTTATTTGACCAATGCCTTTTGAGCTATGTTGTAAACTGAGCTAGAAATTGGCTTCTTCCCACAAGCTTTGTTTCTTTTTGTTGTGCTTTGAGTGCAAATTCACAAAGCAAATTTGTTTTACATTCAGTAGTTCATGCACATTTAATTTCATGCCCTTATTACCATCCCCAACCATAAAAAACTCTCCTCCCCTCTCCTCCCATTGACTACCCCCGCCCTGTGCCCTTCTTAACTATCCATTCCTGTTTGTCCAGCATTCCGTCTGTGTAAATGCTGCCCCTCTGGTGCCTCATGGCTGATTGAGCTAAAGGGTGCATCTCCCTAGAGTAGGTGGGTGCATCACCTTGGGGCAGATGTTCTACATGTAGGTTTCACATTGTTCGGCTGAAAGCCAATCCATGGAAATAAGTCCATTTCTAGGCCTGAAGGGTAACCTGGGGCTATAGTCTAGGGGTTCCACTGCTGTCTATCTAACCAGTAATTCTGGTCATTTTTGTGTTTTTGAATTTTGTTCCACAGTTTTCCTTCCACTCTATCCTGGATCTCCAGTTTTGATCCGTTTTGAGTAGTCGGCATTGGTTGCTGGGCACCATCTAGTTCTTCTGGTCTTGGGGTGATGAAGACTGAGGTCCTCATGGCCCATCTTATCCTTGGATTAATTGTTTCCAGGTGCCTTTGATTTTCTTCACTCTTCTTTGCTTCAGATGATAGGAAACTAATAGTTGCATCTTAGGTGGCCACTCAGAAACTTTTAAAACCCCAGTCACTACTTACCAAAGTAGGTTGTAGAACAAGATTTTTATGTACTATGTTGTGCCAATTGAACTTGATGTCCCAAGACTATGGTCCCGAGTCCACATGCCCAGTGCTTCTCTTTCTCTAGGTGTTTGGTTGTCTCTGAGAAGTTACTCCAACTCTGTCTTCTGTTACTTCGGTGATGTATGTGGCTGATTTTGTAGCATAAGTGCATATATGTAAGATTATCTTCAACCAAATCTAGCCTTGGTCTAGGGCATATTCCTGTTTGCCTTCCCCCACCTGATCTCACCTGTCTATGCATTTATCCATAGCCATCTTTCAGATATCTAAATAAATATAATCTTGCAATAGAAATTGACTGCTTTATGGTGAATCCTCAAATTAACTACACTTGGCCACCCCTCAGAAAGAAGTTTGGGCAATCTACTTCCATAGTGATACTGCCTTTGAAACCTAAGGAGAGGTCCCTATGAGTCAGATCCAACTCCATGACAGTGGTTGTATTGCATTGATTTACTAACCTGAAGTTTGGTGTTTTGAACCTACCCACTGGTGGTGTGGAAGAAAGGCCTGGTGATCTGTCTCTGTCAAGATTATAGCCAAGGAAACCCTATTGGAGCAGTTCTACTCTGTAACACATGGGGTCACCATGAATCAGAATCAACTTGATGACAATGGGTTTGGATTTTTTTGGTTTGCATAGTTATTTAATTAATCAAATAATATATATATATTAGTTAGGAATATATATATATAATAGTTAGGAATTTTATGGCCTAAAACATTAAAAGTTTTCTGAAGGATTGAATACTTAATTTATGAATTGTTAACTCACTGAAATTGAAAATTTGATTAATGAATTTAATTTCAGTGACCTATAAAAATATTCCACTTAGGAGTAACTCTGTTTTTATTTGGTATTAATCATATTGTTTTATTTGCATTTCCAGTTTCAATTCAATAGCAGCCTATAAGATAAATATTCTTCCTCCCCTCTTCTACAACTAACACACTCATTAATTTTACTCTTAATAATATAGCAGATTTAGAGTTCTTCATAGTAGCACATCTTTTCTACCTGTTAAATGAAGATTTTTACCTGAAGGAAGACCTGATAGTATGACAGTTTAGAGTTTAGGATATATTGGTTTTCTATTGCTGTAACAAATTACCACAAACTTTGCAGCTTAGAAAACATAAATTCATTATCTAACAGTTTTGTAGGGTCAGATGATCTCTAACAAATCTTTTAGTTCTAAAACCTCATGATAGGAATAGCAAACCTTTATTGGCTTATTTGTTTTATCTAAGCATTTATTAGCATTACCTCCTTTAATCCTCCCAGCAAGCCTGTACACTGTTAATAGATATTGTTACTATCTTGATTTTTCAGATGAGGAAAAACTGAGACTTAAAAAGATTAAGCGAGTCACCAAAAACACACAGCTAGTAAGTTGCATGAGTCAGCATTCAAATTCATAGCTTCTTTAATCCAGAGAAAGGAGCTCTGGTAGCATAGTGCCTAAGGCACTTGACGGCTAACCAGAAGGCCAGCTGTTCAAACCCACCAGCCACTCCTCAGAAGGAAGGTTGGCCAATCTACTTCCATAGTGATACCACCTCAGAAACCCAAGGAGGGGTCGCTATGAGTCAGGTTTGACTCAGCAGCACATAACAACAACCATTACTCCAGAGACTGAATTCATATCCATGGCCAAAAGTAAATCTTTGAGTTGACAGCTAATTCATATAAAATAGAAAGAAATAATAATTTCTGAATATTATTCACCTTAATGAAAGGAGTTCTGCATGAGAATGAAGAGAGGCAATGGAGAGCAAGCAGGAGTCAGACCAAAGGAGATGCCTTTCCTTTCCTACCTCCGTAGATTTAAATACCCCAGATTGCATTTTGGTTATCCTGGAGTACTAGTCCTACCTGGGGGTAACAAAGAGCAAAGAGGCAATGTGTTCTTTATAAATTTTTTATTTGGAGTCTTCATATTTCCAATTATGTCAGTATCTCTGTCCCTTCATGTGAACATGTGTGTGTATGATAAAAAAATAAAATAAAATAAAACAGATCAAACTCACTGCCATGCAGTCGATTTCAACTCATAGTGATCTCTCCTTGGGTTTCTGAGGTGGTATTGCTATGGAAGTAGATTGCACACTCTTCCTTCTGAGGAGTGGCTGGAGGGTTTGAACTGATGACCATCTGTCAGCAGTCAAATGCCTTAGGCATTGTGCCACCAGAGCTCCTTAATAGTAGCTCCAAAATCTGCTTCTGTACTTTTGTCAATATAATTATTATACAAGAGATACTACATTATAAATATTTACTCTTTTTACTGTGGACATTTAATGTCAGAAGACATCCAAAGAGCTTAAGGAAATTCTTGTCTAGTTGTTTACCTATAAACTACCTTTTCTTAAGTCAAAATGCTCTGGATTAATGGTTTGATATTTCAAAGCAATGAAAGTATTTGGGATGGCATTTTACTGTCTTGTCAATCATGTAAATGACTTTATTGATCCTTTTTGTATCCTTTTCTCCATGGAAATACCAAAACACTAAACACCATATTTTACAAAAGAAAAATAATCAGTAAAGACAAATGACTTAATAGTTTTCTCAAAAGAAAAACAAGCTGTTCTTTAAGAATTATATTTCTAATTTTCCAGTTGCAGACAATATTAGTATTGCCCTTTTGAATGTGCCAATATAAGTCACAGCTAGAAAAATTGAAAGAGATATCCTACTTATTTAAAGATTTTCATTTTGTTGTTTCTTCATTAGTGTCCCTGCTGTATCAAATAACTTTTTCCTCATAATGCAATTCTGTGAATTGGGAACCACAAGCATTCCTTTAAAAAAAAAAAAAGTTGACAAAACTGCTCTGTGTTTTTGATCTTCAGAATATTCCACTTCAATCATTCCATGTACTTGCCAGCACAATTAGAGGTCGTAATAGTGAAATCTTTGAGGATTAGAATATAATGTTGCAGTTATCTTTATAGTAAAAACTGAACAAATGTACCTATTAGCTTGCTTCTATAGGTCTAATTACTTAAAGTGGTTGGAAAATTAATGAGCTAGTATCTATATAAGTCCTGGGTAATAATGGTTATTTATTCTTTTATTATTTGATAGATATGAACTGAAAGAGTGGTCTAGCAGTTTTGACATGCCTTTTCTTTATGGTCTAGTTGTTTATTTGGTCTATATGACTAATCCAAGATTGAATGTACAAGTATTTTGCTGGCCCTAATTTAGGACTCATCTTTAACTCTGTATGAATGGAAAACCCAGTGCTTTTCTACTCTTCTGACAGTAATGATAAAAAGTGAAATGCCTAGTTGCAGAGGTTAGAATTAGAAGGCATTAATCTCATTCATCATCGCCTGTCAGTTTATTGTACTGTGGTGGTTTGCAAGTTGCTATGATGCTGGGATATATGCCATTAGTATTTCAAATATCAGTAGGATTACCTGTAGTGGACAGGTTTCAATGGAGCTTCCAGATTAAGATGGAATAAGAAGAAAGGTCTGGTGATTTACTTCCCAAAATTCCAAAAATCCCACTGCCATCGAGTTAATTCTGACTCATAGTGACCCAGTAAGATGGAGTCAAACTTTTCCATAGGCTTCCCAAGGCTGTAAGTCTTTATGGAAGCTAACTGTCTCATCTTTCTCCCATGGAGCAGCTGGTGGGTTTGAACCACCAGGGTTTTGGTTAGCAGTTGAATGGCTTGACCACTGTGCCACCAGAGCTCCTCTTCCAAAGATTAGCTCAGGAAAATTCCATAGATGACAACAGAATAGTGTCTGAGTGCTGAAAGATGAGCCCCACAAGTTGGACGGCACCACACAACGGATGCATCAATGTACTCAAACATGAAAATGACCATGAAAAAGGTGTTGGAATGAGGAGCATTGTGTTATAGATGGGGTACCTATGACTCAATGCCAGCTCAACAACACCTACCAACAATGATCTGACTCATGTCAATAGCTCCTATTTATTCGGGAAACATCTATTAATTTCACACACAAATAAAATTTCCATGAAATATAAATAATACTTGTTTGATGGTCCATAAATAATATGTTTACAAGTAAAGCCAAATTTAACTAAATTCTCTAAATCACTGTTAAGAGAAAATTAATTCCTGAGGTAATTAAGCATAATTCAAAGCAAGAGAGAAAGCCACTCCCAATATTTTCCTTTTCCTTTCTCCATTAAAAAGTTAGCACAATTTCAGGGAGTCTGGAAGTCAATGTTTAGTGTTTAATTAACAAAAGATAAAGGACTATTTATCAAAATTATTTTAGGTGCCTCACATTTTAGCCAAAAAGACCAAATGTATCAGTAAATGTAAAGCATTTATTGACTGTGGGACCCTTTCAAGTAAAATCTAACTTAGAGGTCTAAGGTAGAACATAGATAAAAATAGGGCTGTTCAGTGTTTGGGGAAATGGTGGGAAAGTAGTATTTAAGTAAGTTAGAAATAATGTGTTTGTGAACTTACTGAAGTTATATGTCACATTTTCTATGCATTCTCATATGTATATTTTTCTGAAGAATTTTTTTTTTTCTAAAGCTCCTATCAAACTTTTAAAGAGGTCTATGATTCAGAAAATGTTAAGTAAAGAGTAAAGAAGAGGAGTGAAGAAATCAAAGATACAAAAAAACAATTAATTAGTCCAGAAGACGAATGGACCATGCAAACCATAGCCACCATGATCATGAGACCAGAGGAACTAGATGGTGCCCAGCAACCCCTGCTCTCAACCAAACCAAACCTAGCCCACTGCCATCAAGTCAATTCCAGCTCATAGTGACCCTTTAGGGTATAATAGGTCTGCCCATGGTGTTTCCAAGGCTGTCCATCCTTATGGAAGCCTACTGCTTCATCTCTCTTCTATGGAGTGGCTGGTGCATTCAAACCAATGACTTTTTGGTTAGTAGCCAAATGTGTTAATCACTACACTACCAGAGTTCCCTGATCATCCTAAAAGGGATCACAGTAGGAGGTCCTGGATAAAATGGGAGAAAAATGTGGAACAAAATTCAAAGTCATAAAAAAAAAAAAAAAAAAGACCAGACTAACTGGTCAGATAGAGACTGGTGGAATCCCAAAGACTGTGGCACTTAGACACCTTTCAACTCTGGGACTGAACTCATCCCCATGATTCAACTTTCAGCCAAACAATAGACAGACGTATAATGTGAACAATAACACCACAGATGTACACACCCCTTAGACTAATAAACCGTATGAGATCAAAAGGACAGCGTTTGTCCAGGTATAAAACTCAGAAGGCAGAAAGTGATGGGAAAGAAGGACAAATGGAAATGATAAACAGAGGAAGAAGTGGGAAGAGAGCTGATGCTAATCTATTATGGGGATTGTAGTCTATCACACAAAACAAAATGTGTATGAATTGTTGAATGGAAAACCAATTTGCTCTGTAAACTTTCACTCAAATCACAATAAAAAGTTGTAAATTAATTAAGTAAATTTAAATGACCATGTCTTCATCTATAATTTAAAGATCACTAGAATGTATAAAGTGGGGGGGAGTTGTCTTTAAGAAGAAAGTTGTCTTTCAGTTGGCTGAAAACCATTTTCTCTCATTCCAAGTTCTGAGCTTTATGGTGGAATACATATTTACAATAAAAGTTGAGTAAAAAAAAATTAAAAGGAATCAGTACTGACTGATTGGATTAATTAATGACCAGATTAAAGATGTCAGGAGAATGAAGTTTCCTTTATGTTCTGCCAGTTATTAGTTTATGACCCCAAATAAGTCACTTAATAGACCAGCATGATGATTGACTTATTTTTTAAGAAAGGATTTTAGTCATCCATATGACAAAAATTTGAGGCAATTCTCTAATTTATAAGTACTGATTATGGTTATCTTTGCTAGTCTCTCACTTGTCATCTCTATTTTTGAGTTCTACCTGTTGATATATAAAACTATTGAGTGAATCTTTTAAATTTTAAATCTCTTTACTGGAAATAGGAGCTCTGGTAGCATAGTGCCTAAGGCACTTGACTGCTAACCAGAAGGCTAGCAGTTCAAACCCACCAGCCAGTCCTCTGAAGGAAGATTGGGCAATCTACTTCCATTGATACTGCCTTGGAAACCCAAGGAGGGGTCGCTATGAGTCAGATCTGACTCGATGACATATAATAATAATAATAATAATAATAATAATAATAATTACTGGAAATAATTCTGCAAAAGATGAAAACTGACACTGTCCAGAGAAGCCAATGGGGTGGGATCATCTTTAGCTATTAAGTATCCTAAAGTTCAAGAGTTTTAGAGGTACTCAATGGGTTAGTGCCCCTCAGGTAAGAAATTCTTGCCACTATGCGTGCTCTCCAGAAATCGCCATGCACGCAGACTGCAGAATCCACAGTAAGCAGTTTTGTTATCAGGATATAAACCAGGGTGGGTTGTAGAAAGAAATGAGCCAGGATATCACAGAGGTGCTGCTGAGGATTTCTGCCTTATAATTTTCAGGGAACATTCTAATAGACTATATCCCTTTTTGATTATTTATCTGTTAACCTAAATTTTAAAACCTATAAATTGACAATCTTACAGCATTACTTCAAATCTGCAACTTAAAATGTTTGTAATCTTAAAATGTATTATAAAAATTTGGTAAGATACTTTTGTGTATATTTCATAATGAAAGAGATTCTTATTTCCTTCCTTGGACAGGAGTGTTATGCCCAGAGAACTATGCACTGAGTATCAAAGAATTTTATGCTGTCTAGCTGACTTAATAATCAGAGTTGCACTGGACCTATCTTCAAACTGCATCAGATTTTGGACCAGTGAAGCACAAAGCAGGAAAACACCAGAGTTCCTTCTCTCTTCCACTCAGGAAGAAAGAAGAGAGCGAATAGGAAAAATTCAGGAATGACAGAATACTTAGAAAAACTCAAGGGATATTCATCTCCAGTTTCATTTTTCAGAACTGTCATCTTTTGTCCAGCACTGAAAGATACAGTGTGTAATGCCATTATAATAGAATTCACGTGTGTGTCTTAGCAAAAAGATATTCAGGTGAATAATTAGCAACATTTGTGACAGCTACTTCTAATTGAACACAGTAGCTTGAACACCTGAGTTAATCATAAATATTTTCTAAAACAACAATAAAATGATAGTAAAGGTCAACATACACATACTAAGAATGGAAGAGGACTTAACAGTGGAAGATGGCAAGATGCAGTGTGTATATATAACTGATATTTGGCTAAAAGAGAGCAGAAAGCTGAAATTTCAGGGCTTCTAGAGGAAGGTACAAATAAGAAGCAAACCTACTGCTGTAAATATCAGCCCTAGCAGAGAGGAAAAAAAAGAGAGAAAGAATGAATGTGGCAGAGAGAGAGAGAGAGAGAGAGAAGCTAATTATGGGATTAATCAAGGTCCAACATATGACCAACAAGAATTTCAGGAAAAAAAGTGCAAGAAGTAAAAAATATTCAAGATCTTTTAAGCAGGAAGAGGTTTTGGTGCTTATAGAATTATTGCAAGGGATCAAGAGCAGATTATAAGCAGAATATCTCAAAAGGGCCTATCTAAAATATAGTACTGGCCAATTAGGCAAGCTCCTACCTCTACAGCTATATGGCTTAGATGGGGAGTCATGGCCATACCAGCCTTTGAACATTAAGAAGCTGAAAATTGTATCCCTGATTGTACATTCCAGTGATTAGGGAGTTAGATTTAAAAATCACTGATGTGGGCCATTTTCTTGACATTCAAAAAACTGGAAAATGAGCACTGAAACCTGATTCAGGAAAGCTCTACTTTTGATAGTCAGAATTAATGGTTAATTGTCAAAGGAAGATGGAATCAACCTCACTTTTGACATTCAAATCTTTGGAAGTACATGTTATTAAAGAGACCTAATAATTTCTTAATAATCTCCTAATAGAGATAATGAAATGTGCAAAGACCTGGGATTTGAAAACCAAAAGGGAAGGACACACTCAGCATTTCTCAAGCTAAAAGAACTGAAGAAAAAAATTCTAGCCTAAAGTTACAATATTGAAGGTTTCTAATGGGAGCTCTGGGGGCATAGTGCCTAAGGCATTTGACTGCTAACCAGAAAGCTGGCAGTTCATACCCACCAGCCACTCCTTGGAAGGAAGATGGGGCAGTCTACTTCTGTAGAGATACTGCCTCAGAAACCCAAGGAGTCTATGAGTCACAATCTACTTGAAAGCAGTGAGTTGTTTTTTTTTTTTTTTTAATGAACAAAATATTGAACGATTCAGGAAGCATCAAAAAAAGATGAAAGAATACACAGAGTCACGGTATTGAAAAGAATTGGTCACTGTTCAACCAGTTCAGAAGGTAGCATATTATCAAGAACGGATAGTATTGAAGGAAGAATCCAAGCTGCACTGAAGAAATTGGCAAAAATAAGACTCCAGGAATTGATGGAATACCCATTCAGATGGAAGCATTTACTCATTTATGCCAAGAAATTTGGTAGACAGCTACCTGGCCACCTGACTGGAAATGATCCATCGTTGTGCCCATTCCAAAGAAAGGTGATCCAACAGAATGCAGGAATTATTTAATCCTATCACTAATATCACACACAAGTAAAATTTTGCTAAAAATAATTCAAAAATAGTTGCAGCAGTATATTGCAGAGAAGTGCCAGAAACTCAAGCTGGATTCAGAAGAGGGTGTGGAATGAGGGACATCATTGCCAGTGCCAGATGGTCTTGACTGAAAGAAAAGAATATCAGAAAGATGTTTACCTGTGTTTTATTGACTATGCAAAGGCATTTAACTTGGTGGATCACAACATATTATGGACAACATTGTGAAGAATGAGAATTCCAGAACACTTAATCATGCTCATGAGGAACCTATACATAGACCAAGAGGAAGTCATTTAAACAGAACAAGAGGATAATGCATGGATTATAATCAGGAAAGTTTGTATCCTTTCACCATACTCATTCAATCTGTATGCTGAGCAAACAATCAAAGAAGCTGGAGTATATGAAGATGAACAAGGTATCAGGCTTGGAGGAAGACTCTAACAACCAGTGATATGCAACTTTGCTGAAAATGAAGAGGACTTGAAGCACTTACTGATGAAGATCAAAGACTATACCCTTCCATATGAGCTACAACTCAACATAAAGAGAGAGAAAAAAAAAAAAAATCCTCACAACTGGACCCATAAGCAACATCACAATAAATGGAGAAAATGTTGAAGTTGTCAAGGACTTCATTTTCCTTGGCTCCACAATGTACACCCATAGAAATAGCAGTCAAGAAATCAGATGACATATTGCACTGGACAAATCTGCTGCAAAAGACTTCTTTAAAAGTGTTAATAAGCAAGGATGTCACTTTGAGGACTAAAGTGCCCCTGATCTTAGCCATGGTATAACTATGCATGTGAAAGGGGGCAATAATAAGGAAAACCACAGAAAAGTGATGTGTTTGAATCGTAGTGTTCGCAAAAAATATTGAAAATACCATGGACTGCCAGAAGAATGAATAAATCTGTCTTGGAAGAAGTGCAGCCTATTGGCTCCACTCAAAAGTAGCAAGAATGACAAAATGTCATCTCATGTACTTTGATCATGTTGCCAAAAGGGACCAGTTCCTGGAGAAGTAGAGGATGAATGAAAGAGGAGGAAGACCCTTAATGATATGAATTGACACATTGGTTACAACGGGTTCAAACACAGCAAAGATTGTGAGGATGGTACAGGACCCAGCAGTGTTTCATTTTGTTTTATGTAGGGTTGCTGTGAGTCAGAAACAACTTGATCACACCTAACAACAACAACAACTATCTCCTAGAACCTAGCTTCCCAAAGGAAATTGGGAAATGTTGTTTCTAGCTATGAATTAAGAATGAAAGGGAGAGGTTTCACCCCCCCCCCCGCCCCAGTGTGTGTGGGGGGAGTATGCAACATCTGACTCTTAAAAGATATAAGAGGTTTTTTTTCTCCTGAGATATTGAACTATAGTGGCTCTAAACTCAAACAGGTGAATCTAGAAGGGGAAAAATAAAAGTCTACATTCAGAACAGTCTCAGCTCACTTTCTCCATTCAACTCTCACAGTCCTGAAGGGCAAGTGTAGACCCACAGGCATGGTTGGAACATTGTTATTTGGACAAACTGACCCGAGGTGGGGGGGGGGGGCACGAAATATATTGATATTTGAGAACTCTAAATGAACCCAAGGAGGGGTCGCTAGGGGTCGGGTTTGACTCCACCGCACATAACAAAAACAACAACAAATGAATCAATCAGGAAACACACAACTCAGCAATCTCTCACCACAAACATAAAGATTTCAATCAGATTTTAATGCCTCACAGTAAAATAGAAAGAGACTTTCAAGTATATCAACCATTTGTTGAATGCCTTTTACATGGAAGGAAAAGGCCAAAACAAACAAACAAATAAACAGATAGACAACCAAAACCAAGACAAAAAACTTCTGAAATATGAACATTTGGAAGAAACAGACAGTACAGGGAGCAAAAGAAAACTTCATGAAAATTTAGTCTTCTTATAAATTAAATATAGCAATTTTTTTGAAGTAAGAGCACAGAACATTATAAAAGGAACAATAAAAAACAGGAATGAGCTCTTAAAAATCAAAAACATGACATCTAAAATTCTGTAAAGAATTAAAAGACAAGATTGGATGAAATATTTCAGAAAACAGAATAAAAAAGAGTGAATCAGAGAGAAAGGAAGGCAAATTGGATGGTTTATTCACAAGGTCCAATATCTGACTGAGCATAATTGAAAAAAAAAAAAAAAAAACATACAACAAAGTGTAACAACAACAAAAAACGCACGACTCATAGTGACCCCCACTGGGTTTTCAAGGCAGTAAATCTTTATGGAAGTAAATTGCCCCATCTTCCTTCCCAAAGTATCTGATGAACCACAAGCTTGAACCAATCTTCTGGTTAACAAGTCAAATGCCTTAGGCACTCACACTGTACCACCAGAGCACCTTAGGACAAATTGTAAAAAATCATTAGAAAAATAGCATAAATATTTTTCCTAAAACTGAAATGTATGATTTACTATATTGAAAGATTACATTAGTTGTCATTCTAATGAATAAAATATATACACTGGGAAACATTGTTAATTTTTATAACACCAGAAATATAAAGATAATAGGTAGGGAGTGGGGAGGGAGGTTGGGCACAGACAGAATAGGAGAAAATTCACATCCACTGGATTAGGAAACAGAGTGAAATCTGACTTTTTAACAGCAAAATGCTAAAATACTGAGGAAAAAAAAAAATTATTTCCAAACAAGAATTCAACATCTAATCAAACCACCAAACAAATTGAGAGGAAAGTGAAGTAAAGATTTTTCAGATCCAAAGTCTTTAACCCACCACTCACCTGTCAGTTTGTGGTACTGTGGTGGCTTACCTATTGCTGTGAGTCTGGAGGCTATGTCACAAGTATATCAAATACCAACAGGTCACCCATGATGGACAGGTTTCACCAGAGCTTCCAGACTAAGACAGACTTGGAAGAAGGAAGGGGCCATCCACTTCTCAAAGAATTGGCCAGTGAAAACCTAATGAATAGTAGTGAAAAACTGTCTTATATATTACTGGAAAACTTTATGAATAGCGCTGAACCATTGTCCAATATAGTGCCAGAAGATGAGCCATTCAGGTCAGAAGGCACTCAAAATACCAGTGGAGAAGAGCTGCCTTCTCAGAGTAGAGCTAACATTAATGATATGCATGGGGTAAAGCTTTCAGGACCTCCATTTGCTGATGTGGCAGACTCAAAATGGAAAGAAATAGCTGCAAACATTTATTAATAATTGGAACACAGAATGTATGAAGTATGAATCTAGGAAAATTGGTAGCTGTCAAAAATGAAACGGAACACATAAAATTGATATCATAGGCATTAGTGAATTGAAATGGTCTGATTTTGGCCATTTGGCATCAAACAACCATATGATCTACTATGCCGGGGATGATAAATTGAAGAGTAATGGCGATCCATTCATTGTCACAAATAGTGCCTCAAGATCTGTCCTGAAGTAAAATGCTGTCAGTGATAGGATAATATCTATATGCCTACAAGCAAGACCAGTTAATACTACTATTATTCAAATTTATGCACCAACCACCAAAGCCAGAAGCTGGACTATATGAAGAACTTGGCTTAGGATTAGAGGAAGAATCATTAACAATTTGCAATATACAGATGACACAACTTTGCTTGCTGAAAGTGGGGATGACTTGAAGCACTTACTGATGAAGACTGAAGAATACAGACTGCAGTATGAATTACATCTCAATATAAAGAAAACAAAAATCCTCACAATTGGACCAATAAGCAGCCATCACAATAAATGGAGAAAAGATTGAAGTTGTCAAAAACTTCACATGGCTTGGTTCTGCAATTGAAGCCAATGGAAGCAGCAGTCAGAACATCAGACGACATATAGCACTGGGCAAATCAGCTACAAAAGACCTCTTTCAAGTGCTGAAGAGCAAAGATGTCCCCTTGAGGACTAAGGTGTGCCTGACAAAAGCCATGGTATTTTCAGTCACCTCATATGCATATGAGAGCTGGACAATGAATAAGAAAGACCAAAGAAGAGTCGGTGCTTTTGAGTTGTGGTGTTGGGGAAGAATGCTGAAAGTACCACGGACTGCTAAAAGAACTAAGAAATCTGTCCTGGAGGAAGTGCAGCCAAAATACACCTTGGAGGCGAGAATAGCCAGACTTCGTCTCACATACTTTGGTCATGTTGTCAGAAGGGACCATTCACTGGAAAAGGATATCTTGCTTGGTAAGTCAGAGAGCTGACAAAAGAGAGGAGGGCCCTTAACGAGATGAATTGACACAGTGGCAGTGGCAATGGGCTCAACTATAGCAGGGATCATGGAGCTGGAGCAGGACTGGGCAGTGCTTCGTTCTACTGTGCATAGGGTTGCTATGAGTTGGAGATGACTCGACAGCACCTAACAACAACAACAGCCACCACCAAAGCCAAAGATGAGGAAGTTGAAGATTTTTACCAACTTCTGTGGTCTGAAATTGACCAAATCAAGATGTGCTGATTTTCACTGGTGATTGGAATGCAAAGGTTGGAAACAAAGAAGAATCACCAGTAGTTGAAAAATATGGCCTTAGTAATAGAAATAGCACTGGAGATCACATGATAGAATTTTGCAAGACCAATGATTTATTCATCACAAAAACATTTTTTAAACAACACAAACTGCAGCTATACACTTGGACTTTGCCAGATGGAGTACACAGCAATCATATTGACTACATCTGTTGCAAGAGATGATTGAGAACCTCAATATCTTCAGCTAAAACAAGACCAGGAACTGATTGTGGCATAGACCATCAACTGCTCATATGCAAGTTCAAGCTGAAGTTGAAGACAATTAAAAGAAATCCACAAGAGACAAAATATGACCTTGATTCTATCCCTCCTGAATTTAGAAACCATCTAAAGAATGGATTTGATGCATTGAACAACAATGACTGAAAACCAGAGGAATTGTGGATGACATCAAGAACATCATCTATGAAGAAAGCAAGAGGTCATTAAAAAGACAAGAAAACAAGAAAAGACCAAAATGGATGTTGGAAGACTCTGACACTTGCTCTTGAATGGAGAGTAGCTAAAGCAAATGGAAGAAATGACATGATAAAAGAGCTGAACAGATTTCAAAGAGCACCTTGAGAAGACTAAGTCAATTATTATAATGAAATGTACAAAACCCTGGAGCTGGAGAACCAAAAGGGAAGAACACACTTGCAGTTCTCAAGCTGAAACAACTGAAGAAAAAGTTTGAGCCTCGAGATGCAATATTGAATGATTCTAGGAGCTCTAGTAGCATAGTACCTAAGGCATTTGACTGCTAACCATAAGGCTGGTGGTTCAAACCCACCAGCCACTCCTCAGAAGGAAGGTTGGGCAATCTACTTCCATAGAGATACTGCCTCAGAAACCCAA
>NW_006921734.1:1558417-1591890 GCF_000298275.1 Orycteropus afer afer
TGAAACGAGGATATCATTGCTGATGTCAGATGGATCTTGGCTGAAAGCAAAGAATACCAGAAAGATGTTTACTTGTGTTTTATTGATTATGCAAAAGCATTTGATTGTGTACATTATAACAAATTATAGATAACATTGAGAATAATGGGAATTCCAGAACACTTAATTGTACTCATGAGGAACGTGTACATAGACCAGGAGGCTGCATGGTTTAAAATCAGGAAGGGAGTGTGTCAGGGTTGTATCCTTTCACCATACTTATTCAATCTGTATGCAGAACAAATAATCCAGGAGGCTGGACTATATGAAGAAGAACATGACATCAGACTTGGCAGAAGACTCATTAACAACCTGTGATACTCAGATGACACAACTTTGTTTGCTGAAAGTGAGGATGACTTGAAGCACTTAATGATGAAGATTAAAGACTACAGTCTGTGGTATGAATTACATCTCAAGAAAAAAAAAATCCTCACAACTGGACCAATAATCAGCATCACAATAAATGGAGAAAAGATTGAAGTTGTCAAAGATGTTATATTCCTTGCTTCTTCAGTCAACACCAGTGGAAGCAGCAGTTAAGACATCAGATGACATACTGCATTGGGAAATCTGCAAAAGACCTCTTTCAACTACTGAAGAGCAAAGATGTCTCCTTGAAGACTAAGCCTAACCCAGGCATGGTATTTTCAATTGCCTCATATGCATGTGAGAGCTGGAAAATGAACCAGGAAGACAGAAGAAGAGTTGATGCTTTTGAGTTGTGCTGTTGGTAAAGAATACTGAAAGTACCATGGACTGCGAAAAGAATGAACAAATCTGTCCTGGAAGAAGTGCAACTGGAATGTTCCTTGGAAGCGAGAATGCCCACACTTCATCTAACCTATTTTGGTCATGTTGTGAGAGGGGAACATTCCCTGGAGAAGGATATCATTCTTGGTAAAGTGGAGGGTCAATGAAAATGGGGAAGGCCCTCAACAAGATGGATTGACACAGTGGCTGCAAAGATGGGCTTAGGTGTGGCAAGGATTGAGAGCCTGGCACAGGATCCAACAGTGTTTCATTCTGTTGAACATAGGGTCGCTATGATTCAGAGCCACCTCGACAGCACCTAACCACAACAAAGTCTTTAAAGGATCACTTTCTTTCTGGCCTCAGATCTGAAAGATTCACCATTTTCCCACTACCTGTTGCCTTGGTCTTCAAGCATCCCTTGGTGGCCAGTAGCATGGTAGTTAGAAGATAAGCATGTGTTTATTCCACTGGCTGCATTCTCACAATGTCCTATCTAATAGCTCTGTACCTTATACAGACCTTTTCAGATGTTGAAACTAGAAATCTCACATGATGATTTTAAATATGGAGATATTTGAGGGCTGTGGGAACCAGTTGGCTATGCTTAGTGGCTGGATTCAAATGTGTTCATTGCAGCATGGTTAGCTCTGTCCATGGAGGCAACTCAACTGATAAAAAATAATCACTTTATGGAAGGACATTTTCAGTAAAAATGAAAATTCCTTTTCTTTCCCTCTGCATTTTCTCCTGCCCTATTACTGTTATAATCAGGGGTAGGAAAGCATTGGTTCAGCAGCTGGCTCATACAAGGCATTTAATGACTACCTATTGATTAACTGCCTGCTGAACTCAGTGACTGGAATATTCTCGGTGTGAGAATGAAGTCTAGCTCAAGAAATGCCTGATTTATTATTTTTCTTAATTCTACATTCTTGAAACAGTATGAAAAATGCATGTAACAAATGGCTGTAAAGGACACCATCCTTAGCAATCAAATCAAATTGGAGAAAAGAGGCTAGTGGGAGAAAAGATCAAATTCTAAGCTCAGTCTTATAGATGAGCAAGCTGTATTATATGTATGCAAATTGAAGTGTGATTTGGTTGCTATGTTGTTATTAGGTGCTGTTGAGTCAGCTCTGACTCATACCAATCCTTTGTGCAACAGAACAAAACACTGCCCAGTCCTGCACCATCCTCACAATCTTTGCTATGTTTGAGCCTGTTGTTGCAGCCACTGTGTCAATCCATCTCATTGAGTGTCTTCCTTTTTTTCCCTGACTCTCTAAATTTGCTAAACATAATGCCCTTCTCCAGGCACTGGCAACTTCTGATAGCGTATCTGAAGTATGTGATATGAGGTCTCATCATCTTCAAAGAAGTATTCTGGCTGTATTTCTTCCAAGACAGATTTGTTTGGTGTTCTGACAGTCCATGGTACTTGCAATACTCTTGCCAACACCACAATTCAAATGCATCTTCGGTCTTCTTTATTCACTGTCTAGCTTTCACATGCATCTGGAGCTATTGAAAATACCATGACATGCGTCAGGCATACCTCAGTGCTCAAAGGCACATCTTTGCTTTTTAACACTTTAAAGAGGTCTTTTGCAGCAGATTTGCCTAATGCAGTATGTTGTCTGATTTCTTGACTGCTGCTTCCATGGGCATTGATTGTGGATCCAAGTCAAATGAAATCCCTGACAACTTCAATTTTTTCTCTGTTTATCTTGATGTTGCTTATTGGTCTAGTTGTGAGGATTTTTGTTTTCTTTATGTTGAGGTGTAATCCATATGGAAGGCTGTAGTCCTTGATCTTCATTAGTAAGTGCTTCAAGCCATCTTCACTTTGAGTAAGCAAGATTGTGTCGTCTGTGTATTGCAAGCGGTTAATGAGTCTTCTAACAATCCTGATGTCATGTTCTTCTTCATACAATCAATGTTCTTGGAATCGTTGCTCAGCATACAGATCAAATAACTATCATGAGATCATACAACCCTGATCCTGCATTTTCTTCCTGATTTAAAACCACATGGAATCCTTTTGCTCTGTTTCAAAGACTACCTCTTGTTCCATGTACAAGTTCATCATGAGCACAATTAAGTGTTCTGAAATTCTCATTCTGTGCAGTGTTGGCCGTAACTTGTTATCATCCACACAGTCGAATGCCTTTGAATAGTCAATGAAACATAAGTAAACATTTTTCTCATATTTTCTGATTTCAGCCATAATCCATCTGATGTCAGCAATGATATCCCTTTTCCCATACCCTCTTTGGAATCCAGCTCGAATTTCTGGCAGTTCCCTGTTGATGTACTACTGCAACCATTTTTTTAATTATCTCAGCAAAATTTTATTTGCATGTGCTTAATGATATTATTTGATAATTTCCACATTCCATTGGATCATCTTTCTTTGGAACAGGCACATATGTGAGTCTCTTCCTGTCCTTGTCCAGATAGCTATCTTCCAAATTTCTTGGCATAGACAAGTGAGCACTTCCAGGGTTGCATCAGGTTTTTGAATCTTCTCATTTGGTATTCAGTCATTTCCTGCAGCCTTGTTTTCTGCCAGTGCCTTCAGTGCAGCTTGGATTTCTTCCTTCAGCACCATTAGTTCTCAGTCATATGCTTCCTCCTAAAATGATTGAATGCTGACCAATTCTTTTTGGAACATTTTACATATTCTTTCCATCTTCCTGTGATTTGGAGAAGACAATAAATCCCAGAAGGATGCCTGAAATATCACTATTTTAATTCCATTCCTTTTTTAAAAAACCTCACATTTTCATGATTAAAATGTAAATTACAGTTAGGCCTTTTGTAGCTCACTATGAATCAGTACCAAGACTGTTTCCAGGAGAGAATATAGAACAGAGTACAAAACTAGGTAGAAATAAGAGGAAATGGGTGGGTGCACATGCAGGACTCAGTTGAGTCAGAGACCAGTGAAATGGAGCAGCCCAGTGGCACACTCCTTGGCCCTGCATTGCCCAAAAGCAGCAGCAACTTTTCATCTTGAATATGTATTTTCAGACTTAGGTACTAAAAAGAACTTTGTTGAAAGAACGAAGGATGAAAGTCAGGTAAACTAGGATTTGTGTGGCTTCCAAATACTTATTAAACACATTGCTGAAACTCCTTGGTTGTATATCAGCTAGCTGGGGATTACATCTGAGGATTAAATTAGATTTATGTAGAATTTGAACTTCTTTATCAGTCTTGACTGCTGAAGAAATGGATTTCTATCCACAGCCTTATAGCCAGCCAAGTCATTTGACTTAATAAAGTATTTCAGAAGAGATTAAAGGTTCTGGGGTGATCAGTGTCTAAATCCCTAATCTCTGTATGCACATTTGATCATTTATTCAGCGTCATGACTCGTATCATCCTCAAGCATGCTGTGCCACTGAATGTTTCCTCTGACCTCCTACACAGACACTACCACCCCTACAATTCATTCAGATTGTCCTATTAGAAGTCAACTGAATATGGTACTCTAGTGATCAGATATACAAAGACCCGTAAGCCCCACAGATCACAGGAGTTGGAATTCAGTTTCCTTAGGTACACTCATCTTTATTATTGGAATTTATAGCTATATTGTTCACAGATGCCAAAATGTTTACTTGGAAAAGAATAGCATCTATAAAAGCTGTTGTTGCTCTGATTTTTAGCACAGGATACGTGAGACTTCTTTAAAATATCAAGAAATCAATTCATTGTAAAGACTTTCCTCCCATGCAAAGGGCAGTGGATTATTTAAAAGTCCTGGCATTCGAAGCAGCTGGAACTACTTTCTTTCAGTCGTTTATAAGTATTTTATGGATGTAACTCAAGGTGGCTCAATGACTAAGCGCTAGGCTACTAAGGGAAAAGTCAGCAGCAGTTGAAACTCACCAACCTCTCTGTGCTCTGTGGGAGAAGGAGGAGACAGTCGGCTTCCATAAATATTTACAGCCATGAAAACTCTAAGGGGCAGTTCTATTCTGTCCTATAGGATCCCTGTGAGTTGTAATCCACTTGACTGCAATGGGCTTGAGGACTCAAGTTGTATTTTTTATTGTCAGAAATATCACTTATAGCAGAGCCTAAAGTCCTTGGTGAGGCAAACAAACTGTGAAAGAAATCATTTGAGTCCTATAAAAGAAAGGGAAAAGGCAATGTAGCTCATGTGAAGTTTTATTTGTTTATTATGGGCCTTTAAAGAAGTCTGTTGGAATGGCTGAGTTTATGGTCCTATTTTGCAGTTGGTGGAAGTGAGTTTTGTGATTCTGTTTTGTGACTTCTGTACCTAAATCCACAGCATCTCTTTTTCCCTTTACCTATAGAATTTACTCCTTTGGATAGTATCAAATACTGTGTCACATGCTGGCTTGTTTTGCTAATTTGTTTCTATAAGTATTGTCTTTTTACTTAGATTACCTTGTTCTGTGCATTAGGAGTTCTGGTAGCATAGTGCCTAAGGCACTTGACTGCTAATCAAAAGGCTAGTGGTTCAAACCCACCAGCCACTCCTCGGAAGGAAGGTTGAACAATCTACTTTCATAGTGATACTGCCTCAGAAACCAAAGGAGGGGTCGCTATGAGTAGGGTCCGACTCCATGACAAATAACAACAACAACAGCATTCTGTGCATTCCACTTACTCTCCTCTATTCAGAGGACTGTTTCAGCTTGAGCACTCAGGAAGTTTGTTGATTGATTGACATCGTTGGTTGACACCCACATACAGCACATGGCTAGCTATTTATTCTATTTGAGTTAAGCAAAATAATGTTGGAATTCACTGAGAAACTAAACTATTGTTTGGGACTTGCTACATTTTATTTCTGATATAACATATATGTAAAACAATTGACATCTGTGCAAATGAAAAAAAAAGCAAACTACTACTGAGGATTTCCATTCTGATTCCATCAATGACCCTCATGTCTCAATTTAGGTGCTTTATGATGGAAAAGTATTTCGGTGCAATCTGTTATTATTTATTGAAGGGCTGAACATAACTATGAGTTAATAGATCTGAATTCCAGTTTCAATGCCACTACTATCTGCTGCTACCATCAGCAAATCACTCTTATTCTGTCTTCACTTTCTTCCTTTGCAAAACTGGCACAGTAGTAAACTTTTACAGCTTCTGCATGGAGTTATTTTATATGGATGAAAAAGGCAATTGAAACATTCTTGAAATATTGAAATAAGCCTTCTTTCCTTATACCCCAACTTAATATAATCATTGCATAATTTTTTTTAAAGTAATAGTCAAATAGAGCTGGGTTTTTAATGTTTTAGAAAGCTAAATGCTACAACTGTGTGGTTTCTAAAAGTAAATATAGGCTGCTCATTTTGTATGAATTCTCAGTATTGCCAACTGTTGTTTTCAGATAATGTTTTATCCATTAAGAATGTTTAAAAAGGAATGCTTTTCTTCTTCTTCTTCTTCTTCTTCTTCTTCTTCTTCTTCTTCTTCTGAGTGTAAAGCTGGTCATCATTTTCTGTGCAGTGTATCATTAATTCTGTTGCTGTCGAATCCATTCCAACTCATAGTGACCCTAGGACAGAGTAGAACTGCCTCATAAAGTTTCCAAGGCTGTAAGTCTTTACAGCAGCAGACTGCCACGTCTTTTCTTCTTGTGGGGTGGCTGGTGGGTGCAAATTGCTGACCTTTTGGTTAGCAGAGGAGCGCTTACTACAGCTCCAGCAGGACTCCTTAAGGTATCATTAGGCAATCTATCATGCGTCTTTTGTTCTGGCACTCATGACTTTCTTGACTTTACCTTCTCTCTCTTACAGTAGTCCCTTTCTCCCCTCCCATCTCTTGCTCATAGTTTTGCCCTTTTTTGTTCTCTTCTCATTTTTCCTCTTTGTCTATATTCTCCCTCCTCTACATCTGTTTTATGTATTTTACGTGTTACCTCTGTGCAAAGAGATTCCATAGTTGAGTTTCCAGGCCCACACTTACTGCTCAATTTCAGCGATGAATTGGAATTAAATATGAAGCCCATTGTTTAGACTACATAACATGGAGCTGCAACTAACATTAACCCAACTTAGAGGATACGTTGTTTTGGGGAAAAGGATAAGGAGTTTGACTCTGCAGTGCCTTCCAAATAAAGTCTTAATTCTTAGTCTTCAAAAAATTTGTCCTAACCTACTACTCCAGCCTTAACTCTCACTCTGTAATGCTCTGTAGGAACTTGTTGATTCTGCTCACAATTGTCTTGTTTCTAATCCTTTGATTTTTTTTTTTTTTTTTTGCCTCCACATTAACTTGTTGAAATACCACTCATCCTGAAATGACGTCTTATTCATAACAACTTTGTGGTTCTCCCAATTGCAAAATTTTTCCTTTCCTGGACTCCTTCCATTTTTTTTGTACCTTTTTTATGGCATCTAGCTGATTGTGGTTTTTTCACTACTATAGTTTTTGTTTGTTTTATTTTACTTCCTGTTCCTTTTTCTGTTAATAAAACAGTGTTCTTTTTCCAATTACCTTTAGATCGACTCTGCCTCATGGCACTATCATGAGTGTCAGAGTAGAGCTGAGTTCCATAGAATTGTCAATGGCTCATTTTTCAGAAGTAGATTGCCACAGCTTTCTTCTGGGCTACCTTTCTGTGGACTTGAACCTCAAACCTTTTGGTTATCAGCCAAGTATATGTTAACCATTTGCAACCCCCAGGGACTCCAGGTTGTGTTCTACTTATCATTTTGTTCACAAGAATGTCTTCTAGGAGGTTTATTGGGGGGGCAACAAAAGAAATCATAAAGAGTTTAATTAAATTGAATTAGGACACATTTTAGATATGGAAATCAAGTTAAAACTTTCACGGAACTAGACAAGGTTAAAGAATAAATTTCCTCCACTATTCGTATCTGAAAGAGTCTTTAAGTGTGACTAAGAAGAAAGAATGAGTCTGGTGGTGCAATTGATGGCCAAAATGATAACTGAAGCTACTAACCAAAAAGTTGGCAGTTTGAACTAACTCAGTGGTTCCATGGGAGGAAGAGCTGGTGAACTGTTTCTGTGAAGATTATAGCCAATAAAGCACTATGGGGCAGTTCTCTTCTGTCCCATGGCCTCACTATGGGTTGGAACTGACTCAACAGCATCCAACAACAATAAGAGGGAGGAAAATCAAACTGTATGGCTCATAAATGCTAGTGAGTTTTGAAAATCTATATTGCTAGAAATCAATAAGCAGCTATCACAGACTGTGGAGTCATGAATGCTGTTTGCAAATCTAAATACTCAATTTACTTGTTTGACACACAGGGCGTACATTTAAAGCTTATTGAAAGTCTACAAAACATTAAAAAAAAAAGTGCTCTAGGATTTGGGCAGGTTTAAAAAACAAGACATAAATCTTAAATGTTTGAGTAAAAACTTATATAACACAGTTTCCATAACCCTTTGTTTAGGGAAAAAATACAATTTGAACAAATATTTTCAAGTAGTGCTAGTGAGAAAAAATTAAACTTGACTAAGTATTTTAAAGGAATGTCAGGAACAGCTTTCTTTCTTTCTTCTTATTATTATCATTATTATTATAGCAAGAAGGGATCTTTCCTGAGAAATAACCTTTCTTCAGATTTTGACTCACTCCTAAGAAGGCCAAGTCTACACACAAAAAAATAGAGGTGTTAACATGAGCTCTCCAGCCCTTTAAAATTTCAGCCTCTTCATTTGCATTTTCCCTGCTTATTTGATTTACATTATCTATATTTTCTTCTTAGATTACTAAAACGGGAAGAAAGTTTCACATTCGTTCCTCGGTCCCGTGAAGATCTTCCAGACAACTTTCCAAAGGAAATCCCTGGGATCTGCTACTTCCTGGAGGTAAGGACTGGTCCAAAGCAGCCAAAGCCCTCTCTTTCTTCATCGAGGATAAGAAAAGTTTCCTACAACATTGGCACCATGTTCCTCCGGGAGACAAGCCTCTGAGACCTGCTGCAGATCAAAGACTCCTTCCTCCAAAAAGCACAAGCCCAGAACATGGGTCACAACAGGAGACGGGAAAGAGATTGCTTCTCTTTTACTGCTTTGTGGAGAAGCAGTGGCAACATTTCTGTTATGTCAGGCAATAATCTGAAAATGGAGGGGGATGACTGTCGATTAAAAACAAAACTAGAAGTCTAGGGAAATAAGTTGTGTCTATCCATCTAAGTGTTTTTGGTTATATACATACATAAATACATATAAATTACAAATATGGGCCCCTTTTGAGAACATTTCCAATAAATAGATTCCGAGTTTCTTTTGTTTGTCACACATACAGATATCTTTCCCTATATATTTGTACCACTTTTGAGAGCCAGTTTGGGTTATATATTCCTACGTTTAGTGAGTTGGTGGGTTTAGAATATTTTCTAATTTTTTGTTTTGTTCTGTTTTTTTAACAGACATTTCATACATATATCATTACAGTGTGGTGAACTTTCCAGCTGGAAGAACTATAACTCAAAATATTGTAGGAATATTACCTATTTTTATACATGTCTCTTCTTCTGGATAATTACATTTCACATGACATTATTAGATTTTCAGAATCTGCTATTCTATAGTTGGTATGTTATGTAACTGTAACCTATTAATCTAATATAGTTTCGCTTATTTAGAGAGATTAGTGCTTAGATTGAGAATACAAATAACAAAGGATTTCAGATGTCGAGAAGGCATTGTATGTCTGTCTGCTTAGTAAATATATCTTTTAGATTTAATTAATGTAGCTTGGGATCCAGAGTAAATGGAATTCCCTAGTAGCAGATATATCCATAACCAAAATTAAGAAAAGGTCTTTTTGCCATCTTCTAACAACATATCAGTTAAAATGAAATGTTTTGCTCCATTGGAACTTTTCAATTTAGTGCTTATAAATACACATAGTTTCTGGAACATAACCTGCATTCTGTTAAACGGCATCTTACTAAATGACAGGTTAGCACCCACTCCCCAACCTCCTTCCCTACTGATTCTTCTAAGGGATAGCTGCCACTTTGGGAACAAATTCCCGATGATACTGCAGTAGTGAGAAAGAGGTGCCACATTTTGCTGAGAATGTTGCTTCTTCTTGCATAACACAAAGCAAGAAAGATTTTGTATTTTATGACTTTGAGATGGAAAAGAAAAAAAAAAAGTTCTTCTGCAGTTTGATTGATGTGGCTTTTAAATTCGGTGAATCATCTTCATGAACTCTGAAGTAGGTCTAACCTTCAGATCTAGTAATCACCATAGTTACAGATAGGTTTCCATCGCATGTTCTCTGAAATGAAGATCTGTTTCCATTAATCAACAATGCATGGAAATATTCTCTCAGACTCACCCTGAAATCCAGAGCACAGTTTGTCCAGAGTTTTCACATTTGCATCAGATAGAAAACCTGCATTTCTGTTGAGGTTAATGAATTGGAAGCATTTGTTTCCTTGAAACCTTGGAGTGTCCATTTTCTTACTCCAGAAGGCATACTCAGCAGTAGCTGATGTCTACTGAATGCAATATATTTATTTATCTGGTCAGGGATTTTGGCCGCATTATTATTTGGTCTTGACATACTCAGCTAAGGAATACAACTAATTTCCAATGTAGTCTGTGAGGCTTAATCAATCTTTTAAAAACTCTAAGTGTGTGACTAGAAAACATTTATAGATATGCAAAATATTTGTTATAATTGTGATAACTTTGATAGTTATTGAGCTCTGTTTTCACTCTGGGGTGTATGAGGACGCTAGTGAGGCATTCTTCTTGTGGAAAAACAGGACTTAGGCCCTGAGCAGTCTAAATTCTTCTGTGTCGCCCTCTCCCCTGGGCCATGGTCTCTGTTTCTGGCATTTAGGGAATAGAAGCCAGGGTGCTTATGTGTAGGCTGAGGACAGGGCACTTCCATGGGAGTGATTCCTCAGAAAGGAATCTCTTCAGGAGACCTGGAGGTTAGCTCAGTGCTTCCTGAGGCTGGGGTGGAGAGGCCACCAGTGTGGACAGAACAGGCTAGGAGCACTCAGTCCTCACCCTGACATTCAGGAACCCCTTAGCTATGCTGATAACGCTGATGGGTCTTTTTTAGCACAGGAGCATGGGGAGAGAACCAAGCTCACTGAAGTTATTTATCCTTATTCTGAGCAGTAACTTAGAACTTAGTATGATATGTTAAATCAGTAAACATTTTGGAGATAACAATGTGTTTTTTTTTTACCCATAAGGCTGAAGGGACTTCCAGGAATCACACAATCTATTTCTCTGCTTTTTGTAAGGATTTGTCTAAGTAACTACACTAAATATATGGTTATTCTCTCTATACTTAATAATTTTTATGGAAACCATCCTTGGGAATCCAGTAATTGGTGATCAGGCCCCAGAGAAGAGTTGTATATAGTGCATTCTCTCAATTTGTCAGAAGAATCACACACTATTAGTTTATATATTTTACTTAAAGAAGAAATAGCCATTTATACTGTCACAAATGTCACTTTGAAGAATATTCCAGAGATCTATTATATACTACAGCAGGATCTAAACTTCAGTTTTCATGCAGCATAATCTAAATGTGTCTTTGAAGCTATAGTCTGAGGCAATGGTCTAATTTCTTGCCTTTTGCTACTTAGTACAGCTGATTATTATACTTTCACTATTGCTTTATGTGTTTGTAAGGTGGTACATAAAATGTCTCTTCATTCTAGCTGATGTCATAGGATTTAGAAGCTGTGATAAAGCATTATATTTTTATTGTATGGCAGTTTGTTTTACATAATCCAGTTATCCATCAGGAATTGTTACTATAAGAATGTGGTGCCATTCTGTGTTTCATTTGACCACTATCTAGACAGTATTCTCATTTACATTAAACTATTACAAACATCATTCATTTAAATGTATCAGATTAAAGAGAATTTAAACAGATGTCCCCTTGGAAATCAAATGATATTAATTGGGGGAAATGGATTTATTCCTAAAAGAAATAATTTTAGATATAATCTGGTGCCCATAGCTCCCCCATTTTAATGTTCTTTCGAACAGCAAATTTGAAAAAGCGACTTAATAAGTAGCCATCAGTAACAAAGCTTCACATTGACATCAGTATCATTTTGATAGAGAAAATATCATTGATTACAAATAAATCTGTTATCTAACAAAATCACAATCCCCCACTCTGTACTCAAAACATACTGCACAGGATCTGGTGTATGAACTTTAATAAATAGGTAACATTAGCCAATAGAAAAAATTTAAAAAAAAAAATCATACTCAGTGCCTCAGGAACACATTTACTTGGGTCTCTTAGCTTTCGGGTGTGATGTGGAGAAGAGGAAAAAGAAGCGGCTTCTAAATAACAGGTAACCCAACTATCTAAAATATGCTTCTATATTCATCCCTTCTTTTATATTTTAAATTATTTTGGGTTTCCCTTTTAGTCCCTGGTTGTGTGTGGAGTCCAGTGAGCTGTGCCCAATTGTCACTCTGAGACAGACAGTAATGGCTGAGGCTTGAGAGTGGGTTTGTGGGTTTAGCTCTTCAGATGTTACCTCTCATGGTCTCACACATCATCCTCTGGTCCAGTGATGATGGTGCCAGGAACACAGTGTTCCGTTGTGAAAGTGTATGCTTCTCTAGGAAAAACAAAGCCAAACAGAACAATAACAAAGTAAACAAAATTGCATTCACAGATGCAATGAGCCTTTTAATTTTACAAATTCCTTCAAAGAGTTCCAACAATAAAGCAAAATTAAATTGATAGGTAAGAAGGGAAAACCATAGAGAGTTTGGACAACCACTACACTTGGTGTTTTGTCAAGAATCATATTATTACTGATTGAAATAATATATTTGAAGCTGTGATGAAGAGGGATCTCTAGATTATGACCACCATTAAACATATTTATTGAGAGCCTTTGGGTTCCTGACTTACTGTAGACAAGTGTTGTGCATGATTAGCACAGAAATGGAAACTTCTGCCCATAGGCTTCTGTCTTTTTGTGAACTTTGAAGCTCTATTTAGCCCACTCCAGACCTTCTCCTACTCCATGATGTCATTAGAAACCATCTCAAACCAGCCCCATCAATCACCATTCTTTCTGTGCCTCTGAACTTGGCGTGACCACAGAGGGTTACTAATGTCTTTTTCAAGCAAATAAGAAGGCCCACAGCCCTGAGAAACAGCAAACTTCTGAAGTGAACATAACACTTCTCAGGTCTCCTGGGGTATTGCTCACACTTACAACTTTTCTAAGCTCTCCTTTCTTCAAAATACCGACTCCAAACACTCCACATAACATCACTGAATGTTCCTTTGGAATTATTTATACATGACCTTGAATAAGCTTTGGGTATACCACATACCTTTCAGAAAACAAAACCTAAAACCTCAAATCCAAGACCAGCCTTCATATTGCAGTCTGGTAATTTCTATTATTACAGACCTTTCACTAAATATTAAAAGAAAAAAAAAAAGTATGTAGTTTCAGAGGCTTTTGAAAGCATACCTTAGTAGATACAAACTGAATAACTCATGATGCATGAGACAGTGAATTAATAAAGTTTAATGTATTCTAGTGTATTCTAGTCTGAATGATAGCTTTTTATGGGCAGCTGTTGGCATGAATATACCCAATTCACAGCCAGATGATTTAACATACTCATAAATTGTGTTAACACAATTGAACAAATTTTATTGTTAAATGAGTATTTTGATATAGCTGTGGATGTATTTTTAAGATCCTCGTGGTGGAGAATAAAGAACAGACACTGATGTCATGTACAGGCTAACATAATCCTGTTGCAGTATATTGAGATAGTGTGCAAAATTCCTTCCTCACACTTGATTCAAACAATTGATACCTTTCTGTTTTCTACCTTTGTTCCTCCTTTCCTTCCTTCCTTCTTTTCAAAAGAAACAGTCATTCACACATTTTTAACAAAAAAGAATCATGGCTAATCTCACATTATGAAATAGTTTTATAAAGTAATGAGTGTTCTTAATTGGTGTATGTGCACGTGCATGTGTGTGTGTTTGTTGAATGTAGCTATTACATGATTAGAAAGAGTGTGACTTTTGGGGATGGCCTATGCGGAAGAAAACTAAAGTTCCTTAATATTTTAATATGTTGTGTGTAGGTCATGGCTTCAGTGAAGTGCCTCATAGCCATTCCATTCATGTTAAGAAATGATCTAGGTGAAGGGTTCAGCTAATTAACTTAGCAGTAGCTGGCTGTCTTTGAAAGAATTACATAGGAAGCTTTAGAAAATTCAAGTTACTGGGCTTTACCTTCAGAGATTTGGATTCAGTAAGTGGTCGGTGGGGCCTCGGAATCTGTATTTGGAGCAACAGTGTAGACAGTACTGATATTCAGCCAGATTGGAGAACCTCAGAAAAGTGCTCTGATAATTCCAATTACTGAAATTGTATTATCTCATTTGTAGTTATTTTGAAAAGTTAAATACTCTAGACTTCATAAGATTAGTTCTTTCATAAGTTTTAATTTTTATTTGGCTTCAAATTATGGTCTGCTTTTTGAGCATGAGTCTTTAAATTAGAGACAGAAGTCAGCACTGAAAAGCATGAGGGATGAATATTGCTCACTATAGGGCTATTAGGCATACTAGATGCAGTACCATTTTCTTATTTACTGCCAGAGTTGTGCAGTAAAGTTTGCAGATCCTCACCACAGAGGTATGAACTATGAACTTCTGGTCATAGAAGTAAATGTATTATGAAAGTCTTACTTCTGAATGCTTTGATTTTTATGTTACAGTAAGTCACCAACTTAATACTTAGTCTCACTCTGTACTTTTCACACTGAATTGTACATTCTTCTAAAAATGGTTTCCTAGCAATACCTTACAACAGCCTTTCAAGCAATAATTTAAGCCGTCATGATGATGCCATATGAAACTTGCACTTCTGTACCCTTCACAGAACCTTTGGGGAAATAGAGGCGCTCTTTACAAAGCAATAATATAGCTGGTGTGGACTTTTAAAGATAGACAGCATTCTACTATAGCAAAAGGAGCAGCAAGTGATGACTCAGATAACAAATAGCCGAGCAAATGACTAAGCCTATCATCTGCTCAGAAGTCATTCATTTGCAGCCATGCTATAAAGTAATTAATATACTCCCATCAGATTATCTTCAGTGTATAATTTTTTTAAATACTTACATGATTTCTATTCCTCTCACAATACATGTGTCTATATGTAATGTTGCCCATATCTTCACATCTTGATAGCATTTGATTTTAAGGAGTAGTTAAGGATGGATAAGTAAATGTTGATCACAGGTTGGAAGAGTTGGTTGAAAAAATAGGCTTTGCAAAAATCTAGAGGGGTCTTGGGGAAAGTTACCTAATTCAAATGCTACTTAAGGTTTTATAAGGTCTTGGAAAATGAAAGGTTAAACATCAAAGCAGATTTTTACAATGTTGTCTGTGAGAGCCATACCAGTATTTGTTAATTGTAATAGTATTGGCTTCAGAATATGATTGGCTGAATGTATTCTGTAGTATAATTGTTAAAACCAAACCAAACCAAAACAAAAAAAACCAAACTCACTGCCATTGAGTTGATTCTGCCTCACAGAGACCCCCCCCCTCCTTTGGGTTTCCAAGGAAGTAAATCTTTAAGGAAGTAGATTGCCCAGTCTTCCTTCCGCAGAGTGGCTGGTGGGTTTGAACTTCCAACTGTCTAATTAGTAGTCAAATGCCTTAGGCACTCTGCCACCAGAGCTCCTTAGTATAATTGATAGATGTATAAAAATGCTTATGGAATCTTATTTTAGAAAGCCCTTCTCAGCTATTTTGATGATAGTGTTAGAACTGGCAGATTTCAAAATAAATAATTCATATTGTTACTCTTACTTCTTAAAACACCTTTTTAATCACATGAGACAAGTCAATAATAATTAGTTCTTTCATAGTAAAATATACCCCTCCATCATTTAGAAATATATCTATTAGGGCCACAGTTAAAAGAAACTGGTACACTCACTTTAAACTGAGCAAGGTCTATGTATCACATCATTATTTGGCAAAGTCATATAAACCTAAGATCAATTCCTAAGTCTCTGAATAAGATTATTGCCTAGCTAAGTAACCACCCCTATAATGATGAATCTGAACACAGTGGGATTTGTGAGTGGGTTTTCCAGTATTTTTCCTTCCCATTTGTCATAGCAAGAATTGAAGTTAGGATTCTTCTGACCATCCTTTGAAAAAAGTATTTTATAATAACCAAACACAATAGTGAATCAACAGTTCACTGATACAGTTTTTTACAATTGTCCTTCTGCTTCACCATTAATTAGCAACCTTTTTATTGCTAATAAATAAGGAAAAATAGTTAATTCGCATATATCAAATTACACTGAATTTATCCTCCCAGTTACCCATGTAGTTGCTCATCAGATTATTTTTAGTATGGAGATTAATTACAGTTGCTTATTATTTGAGAGCAGAGAAGAGTAGAGAAACTAAATAGGAATCACAAGAGCTCATTTCTGATTTTTGATATACATTATAAAAGTAAAGGAATTAGGTTATATTCAGTCTTCCTTTGCAGCCTTTCACTATTTAGAGATAAAGGAGAGAATCTACTAAATATATTTTTACTGTGGTCTATTAAATATCATTAACTATAAATGGGACAGGAAAGTATTCACTGGGGGAAAAGTAAAAAGGATGTCGAGAATGTTTTCTTTTCACCACCTCACTTTCTAAACATAATTCCTCCCATTTTGCTACCCAGAAGTTATTCACTAGACTCGGGACACAGGGACAGACAGACAGACAGAGGGTAGGCAGGAGTTTTGCATGAGGAAGACCAAAGAGATTTAATATTTCTTTAGGAAGGAATAGAGACTCTTAAAAGGGAGGCAGTTTCCTTAACAGACATCTCTTGTTTAATGAAAGCCAAATGATTTGTTTGACTACTGGTCACTCTGATTTCAGGAAAGAGAAAAGACCCTTCACAAGCCATTTTCACTTTTCTTAGTAGGCAGAGTGACGGCCTCTTGGCAGCTGCACATTTCAGTAAAGTGGGATTAGAAGCTCACAGAACTATAAATAGAAACTCTCTGAAGGTGGCAGATAGAACTAGTCATGGTTACAATGATGAAGGTAAATGAAAGTGTCAGAACATCTGGGTAGAGGGAACAAAGAAGGCCAGCTGCAAGCTCTGCCATGTATCACAGAAAACTCAGCCAAAATTAGCACAAAAGAACACACTATCCGTGTGCAAGTGATATTACAACAAAACAGTTCTTTTTCCTTTTTTAACATGCTTGGCTGAGCTAATAATATTCAGTGAGAAGAATACAATTTGGTTTTATTCTTCCTCTTTTTTTGGGGGGGGGGTTCTGACATTTATAGAGTTATATTTTTCCCTAGTTTGGAAATTTAATCACAAAGAATGGGAAATAATTATTCTGAGTATTCGAAAATCTCTAAATCAAAATCTCTTAAATTATTTTGGGGGCTATACCATGTGCTGTGGTGATGCAACAGTTACACTCTTGACCACTAACGGAAATGTTAGCAGTTCAAACCCCCTCAGAGGCTCAGCAGGAGAATGACCTTGCTATCTGCTCCAGTAAAGATTATAGCCTGGGAAACATAATAAGGCAATTCTACTCTGGCACATGGGGCCACTTTGAGTCAAAAATCGACTGGTTGGCACCTAACAACAGCAAAAACATAATTGTATTCTATATTCTTCTTCACACTGTTCTCAAATTGGGCTTTGTCTGCTGGGAACTTTAGAGTAGAAGCTTGGGGACTCATAGCCTTTTCAGCTCAAAAGTGAATGCTCTAGGCAGTTTGGGCTGTGGAGAGAATCAACCCACAGCACTTGCTGGTGTTCTGTAGGAAAGATGAACATACACTCCCAGTCTTCTAATATGAAAAGTAGTGAGGTAGTCTCTTACCATCATTCGAAGAATTTTTTTTCACTTAGGATGTCACTCATTAATTCAAGTAGCTTGTTTAGACCAGAAATTGTTATGGTGGTAGGAGGGGGGTTGGAAATAAACTTGAACAATTTTTAGTCATAATTACTACCAAAACCAAACCAAACTCACTGCTGTCGAATCGTATCCAACTCATAGAGACCCCTCCTTGGGTTTCCGAGGTGGTATCAATATAGAAGTAGATTGCCCAACCTTTCTTCTGAAGAGTGGCTGGTGTGTTTGAAACACCAGCCTTCTAGTTAGCAGTCAAATGCCTTAGGCACTATGCCACCAGAGATCCCAATCAGAATTACTAGTTATGAAAATAATATAATACAAAGATTAGCTGTCCTGAGAAAGTCAATCACCATGTTGAAACTAAATCCTAACATTGGCTTGAGATTCTCAGATAAATTGCTCTTGTATTCTCTGACTAAAAAGTCTTCTCAAGGAGGAAAAAAAAAAAAAAAAACTCTGAGGGTAGATCTAACTTTAGCCAGGGAGGTCTAGATAAATTAGATGACTGTAATTATCTGAAGTAATTCAGAGAGATTATTTTTTTTTTTTAATTTTACTCTTGTTGTTTAAAGATAATTATTTGAGGATAGCGGCCAGAATTATAACTTATGTCTTTTTAATTGGTTTCATGAGTGTCACTGGACACCTGTAAAATTATCCCTTTCAGTTGTTGTGAAGCTCAATGACCTAGAATAATGGATACTCATTGCTTTTTCTTTTAATCCTTAAAAGTGCTTTTTTTTTTTTTTTGTCTAAAGAATTATACTAAAATGCAAGTGACCACATGACTATAGGACATCTCCTATTTTATGATCACATAAGAAACATGTTAGCTGGAATCGGGTGGAACGCAACAAAGATGAGGAAAGGGTCACCAGCAGAGGAAGACTGGAGGCAGAAAAGTCAAACTCTGCCTGCATTACAATTATGTCTACGGTCCAACCCTGTTAACCTAGAATAAAGTTGAATACACATGGTAAGACTAATGGATTATAGATTTTTAAACACATTAGTCATATTTAGCAGAATGTCAGAAAATATAAAAAAAAATATTAATCACATCAAACTTTGGTGAAACGAAGAAGAAACATAAATATGCTCATCAAAATGAATCTGTTTCAATGGGGGGAAAACAGTAATAAATTGAAAACATATATATGTATATACCCACCAGTACAGAATTTCATCTCTTTTGGGAAAATTAGGTATTGTGTCTTCATTTAGTATTTGCTGTGTGATCTAATTAAGCATTAGTATAGCCTTTAGGCTAATGAAAAACCATGCTGGAACCCAAATGTCAAGTGTGACTATAACTTGAACATCAATAGAGTTTATGATTATGTCTGAATAAGACTTGGGGTGCATGTAAAATGAATGGCCTATAAGGATAGATATTATCTATGTAAGCTAATTAGGCCCTTAAAGCTAATCGGTAGCCTGAGCTCCTCTTCTGTACATTGTCTTTCCTCCCTCCTTCCCTCCCTTCCTCATATTTTTCCTTCCATTTTTATTCCACCCTTTCCCTTCTTTCTTCTCTCCCTCTTTGTTCCTTACTGTCCTCCTCTCTTTCTCCTTCTTACAGGATGCATTAAAGTACTATTTCATTAGCTGGGCTGGGCCTCACTTACTAACTTTCATATTATTGAATTCTTTGTGAATTAGTGAAATAAGAAAGAAAAAAGAGAGAGAGACAGAGAGAGAGAGGGAGAATTGGGAGCTTGGTTTCCAGGGGCTTCAGCAGTCAAGAAAAACATAAACCAAAAAACCCAAACTCACTGCCATTGAGTCAATTCCAACTCATAGCGACTCCCTTTGGGTTTCTGAGGTGGTAAATCTTTACACAGGTAGATTGCCTAGTCTTCCTTCTGTGGAATGGCTGATGGGTTTGAACCACCAACCTTTTGGTTAGCAGTCAAATGCCCTTAGGCACTGTGCCACCAGAGCTCCTTAAGAGAAACATGGGCCTATAAAAATATATATGTTGTTCTTTTTCACTGAATTTAAAAGACTTTCTCAAGAAGTATCAGTGCCGATCTTCTTTTTGACAACCTCCTATTCTCAGTTACTACCACATCCTTGGTTTAAAAAAATTCTATTTTCAAATAGTCAGTATTTTACTTTGGTGCCACTTTGATAAAGGCTACAACATAAAAGACAGTTCTGTTAATTTTTGTAGGAAAATAGTTCCTGAAAATTACTTCCCAATAAGGGAAATGCACCCTAAATTACTTGGTTTTACTGGCTCTTTATCTTGAGATTAATCTTGATTCCTGTGTATCTTATTTATAACTTGGCTTGATATAGCATGGTGTTGTGAGTTATTTTCTGAGGGTTTGAAAATATTTGCCATCAATTTTATAAGCCTACTGTATTGAAAAAGCAATATACAATATATTCCATTATTTCCTAGTTCTCCATATGCAGATAGCTGTTAAGAACCACAATTTTAACTTCTTCACCAGAATTTAAGACTACCATGTTCCGTAGTGATACTGCCTCGGAAACCCAAGGAGGGGTCGCTATGAGTCGGGGCCGACTCGACGGCACATAACAACAACAATAACAACAATGCTCATAAAAGCAAAAAGATACATTTGGAGCATTTATGAGTTATCAAGGGATCAATCTTTTCAAATCCCAATTCAAAGCCATTTTATTCAGGGAAAATTCAGTCATTTGTGGTAGAATATGTTATTCATAAAGGAAAAGACATCAAATAACTTATTTAAAAGAGTAACAGTGTGGAAGGCAAAATAGTATATCCTTCCATTTTTCATATCCCCAGCACTAATACTTATGCAAACTTTCCTCAAACTTGTCTTGAACAAGATTAAAAGAATATTTAATCACCAAAACTGAAAACTGTATTATTTTAAAATTTTTTGGTGTTGGTGTGTGAATATTATATTCAAACCACTTAACATGTTGTCTCCTTGACATAAATCTGTTAGTGTGCATTAGAATAAAGCAGGTAGAAATATTGCAGCTTTTTCTTCTCTGGAAACATATGCTTCCACCAGGTAAATACCCTTTGAACTTGGTTCCCATTTCTCATTGGACTTCTTTCTAATACACCTCAGGAGTCTTCAACTCTAACAGATCATGCAGTCAGATAAAGGAAGGCTTGTGAAAAATTCAGAGAAATCCAAAAATTAAGAAAGTAAGAATTTTTATGTTAATCTATTTCTAGCTATTCTATATTGACTAATTTATTTTGAAATTGCAAAAAAAAAAAAAAAAAAAACAGGCAGCTGTCATAAAAATTGGTACCTGAGAAAACACAGCTCTTTTATTGCTTTGGTTTTCAGTGTTAATAAGTAGCATTTATCTTGAAATGATAGACAATCTTAATACTTGTTCAAATGAAGAAATATGACCTACAATCCCTTTATAATTTTTATTTCTTTTGGGAAATATTTTTAATAATGAATATAAAGACAGAAAAAATATGGTTGAGGAAAAGAGAAATTAAGATGAAATTTGAACAGCTCTAACTCATAGTTCCTTTTACTACTTTTTATTAATATTTTTGCTCTATGTTGTTCCTTCCTGCTGAATTGATATCTGAGGCCCAGATATGCCAAGTTTACAAGTTAAGCTAAATTATTTTCTCCTTTAAGAATTTAGAGGTGAACAAAAATCACTCCAACAATGCGGAAATGAATTTACATCACCATGGCAGGCTGTGATTACTAGGGAAGTCAGCTGCAAATAGAAAAAAATGGCCCATGGGGATAAATACTTCCTGATCTTTCTTAGAGTTGGATGAACAGCTTTTCCTTTATTAAACATAAATAAATAAATAAACAAACTTTCCTGAGTGTTTGGCCATGGAAAAAGTCTAAAGTTTTAGAAACAGCTATCTGTAACTACACTGTACCTTTGTCAAGCAAGTGAAAAACTCTTTCATTTGTTTTGAAAATGTACTGATAGAGTGCATTCCAGAAATAATACATATCATTTATCATTTCAAAATCAACCTACCTGAATTCTGACTCTGCAACTGTGAATAGCCATTTTACAAACCAAAGGGTCTCATTTCCCAAACAATCCTTTAGGTATCAAACTTAATCCTGCTCATTTCAGTGCATAAGACAAACATCCAATGCCATTTCCATCAAACATTCCAGCACTATTAATAAATAGACTTCCAACCAACATAATTAATATACATAATTACAATGTGCTAGACTTTCATTAGCTTCCTCTGCATGGGGTAGTTTTCACTTAACCAGATAACTGAATTATTTAAATTTTGACCAATTTGTTTGCTGCAATTATATGGGTCTAAATTTTTTGTTTGGCTTGCAATGTAACTAATATTGTACATTTGCTATTTTGCTATCAGATTATACTTTGTGAAACATTACTTTAAAAAATCTAGTTATCACAAACTTAAATTACAATGTCATCAAATAATACCAGATAAATATACTAATATAACTGTAGGGCATGGTTAAATCACATATATTTTGAAATGTCAAACTATTTTTGTTTTCTAAACAGTTGAATGCATCCTTTAAACCGGTACCATTAATAAAGAGAGTTTTATTTGGTGTTTCATATTATATTTTAAAGTATTTCCTTTATCCAGTAGTTTAGGTTTAGAAAACCTTTTTTCTGATTGAAATGGTAAAATATGCTTTGTTTCATTAGAATTTTAAAAATAATAGTGCATATAAATGTATTTGAGCACTTAGAAGATTATAAGAATCCACTGTATCTTCATTTTTCATGTAACACCTCTTTTTACTCATTTTGATTGTTTCTATTTGTAATTATTCAGTCACGCACAATGTAAATAGCATGTTTCATTATGCAAAATGTCTATGTATTTACAGACTGCAGAACAAGGTGAATTTGTATATGAAAAATGAGTGATGGAAACCTGAGATTCTTACAGAGTGGAAATGATAGTTGTGTGTTATATTTGCATAATTCATTACAAAACTGTCTGTCATGCATTTATTTACCTTACAAATCTAAACTGTCACTTATAAAATGTTTAAATCAATAAATAATACACCAAAAATACGTCTGTGGATTCTTTTTAGTATATTTTTTTCACACTGTGAATGACAATGACTAAGTATTAAGTGAGCAGAAAATAATAAAATGGGGGAACAAATAAATAAATGGAGTGTTCATATGCATTATCTTTATGGCTGAAGATAATGCTGTTGTTGTTAGGACCTACTTGTGTGTGTGTGTGTGTGTGTGTGTATGGACCATAAATGTGTAATTATACACACACATACACACACACATATCAAAAAACTAAACCCATTACAATCAAGTCAGTTGTGATTCATAGTGATCCTATAGGACAAAGTAGAGCTGCTTTAGGGTTTCCAAGGCTGTGATCCTGTAATCTGTATAGGAACAGACTGTCACATCTTTTCCCCATGGAGCAGCTGCTGGGTTTGAACTATCAATCTTTCAGTTAGCAGCCAAGTATTTAACCAAACCCAAACCAAACCCACTGCTGTTGAGTCAGATCTGACTCATAGCAACCCTTCCTTGGGTTTCTTAGGTGGTATTGTGAGCCCTGAGAAATCTTTAACCAGAAACCTTTAATGTGGAGATTAACACGTCCCATGCTGAGTCCTAATGCCTCCAGGTAGATCTTTAACCAGAAGCCTTTAATGTGGAGATTTCCCATACCTCAAGCTCTGGCAGGTCTCACCTCCCTCCCCCTAAATTTCGCACATATCAGAGAGTTCTGCCTGGTCCGCCCCCTCCCCCTGGATTTCGCACATATCAGAGAGTTCTGCATGGCTCCAACTAAGTCTCTTGCTCACCTTTGAAGCCAGGGGATTCCAACCCGCCCTCCAACTTCCCAAACCCCTGTCCTAAAAACCAATTATCTACTCCACCCTATATTTTTTCTATAAATACGTGGTAATGAAAGAGCATGAGGTCTTTTGCTCAAGCCATTGACTTGGTGAGAGCAGGGACCCTAACTTGAGCTAGCAAATAAACTTTCCTTTTGCTTTTGCATTGTCGTGTGTTAGCAAATTCCTCGCAATGAACAACTCCTTCATAACCTGGGCACAACAGTATCACTAGGGAAGTAGATTGCCCAGTCTTCCTTCCGAGGAGTGGCTGGTGGGTTTGAACTGCCAGCCTCCTGGTTAGCAGTCAAATGCCTTAGGCACTACCTGGTGTGTATAATTTATTTTTTACACATACATTTATACACACTTGTACACATTTTATACACACACATTTATATATATATATATAGAGAGAGAGAGAGAGAGAGAACAGACCAAAAGCAGGTAATTGCAATTAAAACTTAATCACAAAAATCAAAGGAAGGGTGAACCTGTTGCAATTCACTGATCGTTATTTTAGCATGGTGGGATTCTGCTGGGTAGACACTATTAAGCCCCTACCCTGGCTCTATTCTCTGGGAAGAATCATACTGTCCATGACCCCTGGCTCCATCTGTGGCCCTTGGCTCATTCACTGGGGGATTATTTTCCTTGTGTGTCATATTCCCTGGCTATAACTGATGCGGGTGTTGGGAAATATACCCCTTTTAGGAACTGTACAGCTTCCCACCTACTTCCTGCTAATGCATTTGTGGGTTGAAGAATTGATTTAAACTCACAGGCTTTTTCAGGAGAGGTTCACATTTGTCATTGTTGGTAGGCAAAACTATTTCCTTAAAACTTAGAAGGTGTCTGATCACTTTGCTTCTAGTCAATTTGATGGACTAATAACCAAACCAAGGTTCTCTCCTAGACAAAGTTCCTATTCCTTTTTTCCTTCCTCCCTCTGGCTGTGTCTTAACTTAATGACAGCTACCTAGAGGCCATACAGAAAGAAGGGAAGGCGTGGGAGGGAGGGCAGCACTCTTAATAAGATCTTTGCTGCAGGGCTGAGTCACTTTGCTAAACTGAGAAGACTTATAGGGTTTTTATTGCTCAGTTTTTGTTATTATTATTATTATTATTTTGCTCTTGTCTCCTTGTTTTGGAGTATAGAAGTTGTCCGTGATGGTGTTAAGTGTCATCAAGTCAGTTCTGACTCATAAAAACAGAACAAAACAGTGCCCAGTCCTATACCATCCTCACAATCATTGCTATGCTTGAGCTCATCAGTGCAGCCACTGTATCTTGTTGAGGGTCTTCCCCTTTTTTGCTGACCTACTTTACCAAGCATGATATCCTTCTCCAGGGACTGGTCCCTTCTGACAACACGACCAAAGTAAGAGAGAGGAAGTCTGACCATTCTCTCTTCTTAAGAGCATTCTGGCTGTACTTCCTCCAGGACAGATTTGTTCATTCTTCTAGCAGTCCATGGTACATTCAGTATTCTTCACTAACAGAAGTAGTCAGTATTCTCCAAGTTCTGACTGCAAACCAGCCAGTTATATATCCTAAGCTCATTTCTTTCTTGTAATACTTTTCCTAATGTAGCAGGAAGAAAACATCACGCAGTAATGTCCTAGGTGCCTCCCCCCACCCACCCAGCCTCTTCCTCCACACAGACTTTAAGGGCACTTGATTTCCTTTCCAAGTTTTCCAAGGTAGTTTTCCAAAATTTGTTTTTCCAATTTTGATTAGTTGACTCAGATTCATAGTGACCCTATGTGTATCAGAGTAGAACTGTGTTTCACAGGGTTTTCAAGGGCTGATGTCTCCAACGTAGATTGCCTTTCTACTCCGGTTCCTCTGAGTGGACTTGAACCTCCAAACTTTCAGTTACTGGCTGAGCTTGTTAACTGTTTGCATCATCAGAGACTCCTAGTGTATGTCTTGTTCTGTTCAACATCATAAACCCCCAACTGGCTCATCCACTGGGGGATTTTTACGCCAGTGCCACAATGTTTGGACTTTTGTTACAGCAGCACCCATTTTCAAGATGTTATATTCTGCATTTTATTTAGGGTATAGTTGGCTATACTTACAAGATGCTCTGGTGACACAGTGGTTAAAGCATTTGGCTGCTAACCAAAACGTCAGTGGTTCAAACCCACCAGCTGCTCCACAGAAGAAAAAAGAAGCCATCCGCTTCCGTAAAGATTTACAGCCTTGGGAACCTTATGGGGTAGCTCTACTCTGTTCTATAGGGTCACTGTGGGTCAGAATCAATTCTATGGCAGTGGGGTGTGGTGGCTATATTACAAACACATCTAAACAGATAAAGGTCTCATGTACTAAACAATTATTTCTCACTCATCTATTGAACCAGAAATATTCCAGATGGGGGTAAAGATGCTTCTTGCTGGAGGGACCCAGGCTGATTGTGGCCCCTCCTGGCAGGATTTTATGCATGAGGCCTGGCAGCAGAATAAATCACTTTCACTCACATTCCAGTTTATATACTTGGTTACAAGGTCATGTCTAAAAATGCAAAACTGAAAAAAAAATAAATAAATAAAAACACTGCCATCAAAGTGATTCCAACTCATAGCAGCCACTATTGGGTTTCCAAGGCAGTAAATCTTTACAGAAGTAGATTGTCTCATCTTCCTTCTATGGAGTGGCTGATGGACTCGAACCATCAACCTTCCAGTTAGCAGTCAAATGCCTTAGGCACTGCACCACCAGAGCTCCTTAAAAATACAAAAACCAAACCAAACTCACTGCCATAGAGTTGAACCCAACTCATAGCTACCCCTCCTTGGGTTTCCAAAGTGGTATCACTATGGAAGTAGATTGCCTAACCTTCCTTCCAAGGAGTGGCTGGTGTGTTTGAACCACCAGCCTTCTGGTTAGCAGTCAAATGCCTTAGAAGCTACCCCACCAGAGCTCCTTAAAAATACAAAGGAGGATGGAAAATGTACTCCAGCTGTGTATCTGGGAATAATAGTATGTATTGTGGTGAATAGCTAGTCACTTCTGCCACCACTATATTTTCACTTTGAGCATATTCACTTTCTGAGCACTTCTCAGAAAACCATACTATCTCAGCCTTAAACTCCAAGTCTTCCTATTTAAAACAGAGCTGAGGTGATTCAGAAAGTATAATTTGATATTAGCTAAGAAGTTGTCTTGGTTCTGTAAGATTCTTGGATAGAGACATTCCAAACAAGTGGCTGATTAGTATCTGCAAACAAATCCATATTCCAGGTAAAACATTCTAGGCCACAGATTCATAGAAGAGTCCAAGATTTCTGTTTAGTGAGCTCTACTAATCAGGAGCTCTGGTAGCATAGTGGTTAAGGCATTTGGCTACTAACCAGAAGGCTGGCGGTTCAAACTCACCAGCCACTCCTCAGAAGGAAGATTGGACAATCTACTTCTGTAGAGATTCTGCCTTGGAAACCCAAGAAGGGGTCACTATGAGTCAGAATCGACTTGACAGCAGTGAGTTGTTTTTTTTTTTTTATTGTTGTTTGTTTATCAATCAGGAAGACACCCCATAGCAAAGTGTTGTCATCATCATGATCAAATATAAAGGACAAGGTGACACACACTTCTTGGGAGATAGAGACTCCCTATCCCTCACCCCCTTTCCACCCATATAGGTGTCCCTGGATCAGGCAAAAAATTAATATGCTAAATTGCTAGCCACAAAGTTGGAGGTTTGGATCCGACCAGAAGTGACTTGGAGGAAAGAGATGTCAATTTACTTCCAAAAACTGAACCTTGAAAATACTGTGGGGTACAGCTCTACACTGACACACATGGGGTCTCCATGAGTCAAGATCAACTGAACGGCAACTGGTTCCACCACAGCCAGACACTAAGCCAGATGGGGTCAAGAATCTAGTTGAGTAGAAAAGCTAATTTATGCTAAATGTGAAAAGAGAGATCTGTACATTAAGGATCCCTGTGGCTCAATAGTAAAGTACTCAGCTGCTAACTGATAGGTCAGCAGTTTGAACCTACCAGTGGCTCCAAGGAGAAAAGTCCTGGTGAACTGTTCACATAAACACTACAGTGTAGGAAACCCTATGAAGCTATTCTACTCTGTCACGTGGGGTTGCTATGAGTCAGAATGGACCTTATGGCACACAATAACAGCAATAACAAAATACGTTAATTTAAATAGAATTACCATGTCCAGAACAAGGGAAATAAGAAGCCCTTAATTACCTCAGTACTGAACATTCAGTTTTAGGTTTTCAGTTTTAGACTTCCAGTCTCCAAGTTTTCAATATGATTTCCATTTTCAAAATACAAAAGCTATACAGAAACATTTAACCAAATTTTGATCTGAATTTATGTCTTTTATTTAGAGGTTATGATTACAGAGTTATATTCTGATTGCAGAATGTTCAAAGCAGTACACAGGAGTTGCTATTGTTTAAGTGTTTTGTTTGAAGTTACACAGATGTGTGATCAATCCCAGCCTATGTCATCCATTAGTTAGGACACTGTAAGAAAATATTCCTCTCTGAATTGACAATTGTACTTCTCTAAGCCTAGAATCACCATTGGAGGAAATGTCTTTTCCTATAACCTCTTCATAGACCCCAACATGGGAAGACCAGCAGGAGTTTCTCTTTCAAGATAAGATGAAACTCTTTTAAAAGTTATTAATATTCTCATTTTAGTATGCAATTTATTTGATACTTTCACTTCAAAGAAGGCAATGGGCTTACACTATAAAATACTTTGATGTTGAATCTATGATTTACCTTTGTCCCTTGAGGCAGAAAGTTTGAGGGGCTAACTTAAAATCACATGTTCAGTAATTAAATTGCAAATGAATGGGAGGGAAATCTATTGATTTTAAGTGAATTCTGTGCAAACCTCTTTGAACAGTATCAGTGATTCTGGTGACCTGAGTCTCAGATATCTTCATTAAGTTTGCTGTTTGATGCTATTATAACAAAGAGCTAACTGTGCAAGATTAGACCAATTACATCTCGTTCCAAGGCTAATTTATAATATTGGCTGCCTTTAAATGATATCTTAAAGACTTATTTATGTGGTACTTCCCATGCAACTAAATTTGTGTTGATTAGTAGGAAGATGCTGAGAGTGTATTCATCGATATATCCATCATGCAGCTCAGTGCTTCTGTCTTCTCTGCCCTTATGGGTACTTGGACTTACTTCTCAATCAAAGTTTAAATAGAGTGCATTATTCTGCACATCCTCTCATTATGCTCTTGGCTGTAATACACTCACACACTTTTGTTGGATAAATGTTAAATGTCTAGTTTTTCAATTATTGTAGATGTCCTGCAGAGTGGCCCAGCAAAGCTAATGAAAAAAAATTGGATGATGAGCCTGAATACCTAATTGTGTGAACTGAGTTTCATGAGAAAACTTATTCATATGCTAAATAGAAGGAGGAGATGTAGTTGGGCTGTAAAAGAGAGATTGAAAAATGAGAAAACAATATGGTATCTGTTCCCCACCCTGACCCCTGGCACTAAGCGTGAGCCCTTTTATCAAGGAATCCTAAAAGCCAAAGCTAAAGGGGTTGTTCTGCGAAGGACCCATGAGAAACCTAGACTACAAGAGCACAGTTTCAAGGCCTAGGAGAAAGGATGCCATCCCCAAGTGACCTATAAAGACCTGCTTGAATTTAGAGAGAGCATTTAAATTCAAAATATCACTGTAGAGAGATGAAGTTACATAGCATTAAATCTGACATAAATCAGTATTGCACATACACATTTGATATCACAAATCCTGAAATGTCTGTCTTACACACATCTTCTCATGGACATTATAGACACAATTATCTTGTACCTAGACAAACATTTGGTAAACACTAGTTCATGAAGCAGCACTTGTGGGTGAAAATTTCTCTCTAGTTCATGAAAAAATGAAAAAAAAAATAAGTATAATGAAATTTTCCATGAATCTATACCAATTCAATTTGAAAAACTTTTTTTTTTTTTCATCTGGAGGTTAAAAAACAGAAACCCCAAATTAGCTTCATTGAGATGTATTATTGACAGTTCATTTTTTCTTTTTTATATTTTATACTTTGAGAGAATACAGCTAATCCCCTTACTTATGATATATTTGAGTTACAATGAACTGCACTTAACACCATCTGTTTTTTGTACATTTTATCATTAGTAATATGTACTATACACAGTGTTGCACACATAATTTGCTGCTGTTATAATTCACAGATGTTCACTTGCAGATGTTCAATATTATAATTTATAAAAATGCTGATAGTAAAAGAATAATAATGACAACTTTTTTGAAAAATATGAGGTATTCCACATACATCAGAACCAATTTACAAGAGAATCATCAGAACAGAACCCCATCAAAACTTGAGGACTACCTGTACTTCTCTCTCCTTATTATTATTATTTGGGTGAAGATTTACAGAGCAAATTCACTTTCCATACAGCAGTTCACATACACTTTGTCTCATGACATTGACCACAGTTTACCACAATGCAACAGCAATGGAAGCATCCCTTCCCACTTCCTCCCCATAGTTACCTCTTCCCAGTGTCCATCCCTCCATGCACTCCTGCCCCATGAGCTGTCTCCCTGTGCATAAACAGTCCTTATTTCTCCCATGATTGTTCTCTCCAAGGAGTGTATCTACCTGAGGTAAATGTTCAACTCATATGCCTGTCTTTTGTTTGGCTGGAAACCACGGGTGTGGGTTCAATTCCAGACCTGAAAGGCAGCTAGGGGCCATATCTCAGTGGTTCCACCAGGCTGTATCAGACCAGCAAACCTGGTCCCCCCCCCCCTTTTTTTTTCTCCAAATGATTTTGAGTTTTGTTCCACATTGTTCTCCCTCTCTATCAAGGATCTCCTACATAGATCCCCTTCCAAGTAGATGACAGTGGTAGCCGGGCATCATCTAGTTCTTCTGGTCTCATAGTCCTATAGGCTGCAGATCAGATGGTGTACCAGTCACTAGGATTAATTGTTTCCATTAATTTTGGTTTTCTTCATTCTTCTTTGTTCCTATCATTACATCTAGATGGCAGCTTGCTACCTTTTAAGACCCCAGTCACTACTCGCCAAATTAGGAGGTGGAGCAATGTTTTGTATAGTATGTTATGCCAATTGAGCTTGATGTCCCCTGAGACTATGGGCTGAAGCCCACAGGTTCAACTACTCGGTCCCTCTAGGTAGCTGACTGTGACCAAGCAGTGACCATAACCTTGCCCCTTGTCAGCTCTACTATACAACTGGAAATTCTGATCATTCACATAAACTTATAGGACCATTGTCTGCCAACCCTATACATGTTCTTGGATACAGTCCCCATTTCATAGACATACCTAATAGTTCAGCCTCTCCACCCATCTATCCACCCATATACCCATGTTTGCTGTACATCTCTCTTGCCGTGGCTTACCTAGAGAATGTTTATTCTTTCTTCAAAGTGACCACTATTATTTCTCCCTTGAGGAAATTGTCCCTACCTGTCCCAAATTTTGGAATCTGAACTATCCATTACTAATGGATACTAGAAAAGTAAGTTCTGTATTTACTTATAAATAATAGAAAGCTCAACTCAATGAGCTTTCTAAAGGAAAGAAAACTAATTGGCTGATGGAAATAAGAATTCAAGCTTCAGGTGTGGTACAAACAGACTTCTTTATTCCAATCTCTTTTTGTGTTTTAGGTTTGTCCTTAAAGTGTCTTCCCTTATGGAAACAAAATGGATTTTGTAGTACTTTGACTCATTCATTGAAGGAAGAGAGGATCATCTCTCTTCCCCTGAATAATTTTCTATGCACCTAAGAAGCTTCAAACAAACCTACAGTAATTACTTTGATCCAAGGGAGGCTTTGCTCTCACTAGTGGAGGAAGGATTACAATATATTCCAGAATATACATACATACATACATATATTGTTGTTGCTGTTAGGTGTCATCGAGTTGGATCCAACTCAAAGCAACCCTGTGTACAACAGAATGAAACACTGTTCAGTCCTGTGCCAGCCTCTCAGTCCTTGCTATACCCGAGCCCATCCTTGCAGCCACTGTGTCAAGGCAACTCATTGAGGGCCTTTCCCTTTTTCACTGACCCTCCACTTCACCAAGCATAATATCCTTCTCCAGGAAATGGTCCCTTCTGACAACATGACCGATGTAGGTGAAATGAATCCTGGCCATTCTTGATTCCAAGAAACATTCTGGCTGCACTTCTTCCAAGACAGATTTGTTAGTTCTTCTGGAAGTCCATGGTACTTTCAGTATTCTTCACCAACACCACAACTCACAACTCTTGTACAGTCTTCCATATTCATTGTTCTTATTCCTTGTTTCATATGCATATAAGGCAATTGAAAATACCATGGCTTGGGGTGGTCACACCTTAATCTTTAAAGAGATATCTTTGCTCTTTAGCACTTTAAAGAGGTCTTTTGCAACAGATTTCCCCAGTACAAGACATCATCTGCTGCTTCCATTGATCTTGATTGTGACATAAAGGAAAATGAAATCTTTGGCAACTTTGATCTTTTCTCCATTTATTGTGATACTGCTTATTGGTCCAGTTTTGAGGATTTTCATTTTCTTTTTGCTGAGGTATAATCCATACTGCAGACTGTAATCTTTAATATTCAACAGTAAGTGCTTCAAGTCACTTTGCTTTCAGCAAGTAAGGTTGTGTCGTCTGCATATTGCAGGTGGTTAATGAGTCTTCCTCCAATCCTGATGCCCAATTCTACTTCATATAGTCATATATTTAATTTATCATTCCTAACATAGTAGATCATATGGTTGTCTGATTCAAAATGGCCAAAGTCAGGCCATTTCAGCTCACTAATGCCTAGGATATTGATCTCTATACATTCCATTTCATTTTTCACAGTTTCTCTGTGGCATAGTGCTTAAGCCTTCTGCTAACCAGAAGGCTGGCAGTTCAAGCTCACCAGCCACTGCTTGGAAGGAAGACTGGGCAATCTACTTCCATAGAGATACCAACTCAGAAACCCAAAGATGGGTCACTATTAGTCACAATCAATTCCATGGCAGTGAGTTTGTTTTGTTTCCAATTTTCCTAGATTCATACTTTGTACATTCTATGTTCCAATTATTAATGGTTATTTGCAGCTGTTTCTTCCCATCTTGGCATTTCAACTTTTACATGTACAACTCAGTGACATTAATTGCGTTCATCATGTTGTACAACTATTATGACTAACTGTTATACAATAGGCAAACAGTAGAATGGATTCAGAGGAGGTCACCATATGATGCAAACATATTTCAGGATTATTTAATCTGCCTATGGGTCAGCAAGAAAACACAAACTATTTTAGATACTTCTATCTCAGTATAACCAATTCATTATACACACACACACACACACATGTATCTATGTATCTATGTATGTATTTTGAGGAGCTCTGGTAGCTTAGTGTATAAGGCACTTGACTGCTAACTGCAAGGTCAGTGGTTCAAACCCACCAGCCGCTCCGTGGAAGGAAGACTGGGTGGGCAATCTACTTCTGTAAAGATTCACAGCCTTGGAAACTCAATGAGGGTTGCTATGAGTTGGTAACGATTCGATGGCAGTGAGTTATGCATGTATTTTTAAAATAGGAATTGATCACCAAAGTTAAAATATTGCATAAAGGGTAACATTTCAGGATGGAGGATAGTTCCTGATGCCATTTAAATCGCATCGTGTAAGTAGCCTCCTGCTCTGTAGATGCATAAAGTAGGATCTGTGACCAGACAAAATGTAATACAAGGTATAATATCACTGTTACATCATGCCTCTTGTAAATTATTAACTACATTGAGGGCAGGGACTTTGGGATAGAAGTACCCTGCAAGGAAATAATAATTCCTTAATTTAAAGAGGTTTTTTTTTTTTT
>NW_006921734.1:1591990-1593221 GCF_000298275.1 Orycteropus afer afer
TTCTTTCTCTTCTTTCTTCTGTGTGCCTCATTATGCACCTTGAAGGATTCTTGTGGCTTTCTCTGAAAGGAAGTTCTTGATCTCTGGTAACACTGAGCTTGTGGAAGCAGAATCTTCCATATGGCCAGAAGCTCCTTTTTCTTCTTTGGGACTACAGGTGAAGCACTTCATTATCAATATGCCTCATTAGGATAATATAGCTCTGAACTTATTAGTGCTAATGTGAGAGGGTGAGAAGTGATTTAAATAGCTGAAATAGACTCAGCAACACATTTAAATGTGTAACAATGGTCTCCTTAAAACTATTCAAATAAATGTAGGTTTTTAATGATTTTTATTTCATTTATTTTTATTTTTTGTTTTATTGTTTAGTGATTCCTATATATGTTTTCTTCCTTGAGTGTTTCAAGGATATTTAATGAAGTTTAACCAAAAAAAACAAACTCACTGCCATCAAGCCTGATCCGACTTATAGCAACCCTTCATTGGGTTTCCGAAGTGGTATCATAGGGAAGTAGATTGCCCAGCCTTCCTTCCGAGGAGTGGTTGGTGGAGTTGAACCACCAGCCTTCTGGTTAGCAGTCAAGTGCCTTAGGCACTACCCCACCAGAGCTCCTTAATGAAGTTTAAATAGGAGTATATAGTGGATGTGCAGAAATGCCAGCTAGCAGAGGTCCAGTAAGGTATGGATGAGTCAATTGTTGGGTACATTAAGTTTTTATTACCTATGTGTCTTATCCAAGAGAGCTCTGGTGGCATAGTGCCTGAGGCATTTGACTGCTAACCAGGAGGCTGGCAGTTCAAACCCACCAGCCACTCCTCAGAAGAAAGATTGGGGAATCTACTTCCATAGTGATACTGCTTCGGAAACCCAAGGAGGGGTCGCTATGAGTCGCAATCTACTCGACAGCAGTGAGTTTGGTTTGTTTTCTATGTGTCTTACCCTGTAGGCATGTGTGAACAAATGGAAGTAGAAGCAGAAATAATAGAAACTAACATACTAGCTTTACTTGAATTCGTAAGTTTTTAACTTAAATTTTTGCAACTCCTTATTTTTACTGATTGGTATGTGAAGGAAGGATCTGACATATCTAATTAAATGATATGAATTTTAAAAACTTGAAGTGTGAGTTTTCTTTCTGAAATCTGAAAAACAAAGCTTTCCCTGAAGAGCTACCACTCCTTGGAAGGAAGGTTGGGCAATCCTACTTCCGTAGTGATACTGCCTTGG
>NW_006921734.1:1593991-1595098 GCF_000298275.1 Orycteropus afer afer
GGGGGGAAGGATCCCTTCCCCAACTCACAGGCAGGCTGTGGGCCCTTTTTGGTAAGAGTAGCCCACTTCAGGGGAGGGGCGGAGGCACCTCCAATCTGTGGTACTGGAACGAGATCTCTTCTGGGTGTCGGATATTTGTGCTGTCTGTTTTGGTGTCTCTTGTTGTGTGGCCACTAGTCTTTTATTTGTTCTGTGTTTTCTTAAAGGAGGTTGAAATGGGACAGAAACAGACTACCCCTCTGTCCCTGATGGTTGAACATTTTTCAGAGTTTAAAACCAGAGGATCTAAATTGTCTGTGATAATTAAGAAAAATAAACTAATAACTTTGCTCTTCAGAATGGCCCTCTCTTGAGGTGGGATGGCCTCCAGAAGGTTCACTGGATGGAAAGGTGATCACAGCCGTATTTGACCGAGTCCAAGTGCCAGGCCCCTGTGGGCACCCGGACCAATTTCCTTACATTTCAGTGTGGCAAGATATAGTAACTAACCCACCCCCATGGCTAAAACATTTTCTTCCGAACCTCTCTGTTAAGGTATTAACATCCTCACTCAGGACTAGCGAAAAGGAGAAACTGAGACGACCTGGGTCCCAAGCAGCTGTTCCACTGGTTTTGCCTGATTCCCAGGCTGACCCCAATCTGATGGGTCTAGAAAGTGGCGTGTTTCCACCTCCCTATGCCCCTCCGCCACCTTCCCACCCTCTCCAGGCTCCACAAGTATCGGGAGGGATACTAACCCTTATACGCTGCTCAGCAATCTTCCCCCAGACCATGTGTGGTATACTACCCTGGACTTGAAGGATGCTTTCTTTAGCCTGCCCCTAGCCCCGCAGAGCCAAGACATTTTTGCCTTCGAATGGGTTGACGAAACGGGTAAAATCCTTGGCCAGTTGACCTGGACAAGGTTGGTCCAAGGGTTCAAGCACTCGCCCACTCTGTTTAACGAAGCCTTGAGTGACGACTTACCTGAGTACCGGGGCCAAAACCCGCAAATAACTTTACTACAATATGTAGATGACTTGTTAATAGCAGCCCCTGACCGGGAAGGGTGCCTCGAAGCAACCAGGAGACTGCTCACCACTCTGGGAGAGCTGGGATATCGAGCTA
>NW_006921734.1:1595965-1596416 GCF_000298275.1 Orycteropus afer afer
TCATCTGGTTCATGGATGGAAGCAGTTTCGTACAGGATGGACTAGGGTATGCGGGAGCCGCAGTGGTAAACAACCGGGAGGAAATTATTTGGGCCGACGCTTTACCGCCAGGAACTTCCACTCAGAAAGCTGAACTTATCGCCCTGGCAGAGGCATTGGAAAGGGCAGAGGGAAAGAGACTAACGGTCTATACAGACAGTCATTACGCATATGCGACTCTTCATATACTTGGCTCCATCTACCGGGAGTGTGGGTTCAAAAACACAGAAGGGAGAGAAATAAAGAACCAGATGGAAATTCTTTGCTTGTTATCAGCTGTGACCCGGCCACGAATGGTAGCGGTGGTCCACACCCCAGGACATCAGAGAGGACACTCCCCTGAAGCAAGAGGCAACCGAGCAGCGGACCAGGCAGCTAAGAGAGCTGCCCTCCAAACGGTATGAACTTTAGT
>NW_006921734.1:1599305-1606078 GCF_000298275.1 Orycteropus afer afer
CTAGGAATAGCTTCTTTAACTGTACAGAATCAAGGCATGAATTCCCTAAGGGCAGCTATAGACGAAGACCTTGAAAGGATAGAAGCCTCTATCTCAAATTTAGAGAAATCTCTAACCTCACTATCGGAGGTTGTGTTACAAAACCACCGGGGGTTAGATCTTATACTTCTCCAACAAGGAGGATTGTGTGCATCTCTAAGAGAAGAGTGCTGCTTCTATGCAGATCATATGGGAATGGTTTGGGAATCCATGGCCAAAGTACGAGAAGGACTCGCCCTACGAAAAAAGGAGCGTGAAACTCAGGAAGGATTGTTCGAGTCTTGGTTTAATAACTCCCCATGGTTAACTACTTTGATATCTACTCTCTTAGGACCCTTCATAATCCTTATAATTATATTAACTTTTGGTCCCTGCATTATAAATAAGCTTATATCATTTGTAAAAGATCGGGTTAATACTGTACAACTTATGGTCCTGAGACAATATCAGTCTTTATCTCTTGTAATACAGGAGGAAGATTCCTCATGTGCATAACAAAAAGGGGGGGGGGAATGTGAGGCCTGAGTCCTAATGGCCTCCAGGTAAATCTTTAACCAGAAGTCTTTAGTGTCGGGGATTCTAACACTTCCCATGCCTCAGGGCTTTTATCTACCCTCCGAATTCAGCACATATCAGAGATTTCCTCCGGATTCAGCGCGTATCAGAGATTTGCCTGGCTCCTGAAGTCTCCCACATATCAGGGCTCTGCGTCCTTCCTAGATAATAATTCCCTAAGTAGACTTTGGAGCCGGGGGATTCCAACACGTCCCCCATCTCAGACCCCTGCCCTAAACCCCTTAGCAACAACCAATCATCTGTACCCCTTAGCCCTGGTGCTACTCCACCCTATATTTTTTCCTATAAAAATGTGATAGTAAAGGAGCACGAGGTCTTTTGCCCAAGCCGCTACGTTGGTAAGAGCAGGGACCCTAGCTCAAGCTAGCAAATAAACTTTCCTTTTGCTTTTGCATTATCGTGTTAGTGGTGGCTTCCTCGCGTCGACATTCCTTTCCGGGCTCAACAATGGCACATAACAACAACAACACCACAACTAGGATAAACTGTAGTGCTCTGAGTACAACCAAAAGGGACAAGAGATTTCTAGAGATTCTAAAGGAAAAGGCTGGAAATTCCAGGAGTATATAAAAAGGAAGAGGACTGAAAATGCTTCTGAAAAAGGAGACAGAGCTTAATGAAGCACTTCATGGCAAAGGGAACTTTGAAATATGCTCCTTTTCAGAGCAAACATTGTTACCCATGTAACAATGTAAATGGATCTGTATGAATTCAAATCTCAACTCCTGTTCACCAGAACAGAGTGTGCACAGAGAAATACATTTTGAGGAAGTGTGGGTATAGTCTGTGAACATCATTTAAGTAAAGAATTGTCTAGGCTTTTCTTACATCTCAAATGCAGATGCCCAAAGAGGCCACTGGGATGGGATATAGGTAATATCTGGGATTGTCCAGAAAAGACAATCTCCCTTTCTCACTTCCCTCACCCAGCAGTGTAATTGTTTGCAAGAGGAAATAGAAGCATTTGAGTGGTGGGGAGATCTGAAGAAAAAATGGATTGTTCTATTTTCAATGGCAGCTAAGGTATCTATATGTTGTTGTTGTTGTTGTTAGGTGCCCTTGAGTCGGACCCGACTCATAGCGACCCCTTTTTGGGTTTCCGAGGCAGTATCACTACGGAAGTAGATTGCCCAACCTTTCTTCAAGGAATCTATATAGAAGAGCTTAAAAAAAAATAATTAAATAAATAAAAATGAACTCATTGCCGTGGAGGGGATTCTGACTCATAGCAACCCCTCCTTGGGTTTCTGAGGCAGTATCTCTACGGAAGTATATGGCCCAGTCTTCCTGGGCCATCTACTTCAGTATACTGCCTCGGAAACCCAATGAGGGGTCGGATTGGAAATCCTTAGGAAGAAAGAATTAAGGGATTTGTTTTTGAAGCAACATTTATATGCCAGGCATAGTTTATATGTATTGTTTTATTGTTGGTAGTGATCTACATTTTCTTCTTTCAATATTATTATCTTCATTATCACTATCAGTATCATTATTCAAGGAGAGCAGGGTGTTTAAGGAGATCACAGGAAATGCAAACAACCCACTGCCATTGTCATGATCAGAGAATCTGAAATACTGAACTAGTGTCTAGTTTATAAGCACTCTCAAAGACAGGTAAAAGGTTAGGTTTGGGATGTTCAACAATTTGAATATAGAATTCTCTGCTTTTCTTAACAGTGATGAGATGTAGTATGGCATTCTGTTTTCAAATTTCCCTTCATGACTGTTTTATACATGGATACATGAAATAAGCAACAAGAAGCTTGCCCACTTGCTTAGTGTCCCAGTAGAAATGGTGTGTTAGTTTGTCTCTTTAGACTATGTTTTCTTATGTTTTAACTTGCTATGTTAGTTTCCTGAGGCTGCCTAACAGATGACCATAAATTTATGCGCTAGCTCGTCGTCCTGGAGACCAGAAACCCCAAATCCATGTGTCAGCAGAGGCTGCGCTCCTTCTAGGGGTCCTAGGGGAGATTCTGTTTCTTGCCTCCCCCAGCTTCTGGTGTATGTTGTCAAGTCTGGGCTTGGGGCTACATCACTCTTAATTTCTGCCTCTGACTTCACATGACCTTCTCCTTTTCTTTGTGTGCTCACTCTTATAAACTCCAAAACCAAACTCATTGTCATCGAGTTGAATCCTACTCATTGCGACCCCCATTGGGTTTCAGAGGATGTAAATATTTAGGGAAGTCAATTGCCCCATTTTCCTTCTGAGGAGCAGCTGGTGGGTTTGAATTGCTGATCTTCTGGTTAGCAGCCATATGCCTTATCCACTACACCACCAGATCTACTGCTCACTCTTATAAGGATACTTACAACCTTTAGAGGAGTAGATTGCCAGGTGTCCAATCCCACAGTAGCTGGTGGGTTCCAAACCCTGCTTTTCAGTTAGTATTTAACATTTAACCATTGAGCCATAGGGCTTCTTTTGAGTACTGTGAAACCCATTGCTTCAGGCCCATTCTGACTCACAGAGACTCCAAGACAGAGTAAAACTGCATCAGAGGAGTTCCTAGGCTATAATTTTTACAGAAGCAGACTGCCACATCTTTCTCTTACAGAGTGGCTGATAGGTTCAAGCTGCTGACCTTTCAGTTGGCAGTTGAGCACTTAACCACTGAGCCACCAGAGTTCCTTTTGAGAACTATACCCCCTTACTTACCATGATGATTTGGAATATTTATATAAATATCATTATATTATATAAGAGGAAACAGTGGGTGTTGGTGGGTTGAAAAAAATTAACTGCATTTAAGAGTTTCCCAAATAAACTTTAATCCTGTGGATTCTAATATGTTGTTGTTATGTGCTGTCGAGTCGGCCCCGACTCATAGCGACCCCTCCTTGGGTTTCCGAGGCAGTATCACTACGGAAGTAGGATTGCAGTAGGATTGCAGTAGGATTGCCCAACCTTCCTTCCGAGGAGTGGCTGGTGGGGTTTGAACCGCCAGCCCTCTGGTTAGCAGTCAAGTGTCTTAGCCACTATGCTACCAGAGCTCCGGTATATCTTCACCAAAAGGAATTGCAGTGAGCTGTTCTTTTGATTCAAAACAGCCACTAAATGTACTTGCCACGGGAGTGCTTGTTATCTGACACAATGGTGTTAAGTGGTTTGTTATCTGACATAGAAAATTTACTTGCTTATTTAAAGGGCACATCTTTTTCACCTTCACAGAATAATTTCTGAAGTAATTTTGAAGTATTCTTGGCAAATGTTTGTGTTTATCTAGGCCTTCTAGACTTTACTATGGCAGTGTATTACTGCTACTATTCCTGTATAATAAAATAACCTTGAATTTCTGAAGATCCTTTCATTCTCAGCACATTAAGAAATTCTTGGCTAACCTGATATTTTTTCCATATTGCCTTCTGGAATGACTACACAATCCCATTCCTTGGATTGAGGTGGGCAGGGTCCTGAGTAATTAAGCAGAATGTGGCAGTCCATAGTCATGTGGTATCAAGCTAATGTGATTTCTACCTTCTCTGCCCACCATCAAAGGGACATGTAAGATACAAAAGCAGAGATGGAAGTCAAGTCTCAGGTTGGCCTGGTCAGCAGGCAGGACAGACAGCCAATAGCCAACCCTATTTCAGTTGTTCTGTTGTTGGTGTTGTTATTGTTAGGTGCTGTTGAGTCAATTCTGACTCATAGTGATCCTATGGACCAATGAATGAAACACTGGCCAGTCCTGTGCCATCCTCACAATCCTTGCTATATACTCCTGAGCTCATTGTTGTAGCTACTGTGTCACTCCGTCTTGTGGAGAGTCTTTCCCCTTTTCTCTGACCCTCCACCTTACCAAGCATGATATCCTTCTCTGGGGACTGGTCCCTTTTGACATCATGACCAAAATATGTAAAACGAAGTCTGGCCATTCTCACTTCTAAGCAGCATTCCAGCTGTGCTTCTTCCAGGACAGATTTGTTTGTTGTTCTGGCAGTCCATGGTGTTTTCAGTATTTTTCACCAACACCACAACTCAAAGGCATCAATTCTTCTTTGATCTTCCTTATTCATTGTCCAGCTTTCGCATGCATATGAGGCAATTGAAGATACCATTGCTTGGGTTAGGCATACTTTAGTAATTGTTCTATGATCTACAATTGTAATATTAATGATTTATTTTTTAGGTGAAAACAGTACATACCTTAACCATGCAAAACTAAAATATCAGTGAGTGCAAAGTAGCTATTCCCAAGAACCTTTGCTTCTATTTTGAGCACATTTAAAATTTTTTCTCAAGTGTTTGTTATAAGGGAAGTAATTGGCAAAAGACATTGCTGATGGTAGAAGAGAGGATGGTGAGATTTTGTCTTACCTATTTTGGACATCATAATTGGTAAAGTGGAGGATCAGTGAAGAAAAGGAAGACCCTCAACAAGATAGACAAGAACAGTGGCTAAAACAAGAGGTTCAAAAGTAGCAATGATTGTGAGGAGGGTACAGAACAGACAGTGTTTCATTCTGTTGTACATAGTATTGCTATGAATCAGAACCTACTCAACAGCACATGACAATATTGATGATGGTTGCACAACATGAATAATGTGATTGATATCACTAAATTGTACATGTGAAGAAAACATTAAATTGGCAAATGTCATGTTATATACATATTTACAACAATATAAAAATAATAGGAGTATTGTCCTATCTACTTCACTGTTGACCTGATTATCAGACAATGTAAATTTTGTCTACATGTACACAGAGACACATATTTGTATTAATTTTCTATGATAGGTATTTCATAGCTTCTTTAGGTCGGTCATTATTTTTTTCACTCTAAGGCATCTATTGTAAATGTAGACTAGATTCAGACCCTAATATAACCCAGAAGTGCTTGGCTACCCAAGGTTTTCTGGGTGTATGTGTGGTTGATGTCAAGAAGAAGGAAGTCAGTCATAAGGATTTAAATAGTGTTGGGCTATTAAAGTTTCTATTTGTCTTTTTAGGTGTCATTAAAGAAGACAGTAGGATCACAGTAAGACATTTTTTATATCACAACCATGAAACACTGTTTCCAAAAATAAATCAACTCGGTATTGAAGCAAAATTATCCAAATGTAGCCAAAGAGAGCATAAGAATAAGATCTTGCAATGCTGTGCACCTGATATGTTCACAGAGGCCCTTTGTTAGCATCGTGTTTGCATAGACATGTTTTTAATGACAAACTCATTGAAAATGCACTAAATTGTCCATTTGTCAATATACTCTTCTGAGGGGAGAAAATGATATATAATAAAAGCTTATTATAACTATTATGTTCTTCCAAAAGCATTTTTAGGTGTCTGAATGCTATTTTGGAGATCAAAGACTGGAGTCTATTTCTATGCAGAGCGCTCACTGTTTCTTATTCCCTCTACTGCCTTATTAGAAGAAGAAACAAAGATCTTAGCCTATATTTAGAATTGACCTGTGAGAGGACAATTAGCGAAATGCTGATTGGGGATGGCTGGCAGCAGCACCTGGATATTATCTGGACATTCCGAGCCAGAGGATGACCAGATGCAAGTATTTTCCCTTCATAGGCAGAGGGAATGTGGAAGCACCCAAAACATCTGTGGTACTGTGAAAATGAGTCTATGGCTCTTACTTGCCTGGAAGTCATAAGTAGAAGAAAGGAAGAATTATTTGGATGAGTGTTTTGCATTCTTAAGGGTCTCAGAGAGCCAGTCAGAATATACAAAATTTTGGAAGCCACACAAAACCCATATCAAAAGATCTGTTTAATTTCATATGTAGCTTGTTCCACACCAGGATTCCTCAACTTTGGCATTACAGGTAATCCCTGACTTACAGCGTATTTAATTTACAATGAACCACACTTACAACTCTCCTTTTAGTAATATGTACCACATGCAGTGTGGCAGCTTGTAATTTGTTGGTGTTATTTTCAGATGTTCACTTGCAGATGTTAAATTTTATAATTTACTGTTCAAAACACTGCCGTATATATTTAGTTTTCTAAACTAAATCAGGGGGTTCTGTGGCTCAAAAAAATGGACCCAAAAGCTTATCACTTTGCTAATGTCAATAGGCATCGAAGGCAGTATTTCTACGGAAGTAGATTGTCCAACCTTCCTTCCAACGAGTGGCTGGTGGGTTTGAACTGCCAGCTTTCTGGTTAGCAGTCAAATGTCTTAGGCACTAC
>NW_006921734.1:1606178-1628942 GCF_000298275.1 Orycteropus afer afer
CTTTCTGGTTAGCAGTCAAATGTCTTAGGCACTACCCTTCCTGGGCCCCTTTTTTTTTTTTTTTTTTTTAATGTCAATAGGCAGGTTCAGGAAGCAGTGAGATGTTACCATGAAATATATGAATAAAAAAGAAAAATACCATACAGACAACTCTTACTGATTTTCTGACTAGAAATGGCATCCCTACTGATAGGGATAATCTAGATAATCCAGAACCTTCCACAAGTGGTTTTATTACTACCACAAGTGACAAAATGTCAATATTGTCCAACTCTTCTTCACTGATGGAATACATTTTTATAATTTGTTTATTTTTTGTATGAAAGTATATATTAAAATATATATAAGTTTATATGTTATGTTTCCAACCTTCAAAGATAAAGATCACATTTATAAGGATACTGATAATAAAAGGCAAGAATTATACATTTATAAGAATACTGATGATAAAAGGCAAAATTATGAAAATGTCTTTAAAAAATGAGATATTAAACTTCTGGCAGAACTGACTTATGGAGGTGTCATTGGAATGGAACCCCATCATTAGTCAGGCATTACTGGTACTGACATTTTGGATTGATTCGTACTTGGTTGTGGAGGATTCTTCTGTGCATTGTAGGCTATTTAGCAGCATCTTGTCTTCTGTCCATGAGATACCAGAAGCAGCACCCTGGACCCTAATTGTTGTTGTTATGTGCCGTCAAGTTGGACCCTACTCATAGCAACCCCTCCTTGGGTTTCTGAGGCAGTATCACTATGGAAGTAGATTGCCCAACCTTCTTTCTGAGGAGTGGCTGGTGGGTTTGAACCGCCAGCCTTCTGGTCAGCAGTCAAGTGCCTTAGGCACTAATTATAACAATGAAAATTGTCTCCAGACATTGCCAGATATGACTTTGGGGATACAATTGCCCCCAATACACATAAATGACTTCTTCCCTTAGAACACAGCCATTTTTATGATTTTTCTGAATTGGCTTTTTAATGGGATTTTTTTTTTCACACATTAATGCCTTAAGATAGTCTAAACATTTTACTTTCTTTAAGAAAATGCAGTTATTTTATTTTTAAAAAATTGTTGCAAATATTTATTTTATAGAATATTTAGCTTGCAGATGGATTACAACATTGATTAGAAAATCTTTTATTTAAAAGGCCAGATATAAAATATTTTAAAGTTTCAGGTCACATAGTCTCTGTGGAAACTCCTTAACTCTGCTCTTGTATTTTGAAAGCAGCCACATCATAGACACAATATGGAAAGAACAGGTGTGGCTGTGGCCCAGTACGTTCTTATTTACAAAAACAGGCTATCCTATCAATTAGAAAATTAAAGGAAAACTTTTGAGCCATATTTGATGGGGAATTTCTGCTACCATGTTCGTAATAGAAATCATATAAAAGAAAGTCTTTAGATCAGACATGAAGTAATGCTTCCAAATTTTAAAATACATTATAGGAAGAAAAGGATAATTCATTAAGTCACTACTTCATGACAAGCACTGTGTGGATATTTTCACACAGATCTTCAATTGTGTCTGGGGTTATTATTACTCTCAAGCTACATATAAAAAAACTGTCTTAGAAACTTTAATTACTTGAACAAACTCACACGAGTAATAAGTAACAGAGAGAACCCTGATTCAATTCAGATGTCCTGACCCAATTCTAGTGCCCTTTATTCTACATCTCATTTCTATCTTGGAGGCATAGGCAAGGACAATTAGAATATGACCTCATCTTTCCCACAAAAAAAGTTGCTGAAAATTATTCTCTGAGCCTGTTTTTTTTTTTTTTTTTTGTTTTGTTTTGTTTTTAAATTCCTTTTTGGTGATCTACTAAGTGTCATAAGGAGACAGTTTTATATTAGCCTTCTACAGAATTTATTATAGCATTTCATAGTCATGTTCTAAAAGTTCAGTTAGGGAACTGAGAGAGTTTATTGCAGAATGTTGCTGTTAGGTGTCATTGAGACATTCAGACTCATCATGACCCAATATGATGGAATAGAACTATCCCACAGAGTTTTCTAGGCTATAATCTTTATGGGAGCAGATTGCCAGGTCTTTCTGTCACAGAGTTGCTGGGTAGACATGAACTGCCAGCCTTTCAGCCATAGCAGCTGAATGCATAACCATTATATCACTGGGCTCCTTTATTAGACTAGAATATAAGATATGTATGTGAGATTGCCACAGCAAAATGGCTGACTAAGCCTCTAGTCATTGATTTTTCTCAATGACTCATTGATTTTCTCATTCTATGTGCAATGCCTTGTTCTAGGTTTTGAGGTGGTGAACAAGGCAGATGAGGTTTCAGCTCTCACAATTTTACAGTGTAAGAGACAGCAAAACAAATGAACAATGAAACAAGTAAATATCTTCCTTAAGGAGCTCCCAAGTTGGTAGAGTAACAAATACAAAGGTCTTGAGGTGTGAATAACTGCTGATCTTAAAATGAACACTTGTTATTTGACAACTTTCATCCATATTTCCATTCAGCCATTTCATTGTTCAATTCTTAAATAAAAATGGACAGCCTAACACCAGTTGTTATTTTAGGAAAGACTGCAACAGGAAAGAAAAGTATTAAAAAACACATGCAGAAAAAATTTAGCATGAATGTAAGAAGAATTAATTCAAGGTGGAAGAGGAAACATCCTTTTACCTAAAAGTAAAAGTGTCTTTAGAATGAATGAAGAAGATGTTGTACCTGTAAACCAAGAAGAGTATGCTAGGTAAAGGAATAATCAAAAGAATAAGAAAAAGGTTATGAAAATTCTTGCACAAGAGTATGTTTCATTGGAAGGAGCTCTGATGGCACAGTAGTTAAAGTATTTGGCTGCTAACCAAAAGGTCCACAGTTTGAGCACACTAGCCACTCCATGGGCAAAAGATGTGGCAGTCTGCTTCTGTAAGACTCCAGCCTTGGGTACTGTATAGAACAGTTCTACTCTGTCCCATATGGTTGTTATGAGTTGGAATTGACTCAACGATAGTGTGTTGGGTTTGTTTTTTTTGGATGTTACATTGGGCCCATCTTGAGAGTTTAGCAACCAGTCTGCTATATAGCTCCCAATGAGTCATATCCCTCCCACACATAAAATCCATCTACTCTATGTCAACCCCAAATTTTCACTTGAAAATTACATCAGGTTAAGGTTAATTTAAGTCTGGGACTTTGTCTTCTAGATTTGGACCAGGTGTGGGTAAGGCTCTTTGTGTAAAATACGTAAATTGTATTATTTGTTGGAAGATGAAAAGTACTATGGAAAAATAATAGAGAATAAGTGTCAGTGAAAAAACTTAGGGTGGGAATAAGAGTGCTGGGCAGTGGGAAGATATTATAATTTAAAAATCATGTGCATGATAAGCTTTATTGTGAAGGTAACATTGAATAAAGACTTTAAGAAGATGCAGGTATTAAGACTAAGCTCTGATTTATTCACAGAAATCATGCAGGTGAGAAGGGAATGGGAAGATATATATAAAACCCTGAAACAAAAACAAATTTCCAACCAAGAATTATATACCAAGCAAAATTTTCTCACAAATATGATGGTGAAATTAAGACATTTTCAGATAAGCAGAAATCAAGAGAATGTGTTAAAATCAGACCAACCTTACAAGAGACACTAAAGGGAGTCCTTTGAACAGAGAACAAACACCAGCAAACACCAACCAATAATTAACACATGTGATGACATAACCCAGAAACCAACCCAGTTATATAAGTATCCAAAGTAAAATGAACTTATAAGACTGTAAACAGGAAACGAGAGTCATCAATTGGTAAATGAAGACAACTATAAACCAAAAAGAGGGAATAAATAGTGTAGTTACAAAGTTTCTAAATAGTAAGGAAGTCAAGTTAATTGTGAGACAGAACAAACTGTTTTAAACTTGGGAAGAAAATAATAAATCACAGGGTAATCTAAAAAAAAAATAAATAAATAAAATAAATAATAAACCTTTGCAGCAAAATTTAAAAAAAAGGAGACAAGCACAAATATTTACCAAATACTAAAATGATAGTAATAAGGAGATGATAACATGATTCATAATCAAAATGAGCTCAGCACAGAAAATTATATGGAACAAAGAAATTAGCAACACCATGAAAAAACATATAAAAAAATTATAGCAACAAAATCATACTTGTCTATAATTACACTAATGTAAATGATTAAATGCACCACTTAAGGGACAGAGAATTGCAGACTGGATAAGAAAACATAACCCATCAGTATGCTGTCTGCAACAGACTCACCTTAGACACAAAGACAAAAATAGACTAAAACTCAATGACTAGAAAAGGATATATCAAGCAAATGGCAATTAAAAAGAGCAGGAGTGGCAGTATTAATTTCTGACAACATAGACTCTAAGACAAAAATGACCATAAGAGACAAGGAAGGACATTATACAATGATTAAAGGATCAATTGAACAAGAGGACATAACCATAATAAATATCTATGCACCCAATGAAAAAGCCCCAAAATACATATATCAGACTTTAACGGAATTGGAAAGACAAATAAATGACTCCACAGTCATAGTTGTTGTTGTTATGTGCCATCGAGTCGGACCTGACTCATAGTGACCCCTCATTGGGTTTCCGAGGTGGTATCACTACAGAAATAGATTGTGCAACCTTCCTTCCAACCAGTGGCTGGTGCATTTCAACTACCAGCCTTCTCGTTAGCAGTCAAGTGCCTTAGGCACTACGCTACCAGAGCTCCTCACAGTCATAGTAGGAGACTTTAATACACTACTTTCAATGAAAGATAGAACAACTGGGAAGAAAATCAGCAAAGATGCAGAAGAACCAACCAATACGATGAACCAAACTGACCATATAGACATCTACAGAGCACTTCACCCAACAACACAATATACATTCTTCTTCAGCACACATGGAACGTTCTCAAGGATAGACCATATGTTAGGCCACAAAGCAAGCCTCAATAAATATAAAAACACTGAAATACTGTAAAGTATCTTCTCAGTTACAGTGCCATAAAATTAGAAATCAATGCTGGGAATACCAATGGAAAAACAGAAAACTCATGGAAACTGAATAACTCTCTCCTGAAAAAAGACTATGTAATTAAAACAAACAAACAAAAAACTCACTGCCATGAACTTTGATCTGACTCATAGCAATCCCTCCTTGGGTTTCCGAGGTGGTGTATCTATGGAAGTAGATTGCCCAATCTTCCTTCTGAGGAGTGGCTGGTGGGTTTGAACAATCAGCCTTCTGGTTAGCAGTCAAATGCCTTAGACACTATCCCACCAGAGCTCCTGAGTAGGTAACAGAAGAAATAAAAAATGAAATCAATAAATTCCTTGCATCAAATGAGAATGAAAACACAATATACAAAAATCTTTGGGACACAGCAAAAGCAGTGATCAGAGGGCAATTTATAGCAATAGATGCATACATCAAAAAAGAAGAAAGAGTCAAAATCAATACCTTAACCCAACATCTCCAACAATTACAAAAAGAGCAGCCAAAAAATGCTTAAGGTTACCAGAAGAAAAGAAATAATAAAGATTTGAGCAGAAATAAGTGAAACAGAAAATAGACAACAGAAAAATCAACACGACTAGAAGTTGGTTCTTTGAAAAGATTAATAAAATGGACAAACCACTGGCAAACTTAACAAAGGAAAAGGAGAAGATGCAAATAACATGAATGAGAAATGAAATGGTTGACGTCACAAAAGAACCAAGAGAAATAAAAACAATAATATCAGGATACTATGAAGAACTGTTCTCCAATAAATTTGAAAACCTAGAAGAAATGTTCAGATTTCTACAAATATACTACGACCTAAGGAACTCTGGTGGAATAGTGCCTAAGGCACTTGACTGCTAACCAGAAGGCTGGTGGTTCAAGCCCACCAGCCACTCCTCGAAAGGAAGATTGGGCAATCTACTTCCATAGTGATACAGCCTTGGAAACCCAAGGAGGGGTCGTTATGAGTTGGATCTGACTCCATGGCAGTGGTTACGTTTTTGCATTTACTACCTACCTAAACTTACACAGACTGTGGTAGAAAATTTTAACAAACCCATAACAAAAGAAGAAATTGAACAGGATGTTAAAAAATTACCAAAAAAACAAGTCCTGCTCCAGATGTTTTCACTGGAGAATTCCACCAGTCATTCAGAGAAGAGCTGACATCAATCCTCCACAAACTATTCCAGAACATAGAAAAGGATGGAATCTTCTCAAATTCATCTCATGAAGCAAGCATAACCCTGATACCAAAACCAGGCAAAGACACCACTAGAAAGGGAAACTACAAATCAATATCCCTCATGAATACAGATGCACAAATCTTCAACAAACTTCTAGCCAATAGTCTCCAACAACATGTTCTCCAATAAATTTGAAAACCTAGAAGAAATGTACAGATTTCTACAAATATACTACAACCTAGGTTTTCAAAAACAATAATACATCATGAGCAAGTGAGATTCTTATCAGGTATCCAATGATGGATCAACATTAGAAAAACAATCAACATAATCCATCACGTAAGTAAAAGAAAGGAAAAGAATTGCATGATCACATCAATGTTGTTGTTGTTATGTACCGTCGAGTTGGATGCCACTCATAGCAACCCCTCCTTGGGTTTCCTAGGCAGTATCACTACAGAAGTAGATTGCCCCATCTTCCTTCTGAGGAGTGGCTGGTGGGTTTGAACTGCCAGCCTTCTGGTTAGCAGTCAAGTGCATTAGGCACTACGCTAACCAGAGCTCCTGATCATATCAATAGATGCAGAAAAGGCATTTGATAAAATCCAACACCCATTCCTGATAAAAACTCTCAGAAAAATAAGAATAGAATGGAAATTCCTCAGCATAGTAAAGGGCATATATTCAAAACCAACAGTCAACATTATTCTCAATGGAGAGATACTGAAATCATTACCCTTGTGAACAGGAACCAGACATGAATGCCTCTATCTCCACTTCTATTCAACACTGTATTAGAAGTCCTAGCCAGGGTAATAAGGTAAGAAAGGGAAATCAAAGGCATCCAAATTAGTAAGGAAGACGTAAAACTATCCGTATTTGGAGATGATATGAGCCTATACATAGAAAACCCAAGACACTCAGCAAGAAAACTACTGGACATTATTCAAAGATTTAGCATTGTGGCAGGATACAAGATCAACATGCAAATATCAGTTGGATTCCTCTATAGCAACAAAGAGATATCTGAAAAGGAAATAAGGAAATCAATACCATTTATAACAGTTACCAAAAAGATAAAGTATTTGGGAATAAATGTTACCAGGAACGCAAAAGACCTATACAAAACAAAACAAAACAAAAACTACAAAAAAAAAAACCCAATGGAACAAAAACTTAAAAATAAAAACTAAAAAAACTAATAAAAATCAAAATTTCATTAAACCAAAAAAAAAAAAACCCAATGACAACCAATCGGGAAAGGATCAAAAGAGATCCTGGATAGAGTGGAAGGAAAAATGTGGGACAAAATCCAAAAACACAATAATGACCAGAATTACTGGTTGGATGGGGTCTGGTGGGACCCCCAATACCTTGGGATACATTTTGGGCCTGGAATAAAACTCACTCCCAGGGGCTGGCTCTCAGCCCAATAGCAAACAAGATGTACACACAGACCACTCAACCCAGGGTGACGCACCGTACTCTATGGGAATGCATCCCTTGGAGCAATCAACCACAGAGCACCAGAGGGGCAACATTTGCACCAAGGAAATGCAGGACACACAGGAGTGCATAACTATGAGGGGCACTGGGGGTGGGTGTTACTGGGCAGGAAAGGGAGAAGATTGGATTAGGGTTGGGGATGGTAATTGGGGAATAAAACCAAATGTATCTGAAATATTGAATGTTAAACAAACTCTGCTCTGTAAACTTGCACTTAAAATGCACATACACACACACACACACAACCTACAAAACACTACTTCAAGAAACTATAAGAGATCTATACAAATGGAAGAACATACCACATTTATGGATAGGAAGATTGAATACTGTGAAAATGTCAATACTACCCAAAGCAATCTATACATTCAATGAAATCCCAATCGAGATTCCATCAGCACTCTTTAAAGAAATGGAAAAACTTGTCACTAATTTTATATGGAAAGGAAAGAGACCTTGGATAAGTAAAGCACTACTGAAGAAAAAAAACCAAGTAGGAGGTCTCACTCCTAGGTTGCAATACTATACAGCCACAGTTGTCAAAATAGCCTGGTGTTGGTTCAATGACAGACACATAGACCAGTGGAACAGAATTGAGAACCCAGAAATAGATCCATTGGCCTATGGTCAGCTGATCTTTGACAAAGGGCCAAAATCCATTAAATGGGAAGAGCTAGTCTCTTTCACAAATGGTGCTGGCAAAACTGGTTATCCATTTGCATAAAAATGAAATAAGATCCATGCCTCACATCATATGCAAAAACTACCAGAGCCATAAATGTGAAACCTAAAGCTATAAAGTTCATCAAAGAAAAAATAGGGGCAAAATTGTTGTTAGGTGCCATCGAGTTGGCTCTGACTCATAATGACCTAAACTGCCCGGGCCTGTGCCAATCTCACAATCTTTGCTATACCTGAGTCCATTATTGCAGCTACTGTGTCAGTCAAAAGCAATCAATTGTATGGATCATAACAAATTATAGATAACATTGAGAAGAATGGGAGTTCCAGAACACTTAATTGTGATCATGAGGAATCTATACATGGACCAGCAGGCCGTCATTCAAACAGAACAAGGAAATACTGCATGGTTAAAATCAGCAAGAGAGTGCATCAGGGTTGTATCCTTTCACCGTACCTATTCAGTCTGTATGCTGAGCATATAATCCAAGAAACTGGACTATATGAAGAAGAGTATGACATCAGGATTAGAGGAAGACTCATTAACAAGCTGCGATATGTAGACAACAAAAAGGGCAAACTTAGCGGCTCTGATTTATGGCATAAATAGACTATCAAGCATAACCCAAGATGCACAAACAGCAGAAGATAAACTAGATGATTGGGATCTTCTTAAATTAAAGTCTTATGTGCATTAAAGGACTTCTCCAAAGAGTGAAAAGAGAATCTACAGAATGGGAAATAATATTCGGCAATGACATATTGGACAAAGGACTTATCTCTAAAATTTATAGAAAACTCCAACACCTCAACATCAAAAAGACAAATAATCCAATTAAATAATGGGCAGTAGGCATGAACAGACACTTCACTGAAGAAGACATTCATTCGGGCAGCCAACAAACACAGGAAGAAATGTTCATGATCATAAGCATTAGAGACATGCAAATCAAAACCATGAGATACCATCTCACCCCAGCACTAATAACAAAGTTCAATAAAACAGAAAATAACAAATGCTGGAGAGAATGTGGAGAGATTGAGACTCTCATACCCTGTTGGTGGGACTGTCAAATGATAAAACCACCATGGAAATGAGTATGATGATTCCTTTAAAAGTTGGAAATAGAAATACCATCTGATGCAGCAATTCCATTGTTGTTGTTGTTGCTAGATGCCATCAAGTCAGCTCTGACTCATAGTGACAGAAAGAAACACTACTTATGACAGAAAGAAACACTGCCCGGTCCTGCACCAGCCTTTCAATACTTGCTATACCTAAGTCCATTGTTGCAGCCACTGTGTCAGTCCATCTTCTTGAGGGTCTTCCTCTTTTCCATTGATCCTCCACTTTACCAAGTATGATATCCTTCTCCAAGGAATGGTCCCTTCTGACAACATGACCAAAGTAAGTCAGACAAAGTCTGGTTATTCTCACTTCCAAGGTACATTCTGACTACACTTCTTCCACAACAGATTTCTTTGTTCTTCTGGCAGTCCACGGTACTTTAAGCATTTTCCACCAATATCACAACTAAAAAACATCAGCTCTTCGGTCTTCCTTATTCGTTATACAGCTTTCACATGCATATGAGGCAATTGAAAACACCATGCCTTGAGTTAGGCACACCTTAGTGTTCAGAGAGACATCTTTGCTCCTCAACACTTGAAAGAGGTCTTTTGCAGCAGATTTGCCCAGTGCAATACATCATCTGATGCCTTGACTGCTGCTTCCATTGGTGTTGACTATGGAACCAAGTAATATGAAGTCTTTGACAGCTTCAATCTTTTTTCCACTTATCATGATGATACTTATTGGTCCAGTTGTGAGGATTTTTGGTTTCTTTATGCTGAGATGTAATCCATACTGCAGACTGTAGTCTTTAACCTTCATCAGTAAGTGCTTCAAGTCATCCTCACTTTCAGCAAGCAAAGTTGTGTCATCTGTGTATCACAGGTTGTTAATGATTCTTTCTCCAGTCCTGATGCCTGATGCTCTTCTTCCTATAGTCCAGTTTCTCAAATTATTTGCTCAGTATACAGATTGAATAAGTATGATGAAAGGATACAACCCTGACACAGTTCCTTCCATGCAGTATCCACATTTTCTGTTCCAATGACTGCCTCTTGGTCTGTGTACAAGTTCCTCATGAGCACAAATAAGTGTTCCGGAATTCCTATTCTTCTCCATGTTATCCTTAATTGGTTATGATCCATACAATCAAATAATTTTGCACAGTCAATAAAACACAAATAAACATCTTTCTGGTATTCTTTGCTTTCAGCCACAATCCATTTGACATCAGCAATGATATCCCTAGTTCCACATCCTCTTCCAAATCCAGCTTGCATTTCTGGAAGTTCCCTGTCAATATGCTGTGCAACCATTTTTGAATTATCCTCAGCATGATTTTACTCGTGTGTGATATTAATGACATTGTTTGATAATTTCCACATTCTGTGGAATCACCTTTCTCTGGAATGGGTACAAATATGATTCTGTCCCAGTCAGTTGGCCAGACAGCTGTCTTCCAAATTTCTTGGCATAAATGAGTCAGTGCCTCCAGCATGGCATCAATCTGTTGATCCATTGTAGCAATCCCATTACTAGGTACATATCCTAAAATGAGAGCCAGGACACAAATATATGCACATCCATGTTCATCACAGCACTATTCGCAATAGTAAAGAGAGGGAAACAACCTATGTACCCATCCAATGAATGGATAACAGAACTGTGGTACATACACACAATGGGATACTATGCAACCCTGAAGAATAATGTAGAATCTGCAAAACACCACATATCATGGAAGTAGACTCCCCAAACTTCTGAGGAGTGGCTGGTGAATTTGCACTGCCAACCTTCTGGTTAGCAGTCAAATGCCTTAGGTACTATGACATCAAAAGGTCATTAAAAAGTGAGGAAAGGAAGAAAGGACCAAAATGGATGTCAGAAGAGATTGAAACTTGCTTTTGAATAGAGAGCAGCTTATGTAAAGGTAATAAATGGTGAAATAAAAGAGTTGAACAGAATATTTCAAAGGGCAGCTTGAGAAGGCAGAGTATTATAATGAAATGTGCAAAGACCTTGAATTAGAAAAACAAAAGGGAAGAACACACTGGGCATTTCTCAAGTTGAAGGAATTGAAGAACAAAATCAAGTCTTGAGTTGCAGTATTGAAGGATTCTACAGGAATGATATGTTGTTGTTGTTGTTGTTGTCATGTGCCGTCGAGTCAACCTAACTCAAAGCGACCCCTCCTTGGGTTTCCGAGGCAGTATCACTACGGAAGTAGGATTGCCCAACCTTCCTTCTGAGTGGGAACGATATAGGAAGCATCAAAAGAAGATGGAAGGAATACACAAAGTCACTGTATTAAAAGAATTAGTTTATGTTGAACCATTTCTGGAGGTAGTATATGACTAAGAACCAATGGTATTGAAGGAAGAAGCCCCAGATGCACTGAAGGCATTGGCAGAAAAACAAAGCTCAATGAATTGACAGAATACACATTGAGATATTTCAACAAATGAATACAGCACTGGAGGTGCTCACCTGTGTATGCCAAAAATTTGGAAGGCAGCTACCTGGCCAATAGATTGGAAAAAAATCAATATTTGTGCCAATTCCAAAGAACGGTGATCCAACAGAATGCAGAAATTATCAAACAATATCATTAATATCATATGCAAATAAAATTTTGCTGGTGATAATTCAAAAATGGTTGCAGTAGTATATAGAGTAGAACAGCCAGAAATTCAAGACAGATTCAGAAGATGGCATGGAATGAAGGATATCATTGCTGATCTTGCATGGATCTTTTTCTGAAAGCAGAGAATACCAGAAAGATGTTTATCTGTGTTTCATTGACTATGGAAAGGCATTTGAATGCTTGGATCATAACAAATTATAGATAACATTGTGAAGAATGGGAATTCTAGAACACTTATTTGTGCTAATGAGAAAACTGTTCATAGTCCAAGAGGCAATTGTCCAAAAAGAATAAGGGGATTCTGAATGGTTTAAAATCAGGAAAAGCGTGTGTCAATGCTGTATCCTTTCACCATACTTATTCAATCTGTATGCTGGACAAATAAACTACAAAACTGGACCATGCAAAGAAAAATACAGCAGCAGGACTGGAGGAAGACACACTAACAATCTGTGATATGCAACCTTTCTTGCTGAAAGTGAAAAGGGCTTGAAGCACTTACTGATGAAGATCAAAGACTATAGCCTTCAGTATGGGTTACACCTCACCATAAAGAAAACAAAAATTCTCACAAATGGACCAATAAGCAACATCACAATAAATGGGGGAAGACTGAAGTTGTTAGGGGTTTCATTTTACTTGGAGCCACAATCAACACTCATGAAAGCAGCAGTCAAGAAATCAGAGAATGTATTGCACTGGGCAAATCTGCTACAAAAGACCTCTTTAAAGTACTAAAGAACAAAGATGTCACTTTGAAAACTAACGTGTGATTGACCCAACCTATGGTATTTTCAGTAACCTCATATACATGTGAAATCTGGACAGTGAATAAAGGAGACCAAAGAAGAATTGATGCATTTGAATTGTGGTGTTGGCAAAGCATATTGAAAATACTATGGACTGCCTGAAGAATGAATGAATTTCTCTTGGAAGAACTACAGATTGAATGCTCCTTAGAGGTGATAATGGCCAGCCTTTCTCTCACATACTTTGGTCATGTTTTCAGAAGGGGCTAATCCCTGGAAAAGGAAATCATGCTTGGAAGAATATCAGCAAAAAATGAGGGGATTGTCAATGAGACAGATTGACACAGTGGCTGTGACAATGAGCTCAAGCATAGTAAGGACTGTGAGATGGCACAGGACCAGGCAGTGTTCTGTTCTGTTGTACAAAGGGTCACTATGAGTCAGAATCTACTCAACGGTGCCTAACAACAATAACAACTGCAGCAGCAGAGTTAGCACCATATATATGTTAGGTATTGTGCAGAAAAATGTAAATCTCATGGCACCATGAATTTTTCTACTTTGTTAATGGCTATATTTTCAGCACTTGGGACAGTGCATATCCCATCATTGACATAGTTGTTAAATGATATTTTTGAGTCTAAATTATAATGAAGAAAGTTTGTCAGATCAGAAAATTGATGATAAAAGATGATGAGTAATAGAAGTAACTTAAAGGTGTTATGATTTTAAAGTATAACCACTGAGAATTTTTTCCCTTTTGAGTGAGAGAAGAAAGAAGAGATGAATCACAACTGAGGAGGTCATTCTGAAATGGCAAACCATAGGCAAATAGAGATATGGGTGAATTCAGGGGGCCTGAGAGTCTTACTTGATTTTCATTTGGAATCTCTATTAAAATAAAGTCTTTACTCAGTGATGGCATTGTTAAAAAAAAAAAAAAAAAAAGAGTACAGGCAGTACCTGTGTTACAAATAAGATCCATTCCTAACTGTGTCTTTAAGTCTTTAAGTAGAATTTGTAGGTGAGTTGGAGAACGGGCATATAGTTCTGATTTAGCCTTACATTAGTGCTAGAAACGGCTTAAAACATTTTCAGTGATTTCATAGATGCACATGCAGGATGAAGGTGATTGTGAAGAATCTATTCTAAGTAGGAGTTGGTTTGTTTACTTCAAAATGAAGGAAAATTTATGTAACACTAAAGGAGGACTGGTTACACAGTGGTTAAGTATTTGGCCACTAACCAAAAGGTCAGTAGTTTGACTCACCAGCCACCCCACAGGAGAAACATGTGGCAATCTGTTTTTGTAAAAATTGCAGTCTTGGAAACTCTATAGGGAAGTTCTACTCTGTCCTACAGCGTCTCTACAAGCGAGTCAGAATATGACTCAAGAGCAGTGGGTTTTTTGTTTGTTTGTTTTAGAGGGCAAGAAGAGTTATCCATAAGTCATTTGTAACCCAGGGCAACTTGTATTTTAATTTTTGTTGCTACATACATAACATTGACTCTTCCAAAGTTTATATTCTTCTATTTTCATTTTATTAATGAATATAAGATATCCTCTCATGGGTTTTTGTATTCCCATTATAAAGTCATATTCATAAACTTTCCTTTGAAGTGCCAGAATTCTTAAAGTTATGCTTTGAAATGAGTTGATTTTAATAATGCTTAGAATCCTCAAGTTGGTATGGTGATGAATTTTTCTGTATTGCTGCCTAGTTTCTGAGAAGTCTTTCATTGATCTTGATCTTAGGAATTTAAAAGTGGAATTTGGGCTTTCATAATAATAAAAACCAGTTGCCACTCAGTCCACTCCAATGCATGGCAATCATATACAAATCACAGCAGACTGAGTTCCACAGGGTTTTCCATGGCTGATTTTTCAGAAGTAGATCCTCCAAGATGCATCTGGATGGACTTGAACTCCCAGTTAGCAGCTGAGCCCATTAACCATTTGTACCACCCAGGGACTTCTTCATAATAACAGCAGATGTGAAATTATTGGCACTTGAATTAGAATCAAGCTGGAAAGTCATTTCACAGGTCTCCTCAGCTACTGAGTGGGGTGCCAAAAACGTTCCCACAAAGGATCACAGCCACAATTTTGTTTATCTTATTTTTGCATCTGCTTTAGCAAACACCTGTTTTGGGCAAGTTTGTTTGATATCTACTAGTCAATTAAGCTACACTATATTGGCATCCAGAATTTCATCTTTTTTGAAGAGCAAAAGGTTGATGATCCAAAAAGAGTCTTAACTACATCTGGCATCATTTGAAACAACATGTACTGCTAATCACCACAGGTGATCAAACTCAGCATCTGGCATTAAAGTAACTAATGAACTGCAGAAATGCATGGGGTAGTTTCTCTTTGGTGTGCTGCTGTTTGGAGAGAAAAGGTTTAAACATTTACCAAATAAAGTTCTGTTTCCACATTAATATTCTAGCCTCAGATGTGGGTATGCATCTGTGGGTGCTCTGGCAGGAAAACAAGATGAAAGAGCCAAAGCCTGCATTCTAGCCCTAAGACTACCGTTAGATATTGATCCAGTTACTCTTCCTCTCCAGGATTTCAGTTTCCTAATATGTCAAACATTGAATGCAACAATTAATCTATAAGTTTATAGTCAAGATGTTTATACTCATCTCCCTGTTAGATAATCTATACCTTCATGTCCAAATTGCTTTCAAATATAACTATCCCCAAACCAAATGCATTTTATTTTCTCTTTCCTCTATTTCTAATAGTTGTAACTGAACCCACTCAGTTTCACAAGCTAGAAATCTAGACTCATGCTCAATTGTTCTATTTCCTTCAATACCATCATCTATATTGTGATTATATTCTTTGTATTTTATCTCAGAAATTTGTTTTCACTCCATCTTCACTGGCACTATCTTAGTCAAGGTCAAGAACACACACACACACACACACACACACGTGTGTTATTTTCCTCTCCTGTATACATAGTAGACAATGCTAATTGATCATGCATTCTTTCCTTCTAAGTCTCTCTGCAATCTCAGAATTCATTTCATTCAATACAGTACTATAGGCAGCCTATACTAAGTTTCATTATACATACTCACTCTTAAATTATTACATATCCCAAAACAGATATCTGACAAAAGGCTGGTATCCAGAGAACTCCTGCAACTCTAAAATAACAGAAAAACAACCCCTACCCCCCAAAACAAGCAAAAGATTTGAACAGAAACTTCTCAAAAGAAATATATATATAAAGCTAATAAGCATCATCACCCATCTGGAAAATGCAAATTCAAAACCACAAGTAGACATCACTACAAACCCACCAGAATAGCTAAAATTAAAAAAATTGACAACATAAATTCTATTGAGGACATGGAGTAACTGGAACCCTCATACACTGAAGGGTGAGCATGTAAAGTGGTATAATCACTTTGAAAAATTGTTTGATATTTTCTTATAAATCTGAACATATCTCTGACACCAAAATTCCACTCCTAGGTATTTACTCAAAAGAAATAAAAACATATTCATAAAAAATGGATAGTATAAAAATGATTATAGCCAAAAACTGGGAATAGTGCAGATGTTCATCAATAGAAAAATGGATAAACAAGCTGTAGAATATTCATATATTTTAAAGAATATTACTGTGTAATAAAAAGGAATGCACAAATGAAACACATATTAGCATGAATGAATCTTAAAAACATATGCTGACTGGAATAAACAGTATACAAAAGGATACAAGTTGTATAATTTCATTTATCTGAACTTCTAAAACAGCAAAAATTCATTTAAGATGGGAAAAGAAAAATTGGAACAATATTTGCCATGGGATTGGGGGTAGGGATGGACTGGGAAGCAATGTGAAAGAATATTCTGAGGTAAAGGTGATGCTGTAAATTTTGATAGAGTTTAAGTAGTATAGGCATTTGACAAAATTCATCAAATATATATTTAACATTTTTGCTTTATATTTTATGTAAATTTTACTTAAGTGTATAAAAATATTGAACTCTGGTTAATACACATACTGATACATGTAGGGAAAAGATAGTTGATGTCTGCAATTTACTGTGAAATTCGTTAAGAAAACAAGATGGATTGATGGTTGAATAGAGTGATTAAAGGAAAAGAAAGAATATATAATGAAACAAGTTTAGAAAATATTAATGTTAGAATCTAGCTGTGAATACTTGGGTGCTCACTTTAACATATTTTCAACTCTTTTTTTTACACTTTTTATAATAAAATATTAGAAAAAAAATTATTAGCCACCTTAGTTAAGGCCTTCTTTATCATTCACTTTGACTTTTGCACAAGGCTTTTTTAAATTTGGTATCCTTGCCACTGATAGTTACCTTCTCTAACCCACGTTCAAGAGCTCTGGTGGTACAAAGGTTAAAGTATTTTCTTGTTAACTGAAAGGTCAGCAGTTCAAAGCTGCCAGCTGCTCTGTGGGAGAAAGATGAGGCAGTCTGCTTCCATAAAGATTGCAGCCTTGGAAACCCTATGGGGCAGTCCCACTCTATCCTATAGGGTTACTGTGAACCAGAATTGACTTGATGGCAGTGGGTTTGGTTTGGAATCCATGTTGATATTGGTGGCAGAGCCATCTAACTAAAAAGAAAATACAATTATGCCTCATTGTCTTTGTTGTTGTTATTGTTATGTGCCGTCGAGTAGGCCCCGACTCATAGCAACCCCTCCTTGGGTTTCCGAGGCAGTATCACTATGGAAGTAGGATTGCCCAAACTTCCTTCCGAGGAGTGGCTGGTGGGTTTGAACCGCCAGCCTCCTGGTTAGCAGTCAAGTGCTTTAGCCACTATGCTACCAGAGCTCCTTCATTGTCTTTAGCTTGACACAAAAAGTTCTTCAAAATCTAACTCTCATCTACCTCCTAGGTTTACATATATTTACTCCATCCCACATACACTGTGAGTTACCTATGTTGAATGTCAATGGTTTTAAGGACAGAACACATGGAAATGTCTTAAGGACAACCTAAGAAAGCCCTGTTCATCCTTCCAAGATCAGATTAATTGTCATCTTTGATGTGAAGCTGATTAACTTTATCAGTCATTTCCTCCTTATTATTTCTGTATCACACACTCAGCACTATTATTAAAGCACTGGCTACATTGTGTTGTGATCTGTTTGTGATTCTAATTCAAATATTAGATCAGTAATTCTCAAACTTTAGCATGCATCAGATCACCTGGAGGACTTTTAAAACACAGATCCCTGGACTTCATCTCTAAAGTTCTTGATTTAGTAGGTCTTGAGTGGGGCCCCCAAATTTCTACTTCTATTAAATTTCCAGGTGATGCCATACCTTTGGGAACTACTATACTGAAAAATTACTTCTGTGAAAGTAAGTACTGTACCTGATTCATCTGTGTATGCTTAGATACAGGACAATGCCTAGAATAGAGCTAACATTTAATAAATTCATGAATTCCAATCCCCAAATCACAATTCATGTTACAAAGCATTTTCTTTTAAATACTATATATGGGGTGTAAAGTGAGCTTTTGAAACACATATATTCTGCCCTGACAGCTGTGTGTTTTGAGAACACCACACAGGCACTCAGGCTATGTCTAGCTCAGAAAGTTTGCAAAGCCTTTGACAACATTTTTTTTTTTTAAGCTTTAACTTCAGTTGTCTATAGAAGATACTCATTTTTGAATAGTCAGTAACAACAATTTCCAGATTTTGCAGACTGGAACAGAAGCAATGTCAGCTCCCCTATAAAATGTGGCAAAAAAGAATAAAACATACATATAAGAATTGCTGATCCATTTGTGCAGGTTAAACTGTTAGGTGACAGTTGTTATAGATGGCTCTTTTGTAGTGAGATCACACAACATGTTAGACAGCTTGGCCAGACTGGATGGAGTTAGGGAAACACATGTGAATCTGCTCCCACCCTCCCCTTCATTAGTAACAGCCCAAATCTGTTATGAAGCAGGCCAATTTGGCTAACACAAGAAGTTGATAGATTTCATAGTCCCTTTGTATGTTTGGCTGAATGATGAATTACTTTCAATTTATTTCATTATTACCACTAACATAATTAATAAAAACTGTCTAAGGTGAGAGAAGAAAATAATCAGATATTTCACTTAAAAAAAAAAAGCCTATCTTCCTGTCTTCCTGCATCATAAGTTATAGGTTTATTCTGTTGCTTTTAAAATTATTCCATATGTGTTATATTTAAGGAGCTCTGGTAGTGCAGTGATTAAGGCATTGGCTGCTAACCAAAAGATCAGTGGTTCTAACCCACCAGCTGCTCCAAAGAAGAAGGATGAGGCAATCTGCTTCCATAAAGGTTTACAGTCTTAGATATCCAATAACGGTCACTATAATACTCCACGGCACATAACAACAACAACAACATAAGTCAGAATTAACTCTATGGCAGTGAGTTTGGTTTGGAGTTTATGTGTTATATTTTACACTTTAGTTCAATTTTTCAAGTAAGATCAAGCGGAGTGTTAATCTCATTTTAGTTTGCCAAACAAAGAGAAGAATTATCTTGCAGTTTAATATGGAAAGCACAGAGATATGATTCTACTGTAAATAAAAATATACCTGTATTTACCCCAATGCTCATCCTTCATTGCTGTCACAGATGTTCTCCAACTGTACTAAGTGGCATCCACATCCAGAGACTCTCTGTTGTATCTGGTTATAGGAATTAATTCTTAGGTTTTATTATCTGGGCAAGACAAAAATGGATGTCAGAAGAGACAAATTTCTCTTGAAAGAAGAGTAGCTGAAGGAAATGGAAGAAATAATGAAGTATATACTAAGTATACATCTTAGGGAAATAAGAGCGGTGACATGAACAGATATATGGACACCCATGATTCACAATAGCAAAAAGATGGAAATAACCTAAATGCCAATCAACAGAGGAATGGATCACCAAACTTTGGTACTTACCCATGATAGAATACTAGGCAACAGTAAAGAACAGTGATGAATCTAAGAAACATTTCATAACATGGATGAATTTCGAGGACATTATTCTCAGTGAATTTAGTCAATTACAAAATGGCAAGTATTGTGTGAGATCACTACTGTAAAAAGTCAAGACAAAAGGATTTCTCATGAGGAAGAAATATTCTTTGATGGTTACTAGGAGCTCTGGTAGCATAGTGGCTAAAGCACTTGACTGATAACCAGAAGGCTGGCGGTTCAAACCCACCAGCCACTCCTCGGAAGGAAGGTTGGGCAATCCTACTTCCGTAGTGATACTGCCTCGGAAACCCAAGGAGGGGTCGCTATGAGTCGGGGCCAACTTGACAGCACATAACAACAACAACAACAGGGGTGAGAGGGGAAGAGAGGGTAAAAAGGAAATTTAACATGAGAATATTACTAGGAATCAACAACTGTGAAAAGCAGAGCTGAGGCAAGAGCAGGCACAGGGAGTAGATGTAATAAAAATAAATAATGAAGGTGAATGGAAGAAATGATGAAGTAAAAGAGCTGAATGTTGTTGTTGTTGTTATTTGCCATCGACTCATAGCGACCTCTCCTTGGGTTTCCGAGGCAGTATCACTACGGAAGTAGGATTGCCTAACCTTCCTTCTGAGGAGTGGCTAGTGGGTTTGAACCGCCAGCCTTCTGGTGAGCAGCCAAGTGCCTTAGGCACTATGCTACCAGAGCTCCTAGAAGCCTTCAAAGGGCAGCTTGAGAAGAAAAAGTATTACAATGAAATGTCCAAAGACCTGGAGTTAGAAAATCAAAAGGGAAGAACACACTCGGCATTTCTCAAGCAGAAAATACTGAAGAAAAACTTCAGGTCTTGAGTTGCAATGTTGAAGGATTCTGTTGGAAAATATTGAAGAATGAAGGAAGCATCAAAGGAAAATGGAAGGAATACACAGAGTCATCGTACCAAAAAGAATTGGTTGATATTCAACCACATCAAGAAGTACCATATGATCAAGAACTGATGCTATTGAAGGAAAGTACAAGGTACACTGAAGGTTTTGGTGAAAACAAAGCTCCAGGAATTGATGGAATACCCATTGAGATGTTTCAACAAATAGATGCAGCACTAGAGGCACTCACTCACTTATGCCAAGAAATTCGAAAGACAAGCACTTGGCTGATTGCCTGGAAGAGGTCTATATTTTCACCAAGGAATGGTGATCCAACAGAATACAAAAACTATTGAACAATATCATTAATACCGTATGCAAGTAAAATTTTCCTGAAGATAATTCAAAAATGGTTGCAGCAGTTTATTAGCAAGGAACTGCCAAATATTCAACCAAATTCAGAAGAGAATGTGAAATGGGTAATATCGTTGCTGAAGTGAGATAGATCTTGGCTGAAAGCAAAGAATACCAGAAAGATGTTTGCCTGTGGTTTATTGACTATGCAAAGGCATTCAACTGCATGGATCATAAAAAATTATAGATAACATTGCAAAGAATGGGAATTCCAGAACACTTAATTGTGCTTGTGAGGAGTCTGAACATAGACCAAGAAGTAATTGTTCAAAAAGCACAAGGGGAAACTGAAAGGTTTAAAATCAAGAAAGGTGTGTGCTAGTATTGTATCTTTCCCTATACCTATTCAACCTGTATGCTAAGTAAATAATCTGAGAAGCTGGACTATACAAAGAATGCAGCGTTACAATTTCAGGAAGACTCATTAACAACCTACAATATGGCGATGACACAATCTTTCTTGCTGTAAGTGAAGAAGACTTGAAGCTCTTACTGATGAAGATCAGAGACTGTGGCCTTCAGTATGGATTACACCTCAACATAAAGAAAATAAAAATCTTTATAACTGGACCAATAAGCAGCATTATGATAAATGGAGAAGAGATTGAAGTTGTCAGAGATTTTATTTTAATTGTTTTCACAATCATTGCCCTTGGAAGCTGCAGTCAAGAAATCAAACAATATATTGTATTGGGCAAATCTGTTGCAAAAGACCTCTTTAAAGTGTTACAGGGGCAAGATTTCACTTTGAAGACTAAGGTACACCTCACCCAAGTCATGGTATTTTTGATCATGGGAGAGCTGGACAGTGAATAAAGAAGATCGTAGAAGAGTTGATGCAGTTGTGTTGTGGTGTGGGTGAAGAATATTGAATATGCCATGGACTGCTGAAAGAACACATGTTTATGAGCCACTGATGGACTGTTCCACATTTGGCACCTGGCCTTGTTGTGAATGACAGTATTGAGCTTCTCCATCATTTCTTTCCACAGATGTAGTTGATTTGATTCCCATCTGGAGAGGACCAAGTTTATCACTGCTGTTTATGTTGGTTAAAAGTTATTTGCTATGAATAAGTGACTCATCTGTCAGTTGTCATACTGTGGTGGCTTGTGTGTTACTGTGAGGCTGGAGGCTATCCACTGGGTCATCCATGGTGGACAGGTTTCAGCAGAACTTCCAGACTAAGACAGGCCAAGAAGAAGGAAGGGGCCATCCACTTCTTAAAGAATTGGCCAATGAAAACCTTATGGATAGCAGTGAAACACTGATATGATGGACCGGGTAGTGTTTTGCTCAGTTGTACATAGGGTTGCTATGAGTCAGAGTTGACTCCATGCACAGAACAACAACATGAATAAGTCATTGGTCTTACAAAAATCTATCTTACCCTATCTGGCATCATTTCTATCACCAAAGCCACATTTTCCGGCTACCACTTCTTCTTTGTTCCCAACTTTTGCGTTCCAATCACCAGTAATTATCAATATATTTTGATTGCGTGTTTGGTCAATTTCAGATGCAGAAAATGGTAAAAATCTTCAATGTCTTCATCTCTGGCTTTAGTGCTTGGTACATAAATTTGTATAATAGCAGTATTAACCAATTTTCCATGTAGGTGTATAGATATTATCCTATCATTGATAGAATTGTATTTCAG
>NW_006921734.1:1629266-1631221 GCF_000298275.1 Orycteropus afer afer
GAAGCCACAGGTGTGGGTTCAATTCTAGACCTGAAGGGCAGCTAGGGGCCGTAGTCTCAGTGGTTCCACCAGGCTCTATCAGACCAGCAAAGCTGGTCCCCCTTTTTTTCCCAAATGATTTTGAATTTTGTTCCACATTGTTCTCCTTTTCTATCCAGGATCTCCTCCATAGACATCCCTCTGAGTGGTTGACAGTGGTAGCCAGGTGCAATCTAGTTCTTCTGGTCTCATAGTCATATAGGCTGAGGTTCTCATGGTGTACCAGTCACTTGGACTCTTGGACTAATTGTTTCAATGAATCTATGGTTTTCTTCATTCTTCTTTGCTCTGGATTAGGAGAGACCCACCGTTGCATCTAGATGGCTGCTTGCAAGCTTTTAAGATTCCATGAAATATTCTTTTTGATGATGAACGTGATACCATTCTTCTTCAATTTGTCATTCCTAGTATGGTAGACCATATGAATGTCTGATTCAGAATGGCCAATACCAGTACATTTCAGCTCACTAATGCCTAGGATATGATATTGATTTTTATGCATTCTATTTCATTTTGATGACCTCCAGTTTTCCTATAGTCATAGTCCATACATTCTATGTTCCAATTATTAAAGAATGTTTTGCAGTTATTTCTTCCAATTTTAAGTCATGTCACATCAGAAAATGAAGGTCCTGAGAGATTTACTCCATCTGTATTATTAAATGTGACTCTGTTTTGAGGTGGTAGCTCTTCCCTAGTCATATTTTGAGTGCTTTCTAACCTGAGAGGAGATCTTGTGGCATAGTGTCTAAAGCATTTGATTGCTAACCAGAAAAGGCTGGCAGTTCAAACCCACCAGTCACTCCTCAGAAGGAAGATTGAGCAATCTACTTCCATAGAGATACTGCCTTGGAAATCCAAGGGGTCACTATGAGTCCAAAACAACTTGATGTCAGGTTTTTTTCCACCTCCAAACTTGAGGGGCTCATCTTTCAAACTATATCATCCAATATTTCCCTGCTATTCATCAGGTTTTCATGGCCAATTTTTCAGAAGTAGATAGACTTCATCCTTCCTCCTAGTCTGTCTAGTCTGGAAGCTCTGCTGAAATCTGTCTATCATGGGTTACCATGCTGATGTTTGAAATAGAATGGCATAGCGTCCAGCTCACAGTAACACACAAACCACCACAGTATGGCAAACTGACAGATGGGTGATAGACACAATGATCATGCCTTCCTTAAGATCCTGGGCTAGAGTGTTTGTATTACTACAGAGATAACTTGTACCATCTAGGCACTGTTACATCTAGGTATTATAAATGCAAAGAGTAGAAGAAAAAAGGAAAGGAGTGAAGCTAACATTTAATGAGCAACCATAGTGTAATAAAGTTTCTTAGAATACTTTAACATTTAATCTCCAATAAAATCCTGGGAGGTAAATATCATTTCTTCACTTATTTGAAATTATAGACCCATGCTTCTCAAACTCTAATGTGCATATGAATTACCTGGGGATCTTGTTAAAAAACCATAATTGAATCAGAAGTTCTGCAGTGGGGCCTACAAGTGCTTGTAGGTGATCTGATATGGTGTACTACCATTTGAATAGTATTGATTTAGGCATTAATAAAGAGTTAATATAAAATTTCAAGTGTGACTGAAGCCATGAAGGAGTTTTAAGATGGGAATTCTGAATTACTTTTATAAAAGGGTACTCTGACAAACAGAAACCTACACATGAATGTTTATAGCACTTTTATTCATAATTGCAAAAACTTAGGCACAACCAAAATGTCCTTTAGCAGGTGAATGGATAAACAAACTGTGGTATGTCTATACAATGGAGTATTAGTAAATTATTTTTAAAAAAATAACCTATCGGAGGCGGGGAAAGATGGCGGACTAGGCAGAAGGATTGCACAGACCCTCTTCAACAAAGAAAAGGGAAACCAATTAACACAGACACAGAAGATA
>NW_006921734.1:1638691-1645036 GCF_000298275.1 Orycteropus afer afer
GTGATAGGACAATATCCATATTCCTAGGAAGAAGACAGGAGGTCTGGTAGCATAGTGCCTAAGATACTTGACTGCTAACCAGAAGGCTGGCGGTTCAAACCCATCAGCTATTCCTCGGAAGGAAGGCTGGGCAATCTACTTCCGTAGTGATGCTGCCTTGGAAACCCAAGGAGGGGTTGCTACGAGTTGGGGCCAACTCAACAGCACATAACAACATGAGGAAAACCAGTTAATACTACTATTACTCAAATTTATGCACCAACCACCAAAGCCAAAGATGAGGAAACTGAAGATTTTTACCAACTTTTGCAGTCTGAAATTGACTGAACATGCAATTAAGATGTGTTAATTATCACTGGTGATTGGAAACAAAGAAGAGTCACTAGTATTTGGGAAATTTGGCCTTGGTGATAGAAATGATGCTGGAGATCACATGATAGAATTTTGCAAGGCCACTGCAAATAGATTTTCAACAATGCAAAATAGCTTTTCAACAATACAAACTGTGGCTACTCACATGGACTTCACCAGAAGGGGTACACAGGAATTAGATTGACTACATCTGTGGTAAGAGGTGATTGAGAACCTCAATATCTTCAGCAAAAACAAGGCCAGGTGCTGATTGTAGAACAGACCATCAACTACTCATATGTGAGTTCAAGTTGAAGTTGAAGACAACTAAAAGAAGCCAAGAGACAAAATATGGCCTTGATTATATCCCTCCTGAATTTAGAAACGATCTAAAGAATAGATTTGATGCACTGAACACCAATGACCAAAAACCAGAGGAATTGTGAGATGACATCAAGAACATTATCCATGAAGAAAGCAAGAGGTCATTAAAAAGACAGGAAAGGAAAAAAAGAACAAAATAGATGTCAGAAGAGACTCTGAATTTTGCCCTTGAACAGCGAATAGCTAAAGCAAATGGAAGAATCAAAAGGATAAAAGAACTGAACAGAAGATCTCAAAAAGCAATTCGAGAAGACAAAGTAAATTATTACAATGAAGTGTGCAAAGATCTGGAGTTAGAAAAGCAAAAGGGAAGAACACACTCGGCATTTCTCAAGCTGAAAGATATGAGGAAAAATATTTAAGCCTCGAATTGCAATATTGAAAGATTCTGTGGGCAATATATTGAAAGATCCAGTAAACATCAAAAGAAAATGGAATACAGAGTCACTATGCCAAAAAGAATTGGTTGATGCTCATCCATTTCAGGAGATGGCATATGATCAAGAACCAATAATGTTGAAGGAAGACGTCGAAGCTGCATTGAAGGAATTGGCAAAAAACAAGGTTCCAGGAATTGATGGAATATCCATTGAGATGTTTCAACAAATGGATGCCATGCTGAAGGCACTCATTCCACTATGCTGAGTGAGAGATTTGGAAGATAGCTACCTGGCCAACTGAATGAAAAAGATCCATATTTGTACCCATTCCAAAGAAAGGTGATCCTACAGAATATGGAAATTATTGAACAATATCATTGATATCAATGCAAGTAAAATCTTACTAACGATAATTCAAAAGTGGTTGCAGCAGTATATTGACAGAGAACTTCCAAAAATGCAAGCTGGATTCAGAAGGGGATGTGGGGTGAAGGATATCATAGCTGATGTCAGATGGATCTTGACTGGAGGCAAAGAATACCAGAAAGATGTTTACTTGTGTTTTATTGACTATGCAAAGGCATTTGATTGTGTGGATCATAACAAATTGTGGACAACATTGAGAAGACTAGGAATTACAGAACACTCAACTGTACTCATGAGGAACCTGTACATAGACCAGGAGGCTATCAAACAGAACAAGGGGATACTGAATGGTTTAAAATTGGGAAGTGAGTGTGTCAGGGTTGTATCCTTTCACCAGATTTATTCAATGTGTATGCGGAGTAAATAATGCAAGAAGCTGGACTACACAAAGAAGAACATGACATCAGGATTGGAGGAAGGCTCATTAACAACTGGAGATACACAGATGACACAACTTTGCTTGCTGAAAGTGAGGATGACTTGGAGCACTTATGGATGAAGATTAAAGACTATGGTCTGCAGTATGGATTACACCTCAATATAAAGAAAATGAAAATCCTCACAACTAGACCAACAAGAAGCATCATGATAAATAGTGAAAAGATTGAAGCTGTCAAAGATTTCACTTGGTTCTACTATCAATGCCAATGGAAGGAGCAGTCAAGACATCAAAAGACGTATTGCATTGGGCAAATCTGTTGCAAAAGACTTCTTTCAAGTGCTGAAGAGAAAATATATCTCCTTGAAGACTAAGATGCGCCTGACCCAGCCATGATATTTTCAATTGCTTCATATGCATGTGAGAGCTGGACAATGAATAAGGAAGACCAAAGAAGAGTTGATGCTTTCGAGTTGTGGTGTTGGCAAAGAATTCTGAAAGTACCGTGGACTGCTAAAAGAACTAACAAATTTGTCCTGGAAGAAGTGCAGTAAGAACACTCCTTGGAAACGAGAATAGCCAGACTTCATCTGAGCTACTTTGGTCATGTTGTCAGAAGGGACCATTCTCTGGAGAAGGATGTCATGCTTGGTAATGTGGAGGGTCAATGAAGGAGGGGAAGGCCCTCAACAAGATGGATTGACATGGTGTCTGCAGCATGGGCTCAGGTATAGTAGGGATTGTGAGGCTGGTACAGGACCGGGCAGTGTTTCATTCTGTATATATAGGGTCGCTATGAGTCGGAGACGACTCGATGGCACATAGCAACAACAATAACAATGCAAATGTTAATAATAAGGAAAGGAGTATATGGTAACTGTAATTTCAGACAAATTTTCTGTAATCCTAAAATTGCTCTAAAAATGACTTTTAAAACAAAACATGTTACTCTGGATGATAGATGTATCTAGGGCAAGAGTAAAGCACAAGAGCAGTTAAGGACTGATTGCAGAAGACGCTGATGCTCATAAAAGTTCTGGAGTTTGCCTGAACCTCCTGTAGAGTCAGAATGCATGCCCAGGCCTATTTAATCCAACGTCTGTGCTTCTTTCTCCCAGGTTATTGCCTTTCAAGAGAAAGCACCCTTTGAAAGATGCATGCCCATGTGATAGATGCACACATTTTGGGGCAAAAGTAAATGGATCTAACAGGTTCTCCTTGAGTATTATTAAAGGTGATCTGCTGAAAAGCACCATTCTTTAGGTTCTAGGGAGGATTGTCTTCCTTCTGGGTTAGTGATGAGTACTTAGCATACTAGAGAGGAGGCCAGATCCTTAATTCCCAAATGCACCCTTCATAGCTGAGCTGTTTATTTCTAAGGGGATGTCAGTTTTATTGGCATTACCACACAGCAGGAATAAACCCCAAAAGGAATCACAGGGCACATTCACATCTACCTAACAACTATACCAGACAGCAAGAGACATTGCTCAAGTACACTCTGAACAGTGGGACACTAGGAGAAGAAAATATCAGCAGCTGCTTAATTGTATGTGCTGTCACTGGAAGCAAAACCCACAGTTCTAGTACAGAAGAATCTCCCTGATGTTTCATTTCATGACATCTTGGTACATGGCTTATCACCAGGCTTGCTCAGGGAATACAAATCTAGCCACTTATTGCATGAATCTATCTCCAGAAAATCTCCATGCCTTTCACATGTGAAAGGATTTCATATTTTCTAGTAATGCCTACATGGAGGAGCTTGGGTGGTGTAACTACTTTGCAAATGGCTGCTAATGTACGGGTTGGCAGTTCAACCAGCAGCTCCAAGGAAGAACAGTGTGATGAACCATAAAGATTACAGATGATGAAGGTATAGCTCCATAAAGATTATTAGGTCTTCCATAAAGAAAATCCTGTGGAACTAAGGTGGTTGCCAATAGTTTAGGGCCAACTCGAGAGCAGCTAATAGTAACAGTGCCCACATTGCTATTTTCTTCTCTTTATCCTTTTAACTTTCTTGCTGGTATTGGGTCTCACCCTGAATCAATCAATGTGGGGTGGAAAATATAATGATTTTAAGATTCCATTTTGGATCCCCAAAATGTTTTTCTACTTGGTAGAAATGGTTAACATTAATGGGGTGATTACTATGTGGCAAGCACTGTGCTAAGTGTTCTACAGATATTATCTTAACCTTCACTGGATCTCAGAAAAGGAAGTTCTATCTCTATCTGTTCTATAACTGAGGAAGCTGAGATTTCAGTGGAGCTCAGTAAGCTGCCCAGGTTCTCATAGATGGTAATTGAAAGGTAGGGATTTTAACCTAAATATGTTCTACTTTAAAGACAATTTCTTACCACTAAACCAGCAATTCTCAAAGTGTGGTTCCTGGATCAGCAACATCAGCATCACTTGTTAACTTGTTAGAAATGAAAAATTTCAAGCCCTGTCCGAGACCTTCTGAACCAGATACTCTGGGGTTGATATCTAGCTACCTGTTTAAGAAAGCCCTCTAGGTAATTCTGATGCATGCTAAAATTTGAGAACCAGTGATTTAATCCAGGGATGTGCAAAATGTGGCCTGAGAGCCAAACCTGGCTCATAACCTACTCTAGGGCAGTTCTACTCTGTCCTTAGATGTCCCTATGAACCAGAATCAACTCAATGACATTAGATTTTTTATGTTTAACATAATCAGTAATTACTACTTCACTGCAATGCCTCCCACAGTTTCTTTCTTTCCTCCCCAATGGCTTTTTATCCCAATAGTTTTAGCAAAGGATCATCAGCACTCTGTTTTATTCATTATTGCATCTTCACATTGGTATATCTTCACAGTTTTGAGTTTGTAAAAAGTGTTCAAAACGATGTTCACTTTCCTTGCTAACACTAAACTTGCCTGATAGCTGGAAGTGCTTTTCTTGTGGTTTTATCTTTCATGTAGAGTACCTGGGTGGTATGCACAGTTAAGCACTTGATTTCTCACAAAAAAGGTTGAAAGTTTGAGTTCACACTAAGACACCTCAGAAGAAAGTCCTGGTGACCTAGTTTTGAAAAACTAGTCATTGAAAACTCTGTGTAACACAGTGCTACTCTGATACACATGGAGTCACCATGGTTGGAATCAACTTGAGGGGAACTGATGGTATTTTGTTTGTTTCTTTTTAACTGTTTACACCTAAACACCCATAAACCAAACTCACTGTTATTGAGTCGGACCCAACTCATAGCGACCCCTCCTTGGGTTTCTGAGGCAGTATCACTACGGAAGTAGATTGCCCAATTTTCCATCTGAGTTGTTATTGTTGTACTTACAGAATGCATATATTTTTTCTTATGTGTAGATATATATTATAAAAATAAACAAGTATTCTTTTCATTGACTTTAAGCTTTGTCTTTGGTACATTTTAAAATCTCTGAAATAAGATGCATTTTAAAATCTACCATGCTAACCGTTGTTATTGACCAGATAACAGTGATGCCATAGTTTTCAATGCCTACACAGATGAACTGGGTCATAATGGCTTACATTTCTAAAGTTATGAGAGTAATTGATACTACTTTTGGTGAGTTTAATTGCTATTTTAAATTCATTTAAAGATTACACCATATCTTGTTATAGAAACAAAAAGTTTCTCTTTATGAAGAAAAATGTGGGGGATGAAGAGAAGTAAGACAATCTACTGTTGGAAGAATGACTACAGTTCTACATTCTAGTAGAAATACAACTAAGTGTTTTATAAGATCAAAGAAAAGAAATGCAAATATATGAAGCTATTCATATATGAATCTGTATATGTGTTACATTCAGTTTGTGAGAAACATGCAAAAGAATTGACTGACACAAGCTAAGCAACACAATGTAAGTCAAGAAAAATTGCCAAAATCCTCAGAGTAGATGAAAGTAATTTCCAAGCAGTAAGAGGCTTTTGTGAACAAGTCATGCATCACACAAAATTTTCTTTAGTGCATCTTGTCATATTTTATTTGGCAGAGTTTTGTCTTTCTTAGTGGTTCCTAAAATAATAGTGAATCTATGCTGTCTTAGATTTTATGAAACAAAGTGGTAAAAACCATTAATGACTATAACTAAATGGTATGTAATTATATGCTAATAAAGCAATACAAATTTGATAATGCCTATTTAAAATGTCAGTGTTTGGCTATTCTTAGCATACACACATAGAGAGATCATCAAAGTTGCTCAGATATATATTTATCATCTGAGGTTGCTTAATTAACTAGTTTTAGCCCACCTTACTCAGAACATTTCTTTCTAATTCATCTTGAATCTATTAACCTAAATTAACTTTTTTTCCTGAGCTAAAAGAGATCAGGATACTCTTGGACAAGTTTGTGTCAAACACTATTAGATTCTTTCTGTTTTGTTCTCAAGAAAGACTTTCATATATATATAT
>NW_006921734.1:1645356-1648426 GCF_000298275.1 Orycteropus afer afer
AATACAATATTTGTCCTTCTATGATTGACTTATTTCACTCAGCATAATGTCCCCCAAGTTCATCCATGTTGTGTGGTGTTTTGTAGATTCTACATTATTCTTTAGTGTTGCATAGTATTCCATTGTGTGTATGTACCATAGTTTGGTTATCCACTCTTCTGTTGATGGGCACCTAGGTTGTTTCCATCTTCTTGCTGTTCTAAGTAGTGCTGCAATGAACATGGGTGTGCATATATCTGTTCTTGTCCTGGTTCTCACTTCTTTAGGATATATATATCTAGTAATGGGATTGCTGGATGAAATGGTTTCCATTTCTAACTTTTTAAGGAATAGCCATACTGCTTTCCACAGTGGTTGTATCATTTGACAGTCCCACCAGCAGGTTATGAGAGTCCCAATTTCTACACATCCTCACCAGTATTTATTATTTTCTGTCCTGTTGAACTTTGCTATTAGTGCTGGGGCCAGATGGTATCTCATTGTTGTTTTGATTTGCATCTCTGTAATGGCTAATGATTGTGAACATTTTTTCATGTGTTTGTTGGCCACCTGGATATCCTCATCGGTGAAGTGTCTATTCATGTCTTCTGCCCATTTTTTAATTGGATTGTTTGTCTTTTTGCTGTTGAGATGTTGGAGTTTTCTATAAATGTTAAAGTCCCTTGTCAGATATGTCTTTGCCAGATATTTTTTCCCAATCTGTAGGTTCTCTTTCTACTTTTTTTTGAGAAGTCTTCTGAAGCACATAAAAATGTAATTTTTAGAAGGTCCCATTCATCTATTTTATCTTCTGCTGTTTGTGCATCTCGAGTTATGCTTGACAATCTATTTATGCCATAAATTGGGGCTCCTAGTTTTTCCTTGAAGAACTTTATAGTTTTAGGTTTCACATGTAAGTCTTTGATCCATCTGGAGTAGTTTTTGTGAAGGGTGTGAGATACATTGCTTCATTTTTCTGCAAATGGATATACAGTTATGCCAGCACCAGTTGTTAAAGAGACAATCTCATCCTCATTTAAAGGATTTCAGCCCTTTGCCAAAAATCTGCTGACCATAGGTTGATGGATCTATTTCTGGGTTCTTAATTCTATTGCACTGGTCTATGTGTCTGTCATTGTACCAATACCAGGCAGTTTTGATCACTTTAGTTGAATGATAGGTTTTGGGATCTGAGAGTGTGAGACCTCTTACTTTTTTCTTCTTCTTCAGTAGTGCTTTGCTTATCCAAGTTCTCTTTCTTTTCCATATAAAATTAGTGATTGTTTTTTCCATATCCTTAAAGAAGGTTGATGTGATCTGAATTGGGATTGCATTGAATTTTTAGATTGCTTTGGGTAGTATTGACATTTTCAATGTTCAATATTCCTATCCATGAGCATCAAATGTTCTTCCTGTCATTTTGTTATTTTTTTTTTTATGGTTTCTTGAAGTAGTGTTTTGTAGTTTTCTTTGTATAGGTCTTTTGTGTCCATGCTAAGATCTATTGCCAAATTTTATTTATTTATTTTTGGTAGCTATTGTACATGGTATTGATTTCCTTATTTCCTTTTCAGCAATCTCTTTGCTGGTGTAGAGGAATCCAACTGATTTTTGTATGTTGATCTTATATCCTGCCACTATGCTAAATCTCTCAATAGTTCCAGTAGTTTTCTCGCTGAGTCTCTTGGTTTTTCTGTGTATAGCCTCATATCACCAGAAAATAGGGATAGTGTGACTTCTTCCTAACCAATCTGGATGCCTTTGGTTTCCCTTTCTTGCCATATTGCCTTGTCTAGGACTTCCAATACAATGTTGAATAGAAGTGGTGATAGAGGGCATTCTTATCTGGTTCCCATTGGCAAGGGGAATGGCTTCAGTCTCTATTAAAAATAATGTTGGCTGTTGGTTTTGCATATATGCTCCTTATTATGTTGAGGAATGTTCCTACTATTCCTATTTTGTTGAGAGTTTTTATCAGGAATGTGTTTTGGATTTTATGAAATGCCTTTTCTGTATCGATTGATATGATCATGTGATTCTTTTCCTTTGTTTTATGTACATTATGGTGACATTGATTGTTTTTCTAATGTTGAACCATCCTTGCATACCTGGTATGAATATCAGTTGGTCATTATGTATTATTTTTTTGATATGTTGTTGGAGTCTATTGGCTAGGATTGTGTTGAAGATTTTTGTGTTTATATTCATGAGGGACATCAGTCTCTAGTTTTCCTTTATACTGATGTCTTTGGCTGGTTTTGGTATCAAAGTTAGGCTTCTTTCATAAAATGAATTTGGGAGGATTCCTTGCTTTTCTATGTTGTGGAACAGTTTGAGTAGGATTGGTCTCAGGATAAGTAAGATTGAGTAGGACTTCCATATTCTATAATTCATCTGAAGAAAGGCTTAGAGTTCTCTTCCAGAGTAACTATTATTAGCTCCAGCTCCTTCAGAGGAAGCAGAAATAAAGAAATAGATCATTTAACATCATGAAAGCATTGGTGTTCACAAAAGCCCATGATTATTTATTTTAAGTTAAAAGTGAAAGAGGTGGTATCATGCTCTCACTATCAGCCTATCTATACTGAGATGATTTCATTGCTTTGTCCTTCTATTTGACATTGGACCACCTTGCCAATAATAATAAGATTGCTAGAGTTTTTAGAAAAACTTTTTCTAGAAAAAAAAAATCGATTGTCAAAATCCAACAGTTTACTCATATTTAAATGGAGCAGGCATTAAAGAAAGGGCTCTGGTAGCATAGTGCCTAAGGCACTTGACTGCTAACCAGAAGGCTGGCCGTTTAAACCCTCCAGTCACTCCTTGGAAGGAAGAGGGGCAATCTACTTCTGTAGTGATACTGCCTCGGAAACCCAAGGAGGGGTTGCTATGAGTCGAGTCCAACTCCACGGCACACAACAACAACAACAGGCATTAAAGAAATCATACTGTGTTGGTCTTTCTAGAAAGAATAGTAAAATTTGAACATATTATTATGCTCTCTATGTGTATCAAGAGAAATTCAAAATTTATTTTCCACTTGACTTCTGATAATACTATGGAACAAATTGCACAGGAAACGTGGATCCAT
>NW_006921734.1:1654376-1696106 GCF_000298275.1 Orycteropus afer afer
AAACACTGCATAACGTGGATGAACTTGGAGGACATTATGCTGAGTGAAATAAGTCAATCACAAAAGGACAAATATTGTATTAGTCCATTATTGTAAAAGTCAAGGAAATGCTTATCTATGAAAGGACATTTTCTTTGTTGGTTACCAGTGGTGGGAGGGTAAGGGAGGGAACAGTGTTAGATAGATAGAGACAGGTTTTGATTTGAGTGAAGAGAAGGGCAATGTACCAAATGTGAGTGAGCAATATAGTGGCCTTGAGGAAGAGAAAGACATAGAGAGGTACATGGGAAGTACAGACAACAAAGATGAACCCTTTTGCACATATAGTATGGCATTGTCAGTGAAGGCAGCATGGCTATATGGGTGGATAGATGGGTGGAAAGGCTGAACTATTAGGTATGTCTATGAAGTGGGGAGTGTACCCAAGAACATGTATAGGGTTGGCAGACAATGGTCCTATAACTTTATGTGTATGATCTGAATTCCCAGGTGTATACTGGAGCTGACAAGGGGCAAGGTTGTAGTCACTGCTTGGTCACAGCCAGCTACCCAGAGGGACTGAGTAGTTGAACTTGTATGCTTGGGACCATAGTCCCAGAGGACATCAAGCTCAATTGGCATAACATACTACACAAAACATTGTTCCACCTCCTACTATGGCTAGTGGCGACTGAGATCTTAAAAGCTTGCAAGCTGCCATCTAAATGCAACGATGGGTCTCTCCTAGTCCAGAGCAAAAAGAAAGAAGAAAATCAAAACTTCATAGAAACAATTAGTCCTAGCAACTGGTACACCATACAATCTGCAGCCTATATGAGTACGAGACCAGAAGAACTAGATGGTGCCCGGGCTACTCCTGTGAACTGCTTGGAAGAAGATCTACGTAGGAGATCCTGGATAGAGAGGGAGAACAATGTGGAACAAAACTAAAGATCATTTGGAAAAAAAAATGAACAGGGGACCAAGTTTGCTGGTCTGATAGAGCCTGGTGGAACCACTGAGACTATGGCCCCAGCTGCCCTTCAGGTATGGAATTCAACCCACGCGTGTGGCTTCCACCCAAACAAAAGACAGGTATACGGGTTGAACATTTACCTGAGGTAGATATACTCCATGGAGAGAACAATCATGGGAGAAAGAAGAGCTGCTTATGCACACGGAGACAGCTCAGGGGGCAGGAGTCCATGGAGGGAAGAGGTAACTATTGGGAGGAAGTAGAAGGGTAGATGTTGCATTGTGCTAAATTGTGGTCAATATCATGAGACAAAGTGTATGTGAACTGCTGTATGGAAAGTGTATTTGCTCTGTAAATTTTCACCCAAATCACAATTAAAAAAAAAAAAAAAAAAAGATTCACATGTCTGATAATGAGGTAGTATGATTTAAGTGATTGACTGCTAACCAGAAGGCTGGAGGTTCAAACCCACCAGCCACTTCTTGGAAGGAAGGTTAGGCAATGTACTTCAGTAGTGATCCACCTCGGAAACCCAAGGAGGGGTCACTAAGAGTCAGATCCTACTCGATGGCAGTGAGTTCGGTTTTGAGTTTTTGAGGTGGAAAAAGTGTGTCTACAGAAAAGTGGCACTTACATTTTGTGAGTAGAAGATTGGTTTTGGCAGATGAATAGCATCTAAGGTTTAGCTCATCTCCCCTGAATTTCATTTAAGAGAGTTCTTTCCAATAAAAGTTGTCCTGATGAAGTCATAACCTATGATGGAGAAAGCAGTAGTCAAATATAGCAAGAAAGAAGCATGGGTTGAGTGGAGAAAAATGTCAGCATTTCCATAATAGCATCTCCTCTATGAAAATAATATAAAAATAATAGTTTCTTCTTGATTCAGGTACTTCTTTACTGACTAACAAGAGCTGTGTAAGGCAGGCCATTTTTGTCATTTTGTTTCCTTAACAACCCTATAATTTGAAGAAAATTGTGACTCTTTATGGGTATATTGCTTTCCAAAACATTAGCAGAAGTTCACTTTAGAGTGAGGAAAAACTACTTGAAATGTTCTTTAGTTTCTTCATCATTGGAAACAATAAACCAAAGATTTTTCAAATACTTTAAAAAATATTATTTTAAGGTTTTCTTCATCAGTTTCTACCAAGTAAAATAAGTGGTATTTTACCACTTTAGATTGAATTCCTTGCTAGTGAGAATTTGCCTTATTTGCAGCTAATGAATAAGGAAGACTGAAGAAGAGTTGATGCTTTTGAGATGTGGTGTTGGTGAAGAATACTGAAAGTACCATGGACTGCCAGGAGAATGAACGAATCTATCCTGGAAGAAGTGCAGCTAGAATGCTCCTTGGAAGTGAGAATGGCCAGACTTTGCCTTATCTACTTTGGTCATGTTGTCAGAAGAGATCATTCCCTGAGAAGGATATCATGCTTGGTAAAGTGGAGAATCAGTGAAAAATGGGAAGGCCACCAATGAGATGGATTGACAAAATGAATGCAATGATGGGCTCAGGTATAGCAAGGATTGTGAGGCAGGTGCAGGACTGGGCAGTGTTTATTTCTGTTGTACACACAACTTCAATCTTTTCTCTATTTATCATGATGTTGCTTATTGGTCCAGTTGTAAGAACTTTTGTTTTATCTTGAAGTATAGCACTGTAGGAGCTCTGGTGGTGTTGTGCCTAAGGCATTTGACTGCTAACTAGAAGGTTGGTGGTTCAAACCCACCAGTAGCTCTGGGGCAATCTACTTCCATAAAGGTTTACCACCTCAGAAACACAAACACGGTTGTTATGAGTCGGAATTGACTCAATGGCAGTGAGGGTTTTTTTTTTTTTTTTTCTTTTAGACATATTGAAGGCTGTAGTCTCTGATCGTCATCAGTAACTGCTTTAAGTCTTCATTTTCAGCAAGTAAGGTTGTGTTATCTGCATATTGCAAGTTGTTAATGAGTCTTCCTCCAATCCTGATATCATATTCTTTTTCATATAGTCCAGTTTTTTGGTTTATTTCCTCAACATACAGATTAAATAAGCATGAAGAAAGGATTCAACCCTGATGCACATTTTTGCTGATTTTCAACCACACAATATCCCCTTGTTCTGTTGCAAAGACTGCCTCTTGGTCTATGCACAGGTTCTGCATGAACATAATTAAGTGATCTGGAATTCCTGTTCTTCAAAATGTTAACCATAATTTGTTATGATCCACAGAGTTGTATGCCTTTTCATAGTCAGTAAAACACACGTAAACATCTTACTGGTATTCTCTGATTTCTCAGGCAAGAGCCATCTAATATCAGCAATGATTACCCTCAATTCACATCCTCTTCTGATTCTGGCTTGAATTTCTGGCAGTTCCTTTTCGATGTATTGCTGCAAACGTTTTTAAATTATCTTCAGCAAAGTTTACTTCGGTATAATATAAATGATATTGTTCAATAATTTCCACATTCTTTTGGATTACTTTCTTTGGAATGGCCACAGTCAGTTCACCAAGTAGCTGTCTTCTTGGTATATTCTTGGGATATATGAGTGAGCACCTCCAGCACTTCATCATTTTATTGAAACATTTCAACTGACATTCCAACAATTCCTGGGGCCTTGTTTTTCACTAGTGCTTCCAATGCAGCTTGGACTTCTTCCTTCAACACGTTTGGTTCTTGACCATATGCTATCTCCAGAAATGGTTGAACATCAACCGATTCTTTTTTATGCAATGCTGTGTATTCCTTCCATCATCTTCTGATGCTTCCTGTATAATTCAATATTTTTCCCATAGAATCTTCAATTCAATTGCCACTCAGGGCTTGAAATTTTTCTTCAGTACTTTCAGTGGCATATGCTTGTGCTATATTTTAGAGTTACTGTGATATACGCCTTTAATGTAGTGACTGAAAATCACATATGTAAAATATGTATTATGTGATTTGAACATTTAAATTAAGCAGTAAACAATCTGAAACCAACAAACAGCTTATCTGTCATAAACAACCTCTAATATTATCATCAGTTACCTTGTTGTAGACAACTACTTTGTTGTGATATGTTGTGACATCTCACTGCCGTCAAGTCGATTCCAACTCATAGTGACCTTTCCCTGGGTTTCTGAGGTGGTATCTCTATGGAAGTAGATTGCCCAATCTTCCTTCTGAGGAGTGGCTTCTGGGTTTGAACCACCAGCATTTTGGTTAGCAGTCAAATGTCTTAGGCACTATGCCACCAGCCCTTAGTTTATATATATTAACATACCCAAATGTTCCTCCATGATTATGAACATATGAGGTAAATTACCCTAACACAATATGAAAGACCAAACAAAACAAACAGAAAAAACACCCTGGGTTTTTGCTCTTCCAATGACAGCAAGGTAGAGGTAGAACAACACTCTGCTGGTTGCATGTCTGACCCTCATGGAAGACTGAGGCTTTTGCCCGAGGCTCTGTCAGAGACTATGTCCACTGCTTCTGACCTTGAACCTCATCTATGAGAGAACTCCACCAAGGATGAATCATTCCTTCCCAGACCACTCACTGAAAAGGTAAATGCTTGAAAGCTGGTGAATTGGACTAACTATTGGACTAACTTTATTTACCCTTCTTTGATTCTCCAGGTGACAATGAGTATCTTGAAGTCTTACCTGTGTGCTCCTGTGTCATGATTACCTTGCAATAAATGCAATGAATTTAGGCATAACAAACCTGAGCATTCCTCTACCTACTTTAAAATAAAATTCCACAAGGCAGCCATTTTACGAAGCTGCCTCAGGACTCCCGACCACTTGGGGCTCTTTGTGCCCAGATGCCTCAAGCCTCTTCTGTTAACCTCCTGAAACTATGAAAGATACAGCCACTGAAAGTTGTAGAGGTTCTAGCAGGTCAATATCCTGCCCCAGAACTTCCTGTGGGAAGTTGTCTTCAAAGACTAACAAGAGCAACTAAGCAACATAGAGCCTAAATGTGAGGCAAAGGTCATCTAATAATCCATCTCCTGTCTCAAGCTACCTTTGACCTAAACTCCCTGGGTAATTCATCCACTGTGTAGCTCTGTCATTACCACAGTTGGCCAAAATGCCTGTCATTTTTACATTCACTAACATTTTAATTGTCAAAACAAAGAGCTCTTTTATGACTGGTCCTTATTTATACTGTTTGATGTTGTTAAGAACTCAGCCTTTCTTGAAACTTTGCTTAACTTCTTATTCTTCTGTAATGACAGAGCTCTTAACACATACTTAATTAAAATGTAGTTACACTTATTATTACTTCCCTCTTCAATCTTATCCATGGGCTTGCCACTCCCCATCCAAATATTCAGCTAACTAGATCCCCTAGCAGATCCTAAAATATTCCACGCATGACATTTCTTACCTTTAGTTCTTTCTCCCTGAAATTTGTCTTCCCTGCATTCTTTTTTATTTCCCATTTTTCAAAACTTAACCACATGCCTCAAAATAACCACTGCCATCGAGTGCCATCCCATTGGGTTTCTGATGCTGTAAATCTTTACAGAAGTATATCGCTCTGTCTTCCATGCAAAGTGGCTGGTGGGTTTGAACTGCTGACCTCCCAGTTAGCAGTCAAGTGACTTATCCACTAGGCCACCAAAGTTCCTTATGACATGTCTCAGTTCTTCTGAAAAGTCACCTGACCATTCCAAGTAAAATTGAACTATCCATTATTAGTTTCTTAATGGTTGCTATAAAAAATTACCACAAACTGAGTGGTTGAAAATAAATTTATTCTTTTGCAGTTCTAGAGGCCATGAGTCTGAAATCAAGGTATAATAGGGCTATCCATCTTCTGAAGACCTTGGAGGAAGATTTTTCCTTGCCTCTTACAGCTCCTGGCAGCCCCGGGCATTACTGGGCTTGTGGCAGTATAACTTCAATCTCTGGCTCTGTTTTCCCATGAGGGTCTTCTCTGTAAGTCTCTCTGTTTCTTCTCATAAGAACACCAGTCATATTGTGTTAGAGCCAACCCTACTACATGCATTATTACTTCATGTAAGCTAATTCCATCTGAAAAGACCTTATTTCCAAATAAGATTATATTCATAAGTATCGATGGTTAGGAATTGAACATATTTTCTTGGGAAACGCTATTCAACTCATAATAATCTCTTTCTTTACGTCCTATGCAAATTTCTATTATAGCACCTAGAATGCTTTATTGCACTTATTTTTACTTCTTTATTTTGTAACTAAATTGTGAATTCATTGATCTCTTCTAGGCCAATTATAACCTATATCTACCAAAAAAAACAAACTCACTGCCATCAAGTCAGTCCCGACTCATAGCGACCCTCTTTGGGTTTCCAGAGAAGTACATTGCCCAGTCTTCCTTCTGAGGAGTGGCTGGTGGGTTTGAACCACCAGCCTTCTAATTAGCAGTCAACTGCCTTAAGCACTATGCCACCAGAGCTCCCAACCCACATCTAGTGAATGTAAATCTCTCTCTCCTCTCTTACTCCAGCACCAATTCTGCTCTCCAGATGTAATAAGTAACAGAATCATATGCACACAACCAAAAAAATTTCTATACATATACATTCTTACTTATAATATTTACATTTCTATAAATATTTATAATACTTGAGATAGTTTTCAAATTGTACTGGAGCTTACTGTTTTATACATTTATATATTTACACCATCCTGGTCTTTTTTACATATCAGTGCATTGTTTCAAATGTTGTTAGGTGCTATCAGGTCAGCTTTGACTCATAACAACCCTAGGTACAACAGAACAAAACACTGCCTGGTGGTTCGCAATCCTCACAATCCCTGCTATTCTTGAGCTCATTGTTGCAGCTGCTCTATCAATCCATATCATTGAGGGTCTTCCTCTTTTTCTCTGACCCTCTACTTTACCAAGCATGATATCCTTCTCTAGGGACTGGTTCCTTCTGACAACATGAGTAAAGTTGGTGAGACAAAGTCTGGCCATTTAGGCTTCTAAGGAACATTTTCTGCCAGTCCAAATTATTTTCAGTATTCTTTGCGAACACCATAGTTCAAAGGCATCAACTCTTCTTCAGTCTTCTTATTCATTCTCCAACTTTCACATACATATGAGAAGATTGAAAATATCATTACTTGGGGTAGGTGCACCTTAGTCTGCAAAAGTGACAGCTTTACTCCTTAACACTTTAAAGAGGTCTTTTGCAGCATGTTTGCCTAGTACTGTATGATATCTGAATTCCTGACTGCTGCTTCCATGGGTATTGTTTGTGGATTTACGTAAAATAAAGTCCTTGACAACTTCAACATTTCTCCATTTATCATGATGTTGCTTATTAGTCCAGTTGTGAGCATTTTTGTTTTCTTTATGTTGAAGGTATAATCCATACCTAAGATTGTATGTAGTCTTTGGTCTTCATCAGTAAGTGCTTCAAGCCTTCTTCACTTTCAGCAAGCAAGGTTGTGTCATTGGCATATCACAGATTGTTAAAGAGTTTTTCCCCAATCCTGATGCTGCTGTATTTTTCTTCATATAGTCCAGCTTTGTTGATTATTAGTCCAGGATACAGATTAAGTAAGTGTTGTGAAAGGACAAAACACTGACATGGACTTTTCTTGATTTTAAACCATTCAGTATCCCCTTGTTTCCTTTGAACAACTGTCTCTTAGTCTATGTCCAGTTTCCTTGAGCACAATTAAGTGTTCTGAAATTCCCCTTTTTCCCAGTGTTATCCATAATATCTTATGATCCACACAGTTGAATGCCTTTGCATAGTCAATAAAATACAGGTAAACACCTTTCTGATATTCTTTGTTTTCAGTCAAGAACCATCTGACACCAGCAATGATATTCCTAGTTCCACATCCTCTTCAGAATCCAGCTTGAATTTTGGGAAGTTCTCTGTCAATACACGGCTCCAACCATTTTTTACTTATCTTCAGAAAAAATTTACTTGCATAGTATATTAATGATATTGTTTTATTTTTCCACATTCTTTTGGATCGCCTTTCTTTGGGATGGGCACAAATATGGATCTTTTCCAGCCAGTTGTCCAGGTAACTATCTTCCAAATTTCTTGAAATAAATGAGTAAGCACTTACTGCACTGCATCCATTTGTTGAAGCATCTGAGTGGTTATTCCATCAATTCCTGGAGCCTTGTTTTTTGCCAATTTCTTCAGTGCAGCTTGGTCTTCTTCCTAAAATACTATTGGTTCTAGATCATATGCTACCTCCTGGAATAGCTCAATGTCCACCAATTCTTTTCTGGTAGAGTGACTGTGTCTTCCTTCCATCTTCTTTTGATGCTTCTCATGTGGTTCAATATTTTGTCCATAGGATCCTTCAAAACCGCAACTCAGGCCTTGAACTTTTTCTTCAGTTATTTCAGCTTGAGAAATGCTGAAATGCTGAGTGTTTTTTTTTTTTTCCCGTTTGGTTTTCTAACTCCAGGTCTCGCACATTTCATTATAATACTTTTTTTCTTCTCGAGCTGACCTTTCAAATATTCTGTTCAGCTCTTTTACTTCATCATTTCTTCCATTAGCTTAGCTACTTTCCTTTCAAGAGCAAGTTTCAAAGTCTCTTTTAATATCCATTTTGGTCTTTCCTTTCTTTTAATGACATTTTGTTTTCTTTATGCATGCTGTTCTTGATTCTATCCCACAACTCCTCTGGTGTGTTGCCATTGATGTTTAATGCATAAAATCTGTTCTTCACATGGTCTCTAAATTCAGTTGGGATATAATCAAGGTCGTACTTTGACTGTTGTGGATTTGTTTTAATTTTCTTCAGCTTCAACTTGAACTTGCATATGAGCAATTGATGATCAGTTCCACAGTCAGCTCCTGCTCTTGTTTTGACTAATGATATTCAGCTTCTTCACTACCTCTTTCCACAGATGTAGTCAATTTGATTTTCGTGTACTACATCTGGTGAGGTCCATGTGTATAGTCAGCATTTATGTTGTTGAGAAAAGGTATTTGCAATGAATAAGCCATTGGTCTTTGCAAATGTGATCTCTGGCATCATTTCTATCACTAAGGACATATTTTCCAACTACTGATGATTCTTCTTAGTTTCCAACTTTTGTGTTCCAATCACTGATAATTATGAATACATCTTGATTGCACGTTTGGTCACTTTCAGACTCAAGAAGTTGTAAAAATCTGGAATTTCTTCATCTTTGGCTTTAGTGGTGGGTGTGCAAATTTGAATAATAGTAGTATCAATTGTTCTTCCTTGTTGTTGTTGTTATGTGCCATTGAGTCATCTCTGACTTATAGCATCCTTATGTACAACAGATCGAAACACTGCCCAGTTCTGTGCCAGTCTCATGATTCCTACTATACCTGAGCCCATCGCTGTAGCCACCATGTTAATACATCTTGTTGAGGGCCGTCCCATCTTTCATTGACTCTCTATTTTACCAAGCATGACATCCCTCTCCAGGGAACGGTCCCTTCTGACAACATGACCAAAGTAGGTGAGATGAAGTCTGGCCATTCTCACTTCCAAGGAACATTCAGGCTGCACTTCTTCCAAGACATTCTTCCTTGTAGGCATATGGATATTATCATATCACTGAGAGCACTGTACTTTAAGATAGGTCTTCAAATGTTCTTTTTGACAAATAATATGACACTGTTCCTCTTCAATTTGTCATTCCCAGCATAGCAGATCATATGATTGATTCAAAAATGGACAATATCAGCCCATTTTAGCTCACTAATGTCTAGAATTTCATTTTTGACAACTCCCAACTTACCTAGATTCATACTTCCTATTCCATGTTCCAATTATTTTAATGAATGTTTGCAACTATTTCATCCCATTTTGAGTCCTGCCCCATCAGCAAATGAAGATCTCAAAAGGTTTACTCCATCCATGTCATTAGGTAGATTCTACTTTGAGGAGGCAGTTTCTCCCAATAGTATTTTGAGTTCTTTCCAACCGGAGGAGCTCATCCTCCAGCACTATATCAGACAACGTTTCGCTGGCTAGTCATAAGGTTTTCAGTAGCCAATATTTCAGAAGTGAATGGCCTGGTCCTTCTTCTCAGCCTGTTTTGGTAAGGAAGCTCCACTGAAACCTGTCCACCTATGAAGTATCAGTGGTATAGCCTCCAGCCTCACAGCAACACAAAAGCCACCATATTATGACAAACTGACAGACAGGTGTTGGATTGTTTCATATACCTGTATGATATCCCATTGTATGCATGTACCCTAAGTTGTTCAAACTAAAAGGATACATCTTATTCACTTTGTGTCCCTTCTACCTAGTATGATGCTTGGCATATAGGAAACACATAATAAATATTAGAGAAATGTATGTCACTATCCTAACAGAAGTATGTAGTATTGCCATATCCAAAAGATCCAAAAGTCTTTTGCTTGGACAAAGTCATAGCAATTTATTACTACTTCTCCCTGTTCTTAACCTCTAATTTCTCTCTCTCTCTCTCTCTCTCTCTCTCTCTCTTAATAAGAAAAAAATTATTGTGCTTTGGGTGCAAATTTACATAGCAAACTTGTTTTACATTCAACAACTCATGCACATCTAATTTCGTGCCCCCAGTTACCATCCCCAACCATAAGAAACTCTCCACCACTCTCCTCATTGTGATCACCCCCTCTCTATGTCCCTCTCATCCATTCATTCTTGTCTGACCAGCCTTCCTTCTATGTGAGTGCTACCCCTCTGGTGTCTCATGGCTGCTTGATCCAAGGGGTGCATCTCCCTAGAGTAGATGGGTGCATCTCTTTCTGAGCATATCTTTGGAGTGAATAAATATGGGTCTATCTTGAGAATATATGAGAAACCCTGTTTTTTTTTTCCTTAAAGGAGCACCATCTGGATGAAAACAGAATACTTAATTAAAAAACCAATCTTTAGGATATATTGGTTGCAATCCTGGGACCACTTCAGAGACGGCCTTCAATGGGCAAGCAGCAACCAGCAACACTGGCCTGATCTACATAAGTCCTAATCAGTTTGTGGTTCCAATCAAGAGAACGATGATTTTAATTCTGATGATAACATACTTAGGGTAACTTTTTTCCTGGTTTTCCCAGAACAGTTCCCTATCATGTCTGTCATTCCAGTGTCCCATTCAATTAAAGCCTCCTTAAAAACTACAAACAAACAAAATGGTTGCTGTTGAACAGATTCTGACTCATGGCAACCCCCTATGTTTCAGAGTAGAACTGTACTCCATAGTGTTCCCACAGTTGTGACTTTTCTGAAGCAGATAACTAGGCCTTTCTCGTAACGTGCCTCTGAGCAGGTTTGAACTATCAACCTTTATGATTAGTAGTTAAGCATTTAACCATTTGCCACCCAGGGATTCCCTGCCTTGCAATAAATTAAATCACCCTCAGCATGCTCCATTTCCAACAGACCTTGCTTTCTTTCTCTGGTTGGACCAGTTGTAACTGAAACTATGGTATGATGTGTGTCTTTGATATTTCTAAATATGACTTTCAAAGTGTGTACTTTAACGCATGACCTATTCTCTCCCTTTACTTCAGTCAAACTGTCAATCAATGGTTATCCATTTTGAAGTTTGATCTTGAGATCTGATGTGACTCTACTGTTTTTGTCAAGCCTTCCTGAGGAAGAGACTTTCAGTATAATAACGTTTACCACTGGGTATTTGAGAGCATGAGGAGCAGACACTATGGTAGTATAATAAGGCTACTTTCCAGATACTTTAAGCACATAATTCCCAACATCTCTTTTAATACCCGTGCTTCTGGCTTGGACTACTCTTCTGCTGAAACTGTCTCTTGAGGTTTCTAGTTTTTCTTTTTCTTTCCCTATTTTTACTTTTGGTTATCTATTTGCTTTGTTAATTTGAGCAAGCAGCTTCCTCCTTTATCATAGCCTTTTCTTCTCTTTGAACACTGCACTGACCCATAGGCCTTCTCTCCTAACTATATTCTTTCCTGGTGCTTTCCCTTTATGAATTGTGCTGAAGCCTTATTTTACTTCTACTACTGAGTTTTAGCCTGACTATAAGATAGAAATAAAAATCTTTCTCTCATCTGATAGGACTGGACAACTGTGGGGCAGACCTCTGCTATTAGAGTATTTCTTTATCTGGACTGTAAACTGACTTTCTAAGGGCTAGAAGCAGTTGCTGAAAATAAAGTTTTCCTAATACTGATATAATTCAGAGAAAAATGAAAAAAATAAACTACAGGCTATTTTCACCATTGAATACAGATAAGGCCATTATAAACTGAGTACTATGAAACTAAGAACAATATGAAACTAACCTTTTTTTTAACCAAGTATTATTTATCTTAGGAATGAAATAATAGTTTTAAATCAATTTATCTTTCATTCCTCCAACATATATTTATTGAGCACCTACTATAGTATGCCAGGTACTATGATAGATGTTTTGGAAGGAAGACTGGGAAATCTACTGTAGAGATACCACCTTGGAAACCCAAGGAGAGGTCACTATGAGTTGGATTTGACTCGACAGCAGTAAGGTTTTTTTTTTTTTTTTTGGTTTATGATAGATGTTGAAGATTTATTAGTGAGTAAAATAATGACATGATTTGTTCCCTAAAAACACTGTGAGTTAAGGAGAGTAACAAGGCAATTCATGATTAAAGCACAGTGGTGTAAATGCTTTAAAAGTATAAGCACTGAATACTATGGGGTCACCAAGAAGGTGCTCTCAATCCAACATAGAAGCATTAAGTATGGACCTGGCCTTAAGTCTATACTTTGTGTAGTGTTCCATGGTTAAGAAATTGGGAGAGCAAACAAGTACTACATGTGGGAGTTAATACTATACATTTCTATCTGCCCTGTCCAGTATGGTAACCACTAGTCAGATTTGGCTGTGACCAATTGAAATATGATTAGTGCAAATTAGGGACATAATTTTGTTTTATTTTATTTTGATACATTTAAATTAAAAAACTGAAGCAGTATAACATATTTTCAATCATACACTTTACTGTTTTGCTAGAACTTAGTGTCTTTAAATTATGAAAATTTAACACGTGAAAAGAGATGTGTCATAAGCATAAACACACACCAGATTTCCAAGTCTTGCTTTGAAAAAAGGTATATGAATAATATAATGATATTAATAATTTTTATTTTGTTGTTGTTGTTATGTGCCATCGAGTCAGCCCCAACTCATAACGACCTCTCCTTGGGTTGCCAAGGCAGTATCACTACGGAAGTAGATTGCCCAACCTTCCTTCTGTTACATATTGAAATGATAATATTCTGGATACATCAGGATACATAAAAAATATTATTGAAATTAATTTCATATTTTTAAAAGCTTTTTTAAAATGTAGCTACTAGAAATTACTTATGTGGCTTGCATAATGCTTCTATTGGAGACAGGTGATCTACCATTTAATTGATACTAAAGTAGATTCTGGAAGTTGGGGAAGGAATGCAGTGGTAGAATCCAACGTTTATTTCTGACTTTCTGGGAATCCTTGATCACATCACTTAAACTTTGATCAGTGTTATTCTCTATAGTTTATAGCATATGATTTCTCTATAGTTCATAAATGCCACATGACTTAAGTAACTGAATGACCAATGAACCATCTTTGAGGAAGCTTTTCTCCTACTGGCAGAAAGAGTTCAGTGACAAAACTATCATAAGGTCAGGTTACTGTTTTAAATAATACTGTGTTGTAGACTGCTTCTCACTGCTGTCAAGTCAGATCTGACTCAGCGACCCCTTCTTCCAAGGGGTGGCTGGTGGGTTTGAACCACCAGCTTTCTGGTTAGCAGTCAAATGCCTTAGGCACTACACCACCAGAACTCCCTCCCAAGACTGCTTAGTATCAATGATTTCTAACACAAAGAAATGAGGGAGACAGACTGAAGAAAATTCACTTTTTAAAACATTATTTAGACTTCAGCACAAGCTGTTATCAGAGTTAATAACACAAACTAAATCACAAAAATGAAAAGGGAAATGAAGATAGTTACATAATCTAACATGATTGGCTGTAGTAAGCATAAAAGCAAAAACCAAACCCACCGTTGTTGATTGCAACTCATGGTGACCCTATGTGTTATAGAGTAGAACTGCTTCATTGGGTTTTCTGAGTTGTAATTTTTATGGAAAAGATCACAAGACCTTTCTTATATGGTAGCACTGGGTGGTTTGAACTGTCAACCTTTAGGTCATCATCCAATCACAAACTGCTTCTTCATTAATGGTTTGTCATCATTGATTCAGAACTCCCTCTCTTCCAGGTAAATCAGTATTTCATAAAATATAGCCAAAAGATCTTAGACTTTGTTGCTGTTGTTGCTGGTGTCATTGAGTCAGTTCCAACTCATAGTGACCCTATGTACAACAGAAAGAAACACTGCTCAGTCCTGCACCATCCTCAAAATCTTTGCCTTTTTTGAGCCTACTATTGCAGCCACTGTATCAATTCATCTCATTCAGAGTCTTCCCTTTTTTCTCTGACCCTTTACTTTAGCAAGCACATTATTCTTCTCCAGGGACTTCTTTGTCTCACCTACTTTGGTCATACTGTCAGAAGGGAAGAGTCTCTGGAGAAGGATATTATACTTAGTAAAGTGGAGGGTCAGTGAAAAAGAGGAAGATCTTCAACGAGATGGATTGACACAGTGAATACAATTCTGGGCTCAAGCATAGCAAGAATTGTGAGGATGGCTCAGGACCAGGCAGTGTCTCATTCTGTTGTGCATGGGGTTGTTATGAGTTGGAATCAACTCAACAGCACCTAACAACAACAATAAGCATGTGAAAGTTGAACAATGAAAAAGGAAACCCAAAGAAGAAGTGATGCATTTGAATTATGGTATTGGTGAAAGATGCTGAAAATACCATAGACTGCCAGAAGAATGAACAAATCTATCTTGGAAAAAGTACAGCTTGAATGCTCCTTAGACATGACAATGGCCAGATTTCATCTCTTGTTCTTTGGTCATGTTATCAAAAGTTACCGGTCCCTGGAGAAGGATATCATGCTTGGCAAAGTATTGTTGTTGTTGTTATGTGCTGTCGAGTTGACCCCGACTCATAGCGACCCCTCCTTGGGTTTCCGAGGAAGTATCACTATGGAAGTAGGATTGCCCAACCTTCCTTCCAAGGAGTGGCTGGTGGGTTTGAACCGCCAGCCTTCTGGTTAGCAGTCAAGTGCTTTAGCCACTATGCTACCAGAGCTCCCTGGCAAAGTATAGGGTCAGTGAAAAAGAAGAAGACCCTCAAGGAGATGGACTGACACACTGGGTGCAACAATGGGCTCAAGCATAGCAAAGATTCTGAGGATGGCACAGGACCAGGCTGTGTTTCATTGTGTTGCACACAGGAGTACTTTGAGTTGCAACCAACCTAATGGCACCTAGCAACAACAATACTCCTTGTGTGTATATGTAGTGAGTCCTCAGGAGTTGGCCCTCTGATCTTTTGTCTATCTACACACATCGTTTAGATCATCTCATCCAAACCAGTGACTTCAAATACTTTTTAAAGGCTAATGATGACTTGACTGCTAACCAGAAGGCTGGCAGTTCAAACCCACCAGCCACTCCTTGGAAGGAAGATGGGGTAATCTACTTCCATAGTGATACTGCCTCAGAAACCCAAGGAGGGGTCGCTATGAGTCAAGTCCGACTCGACAGCACAGAACAACAACACAACAACAATGATGGCTTAAATTTGATTTCAACTTAGATCTTACTCTAAGCTTATATTGATTAGCCCACATTCACCTCAAACTATAGGATTTCTGTGCAGCTTCTCCTCTTCCAATCTTTCCCATCTCAGTAAATAGCACCACAATCCACCCAACGGCTTCAATCTAAATATTGGAGTTTGCTCTAGTTGCCTCAAGATGCAAAATCAATAGAACTGGGTGATAGATTGAATGTGTCTCTCAAGAGAACCAGATTACCAATAAACAAGGTAAGCACGGTCTTACTTGTGCTTACTTACTAATCTGTAGTGAACAGATGTGGTAAGACCCACGTGAAATTGTGCACTATAGATTAGTAAGTAAGCACAAGTAAGCTCTTGCTTACTGGGTACTCCATCATTGACAGGGATTATAAATTTGAAAATAGGCTTTGATTCTATAGTAAGGTACTGTGGGGTAGGGAGAGAGATGCCAGTCATACCTAGAAGCAAAATCCTTGATATGGTGAAAAAATGTGAAATTGTTCACTACAGATTAAACTCTCAAACATGTCTTGATTCAATCCACTTCCCCTATTCCCCTATTTCTTCTGCCTGCACTTTACTGGCCTCTAGTGAGCTCTGGTGGTGTAGTGGTTAAAGCATTTAGCTGCTAACCAGTTTGAACCCACCAGCCACTCCAAGGGAGAAAGATGAGGCAATCTGCTTCTGTAAAGATTTATAGCTTTGGAAACCCTAAGGGGGCAGTTCTACTCTGTCCTATTGGGTCACTATGAGTCAGTATCAGAATCAACTCAATGGCAGTGGGTTTTCTGGCTTCTGCACTCTGCTTTTCACCCTCTCCAGTTCATTCCAGAGTTATTTTTCAAAATCAAATCAGATCATATCACCCCAACTGAGTGCATATAAACTGCTTCCCATTGATTAAGCCCCAAACCTTTAATGTGGACTCTGGTTCCACATTACTGTACCACTGTCTTTATGTTGCCCAACCCCTTGGATCTTCTTTGAGTCACTTTACCCAGTGATTTCTATGGCCAGATCATTTCTCAATCTCTAAAATATAAAATGTTCCTTCCTACCTCATGAACTTCTTGCCTGACTACCTCCCACTTAATATCCATTTCTTTGCCTAAATATTACTTCCTGATAAAGACATCCTTTGTCTTCAATCTAAGTTATATCCTCCTCCTATACTATCTCATAACTACATATAACTCTTCTCAAGAAAATTGTCTGTGTGATTATCTTCCCCACTGAGCTTAAGTAAGAACAGCCACATCTTTTTGTTTATGTCTTGTATGCCCAATTCTAGCAGAGTGACTGGCACATATGTAGTAGGTGCTCAATAAATACTTGTTAAATTAATAGTTGCTTGATTAAATGGTTGAATAAATAAATGAATAAACACAGCTTATTCATCAACCTATTACCCTCTTAAATAAAAAATAAAATCTTCTCTTAGGAGTTTTTATATCTTCTTCAGTGTTACCTGCCACAGTGTTGGATTACCCAATAAGCAGGGTAAGCACAGGCTTACTTACTAATCTACAGTAAGTAGTAGTAAGATTACTTACTAATCTGTAGTAAGTCTCTTTTCTAATTTACAATCCCTGATGGAGGGAGTACTGCATAAGCCCTTGGTTATTACTTTGCTTATTGGGTAATCTGTCCTTGCCCACCATAGATAACTCATCAAGTGACAGGTATTGTATTTCACAGCCAGGAGACACTCAGTGGGCAAAGTTACCATATAAAGCCAGACACTCCTGTGCTCTGAATAGAATTAGTGTAGTTTAGCTACCAGTAACAACACTGGGCTGGAAATTTAGCAACGGAAAGGTCTTGTCACTTTCCTTTCTACTTTAGAGAATGAGCTTTTGAGGTGCTAGTCATGTTGGTTAACAATAAATAAATTACTAAATTAAGTTTCACTGCCACTGATAAATGCTGATACTTAAACCTTGAAAAGCTTTAAAAAAGAGAGACAATTATGTTAAGAAATTGTTAAAAAAAAAAAAGAAAAAAACAACAAACAATATTTTGGCTCTGCATATTAAAGCCAAGATGATATATCACAAAAAGGGGGAATCTAATTATTTTTTTCACTACATATGAACTTTTCTTAGTTTTCTTCAAATTCATTAAGAAAGTAGTTTGTTCTTCCTGTAAATGCATAAAATAATCCCTTTGTAGTTCTCTTGTGGGGATCATTGTTGTTGTTATGTGCCATAGAGTTGGCCCCAACTCATAGTGACCTCTCCTTGGGTTTCTAAGGCAGTATCACTATGGAAGTAGATTTCCCCATCTTCCTTCTGAGGAGTGGCTGGTGAGTTTGAACCACCAGCCTTCTGGCTAGCAGTCAAGTGCCTTAGGCACTACGCTACCAGAGTTCCTTTGTGGAGAACATAGGAGAAGGATATGTAATTCTTGCAAGAACTCACTTTGAAATGATAGAAAAAGATAACTAATATATATTTTTCATTTAATAAACTGAATATTCAAATTTTTTTGGGAAATGAACTAAAACAGCTGAAATCAAAGCTATAGAGAAACAGGACAACCAAAAATTGATTAAGATTTCTATTATTCTATAAGCAGCTTTGGTAGCATAGTGCCTAAAGCATTTGACTGCTAACCAGAATGCTCGCAGTTCAAACCCACCAGCCACTCCTCGGAAGGAAGGTTGGGCAATCCACTTTCATAGTGATACTGCCTGGGAAATCCAAGGAGGGGTTGCTATGAGTCGGGTTCAACTCGACGGCTGTGAGTAGTAGTAGTATTACTCCATAATCCGAGAAGCTGGACTATATAATGAAGAACACCACATTAAGATTGGAAGAAGATTCATAGACAACGTATGACATGCAGATGACACAAACTTGCTTGCTAAAAGTGAAGATGACTTGAAGCACTTATTAAGATCAAAGAATGCAGTCGATCTTCAGTGTGGATTACACCTCAACATAAAGAAAATAAAAATGCTCACAACTGGACCAATAAGCAACATCACAATAAATGGAGAAAATATTTAAGTTGTCAGGGATTCCATTTTACTTGGATCCATAATTAACAGCCAAGAGAACACCAGTGAAGAAATCAGACAACTTATTGCACTGGGCAAATCTGCTGCAAAACGCCTCTTTAAAGTGTTGAAGAGCAAAGATATCACTTTGAAGACTAAAACGTGCCTGACCCATGCCATACTATTTGCAATAACCTCATATGCATGTGAACACTGGGCAGAGTATAAGCAAGATTGCAGAATTGATGCCTTTGAATTTTGTGCTGGTGAAGAATACTGAAAGTACCATGGACCGCCAGAAGAAGAATGAACAAATCTGTCCTGGACAAAGTGTGGTCAGAATGCTCCTTGGAAGCAAAAATGACCAGACTTCATCTCATCTGCTTTGGTCATGTTGTCAGAAGGGGCAGTTCCTGGAGAAGGATATCATGCTTGGTAAAGTAGACAGTCAGCAAAAAAGGGGAAGATCCTCCACAAGATGGATTGACATAGGGGCTGCAATGCTGGGGTCGAGCACAACAAGGATTGTGAAGATGGCGCAGGACTGGACAGTGTTTCATTCTGTTGTACATGGGGTCACTATGAGTCGGAGCAACTCAACAGCATTTAAGAACAACATTACTCTACTCGTTCTTGGGATATATTTTGAGAGGCTCATTCAATAAGACTTAAATACATCACATTCTGAAAATCTTGGCATTTGCTAGCAAAATCAAAATGCATTATTGCCATAATTAATGCAATATATAAGCAATTTTTCACTTCAGATTTTGGGTGAAGAGTTAAACAGAAACATTTTAGAAATTTTTACACATTATTTATGGTAATAAGAGCAATGGAAACAATCCTACCTCAGAGGTCTTTGACAAAAAAAGTGGTCTTACTTGTGTAGAAATCATCCCAGTTTTTTAAATACAATTCTACTGTGGGAGTTAAAAAACTCCAAATGTGGCTTCAATATTGTTTTTAAAAGTCACTTATATATTTTTGGGGTGAAATTACACCATCAGGAATGAAAACAAAATAACACGAAATGTGGTGGTGTTTTATTGTTAACAATTGATCATCTTATGGTCAAGCTCCAAAACCAAAGCAAATACACTCAGATCCAAATGTTCAAAAACAAAAAGTTGTGACTTTCATTAAGACAATGGAATAGACAGACAAGCTCCACAGACCCTCTTCAACAAAGAAAAGAGAAACAAATTGACAGAGATACAGAAGATAGTCCTGGAGCCCTGAGCTATGAAAGGAAGTATACAGAAGTGGATTAGGCACCAACTAGTGGAAAAACCTGAATGAAAACAGTGAGTATGGAGATAGTTGGAGCAGTGGAATGTTAGGTACTGTGACAAAAACAACAGCCTGAATATTTCCAAGTGGTGTTCGGCCCTGAGAATTGACCTATAGATCAACCCTGGTCACCAAAGGCTACAGGGATAACTGAGCTGGTGGCCTATGACTAGGAAGGGAAACAGCAAGGAGGGAGACAACCTGAGCTGTGGACTTTTGGCTGTCCAGTGGGAATAGCCATTTTCATTGTTTATATGTGGTGGCCATATTGGATATTTAAAGTGACCGAGGGTGCAGCCATTTTGAAGATTTATAAGCAGAATACATTTTGGATATTTAAAGTGACCAATGCTTCAGCCATTTTGAAGGTTTACAAGCAGTGGCCACTTTGGATTTTCAAGTGACAGCATTCTCATTCAGATAACAGGGACCTAAGTATAGGCTCCATTTTCCATTTTCCTGTATGCAGGGGCATACAGGAGGCAGACAACAGGAAAGAAGATAGGTGGTGAGTGTATATAAGTGTATAAATGCTACCAACTAGCAAATAGGGGAACACAGAGCAGTACCCTGCTTGTGTAGACAACATACAAACAAAACAAAGAAAATGAAAATCGTGAGCAAGTTACTCCAACATACAATCACCAATTAAATATAAACACAAAAACATCACAATGCCTCAGAGACAACAGAACATCACAGTCCACACAAGGAAGCAAAATAAAGCAGGAGAAGCAAGGCATCAGGATACAGACCCAAAACATATACCTGAGGAAGAAGCAGCATTGGAATTCTATGATAAGGAATTCAAAATAATTATATTTAGGTACCTTCAATGAATTGAGAAAAATTAGTTTTTTCTCAAAAAACACTGACAATATTGAGGAAAGCACAGAGAAAACCTAGAACAATTTCAAAAGACAATACAAGGACAAAATGCCAACATAAATGAAAAATTAGAAATGATATAAAACCTATACACAGAAATCCAGAAAATTAATACTAAATTTTCAGAAATAGATAAACATTGAACGGGCAAAGGAGTAGAACTGAATCAATGGAAGACAGAATTAGTGCAATTGAAGGCAAATACCTCAATACTTCTTTGGAAAAGGAACAATCAGAAAAAGATAAAAAAAAAAAATAAAGAAAGCCTAAGGTTCATGTGTTATACCATCTAAAGGAATAACCTACGGGTCATCAGAATTCCAGAAAAGGAAGAGACAAATAAAACCACAGACAAAATTGTCAGAGATTTGTTGGAAGAGAATTTTCCTGGTATGATGAAAGATGAGAATATATCCATTCAAGAAGTCCAAAGAACCCAAAACAGGATAGACCCCAAAAGAAAATCACCCAGAAATATCATCTTCAAACTCACCAAAACAAAGACAAGGAAAGAATCATAAAACCAGCATGGGAAAAACAAAAAGTTACCTACAAGAGGCAACCAATTACACTAACCTAAGATTTCTTGGCAGAAACCATGCAGGTGAGAAGATGATGGGATGGTATATATAAAACCCTCAAAAAGAAAAATTTCCGACTAAGAATTATATACCTGGCAAAATTGTCCCTCAAATATGATGGTGAAATTAGGACATTTCTAGATAAGCAGAAATTAAGGGAATTTGTTAAAACCAGACCAACCTTACAAGAGATGCTAAAGGGCGTCCTTTGGACAGAGACCCAACAACAGCAAAGAATAACTTACCATTATCACACATGATGACATAGCCCAGAAACCAACACAGTTATAGAAGTCTACAAGATTGTAAACAGGGAACCAGAGACATCAATTGACAAATGAAGACAACTACAAACCAAAAAGAGGGAAAAAACTGTGTACTTATAGAACTTCTAAATGGTAGGGAAGGCAAGACAACTGTAAGACAGAATGGACCATGTTAAACTTAGGAAGAAATTATAAATCACAGGGTATCCTCAAAGAAAAATGGTAAACCTTCACACCAAAATAAAAAAGAGGACCAGTACAAATATTTAGCAAATACTAAAACAATAGCAACGAAGGAAGTGATAACACGATTCATAAGCAAAACGAGCTCAGCACAGAAAATTATGTGGAACAAAGAAATCAACACCACGTAAAAGCACATAACAAAATGACAGCAACAAACTCGTACTTGTAGATACTTACATATCTGACAACTGACTTATCTCTAAAATATATTTTAAAAAATAACCCTCCAATATCTCAACAACAAAAGATTAACCATCCAATTAAAAAATGGGCAGAAGGCATGAATGGACACTTCACCAAAGAGGATATTCAGGTGGCCAGCAGATATGTGAAGAAATGTTCATGATCATTAGCCACCAGAGAGATGCAAATCAAAACAACACAAATCACCCCAGCACTAATGGCAAAGTTCAACAAGACAGAAAATGGCGGATAATGGTAAGGCTATGGAGAGATTGGGACTTTCATCCTCTGCTTGTGGGACTGTGAAATGATACAACCACTGTGGAAAACAGTATGACAATTCCCTTAAGAAGCTGGAGTTAGAATACCATTTAACCTGTTGTTGTTGTTGTTGTTGTTGTTTGCCATCGAGTCGGCCCCGACTCATAGCGACCCTTCTTTGGGTTTCTGAGGCAGTATCACTACAGAAGTAGGAATGCCCAACCTTCCTTCCAAGGAGTGGCTGGTGGGTTTGAACCACCATTTGACCTAGCAGTACCAATACTAGGTATATAGCCTAAAGAAGTGAGAGCCATGACAAGAACAGATATATGCACACCCCATGTTCATCACAGCACTATTTACAATAGCAAAAAGATGAGAACAACCTATGTGCACGTCAACAGAAGAATGGATAACCAAACTGTGGTACAAACACACAATGGAATACTATGCAATCCTAAAGACTAATGTAGAATCTACAAAACACTGCATAACATGGATGAACTTGGAGGACATTATGCTGAGTGAAATAAGTCAATCACAGAAGGACAAGTGTAGTATTAGTTCATTATTGTAAAAAGTCAAGGAAAGGTTTATATATAGAAGGGAACTTTCTTTGTTGATTACAGGGGGGAGGGAACACTGCAAAAAAAAATGCATTGATCCATGTCACTTTAGTTTTTTTATATTTCACTGTACATAAATTATATTTCAATAAAATGCATTTTTTTTAAAAAAAAAAAGTCACTTTTGCATTTTTTTTAAAAAGTCACTTATGCATTTTTTGAACTTCATATTGACCTGGAAGACAAGGGAAGAAGGGTCAGCATTTTGGTCATCTATACATGGGACAATATGGAGTATAATAATACTAAATACTTTGTAAAAACTCCTGTAGTAGACATTTTGGGGGCACGCACCCAGTCCACTATCTCTTTTCTAGAATTTACCCTATCAACAGCCCCTCTTGGAGTAAGCAACTCCTTACTACTAGATGACTTGGCTAGGGTTGGTTGAAGGGCAACACAGGAAGAACCATTGTATACATTGGGTTAAACTAATCATAGTCTTTCTTAAAATGTTGTACTTGAAGACACAGGGACCCTTGCTTAGGTGATAGTGGACAATTTCACAGAAATTTCAGGTAAGTAAAGGTAGAAATAGCATCACAATAAATGGAGAGAAGATTGAGGTTGTCAAAGAATTCACGTTGCTTGGTTCTACAATCGATGCCAACGGAAGCAGCAGTCAGGACATTAGACGACATGTAGCATTGGGAAAGTCAACTGCGAAGGAACTGTTTCAAGTGCTGAGGAGCAAGGATATCTCCTTGAGGACTAAGGTGCGCCTGACACAAGCCATGATATTTCCAATCGCCTGGTATGCATGTGAGAGCTGGACAATGAATAAGGAAGACCGAAGAAGAGTTGATGCTTTTGAGTTGTGATGCTGGCGGAGAATGCTGAAAGTACCATGGACTGCTAAAAGAACTAACAGATCTGTCCTGGAGGAAGTGCAGCCAGAATGCTCCTTGGAAGCAAGAATGGCCAGACTTCCTCTCACCTATTTTGGTCATGTTGTCAGAAGGGACCATTCCCTGGAGAAGGATGTTATGCTTGGTAGTGTGGAGGGTTGATGAAAGAGGGGGAGGCCTTCAATGAGATGGATTGACACGGTGGCTGCGATGATGGGCTCAAGTATAGCAGGGATTGTGGGGCTGGCGCGGGATCGGGCAGTGTTTCGTTCTCTGTGCATGGGGTCGCTATGAGTCGGAAACGACTCGAGGGCACTTAACAACAACAACAAAGGTAGAAATGGTTATGTGGAACTACATGAAGTCAAACAAGAGAGGGAAAAAACGCAGAGATAAGGGGGTTTTCATGTTTTAGAAACATGGAGAAAATGACCTTGTACCTGAATTTCCTATTATAGTATTTGTTCCCTTGAGGCTTGGCTCTATTTCATTCTTTGTGCTAAAATGCCTGTGAGGTTGCCTATTTTAGTCTACAACAACTTAAATTGGCCTAAGTGGCTTTTTCCATTACAACCAGTGATCCTAGGTTACCCTTTATAGAAAGGTCTACGTCTGAAGTTAACTTCCTCAGATCAGTCAGTAAGGGCAACCCAGCTTGAGATTGTATAGATAGACTTTTCACTGTTTAATTAGAACATCTTTTCTGTTGACAAGTGCCCAGAATCTTAAGTTAACAATGGCCACAAAAGAACAAACCCTGGGATCAAGCAAACTGTCATCGTATTTCCCCATTTAGTATATAAAATTCAAGTGATATCTTTCACAAATTACCAAGAGGGAGTCATTGTATCTGGAAGCTTGGGTTCTCAATGCCCATTTCCTGGCAGTGGTACGTAAGGCCTTTGAAGCTCCATTCTAAAATGGCAAAGCTCTAAATAACACATTTGAAACATATTGAGATGGATTCACAACTGTCTGAAAAAGAAATCTCTTGCTGACGTCAATGGGAATTTATCCTGAGGGCCTAAGAATTAGGTGGGTATTAATAAATTTTGCTGAGTTATTTCAATCTGATCTGAAGGCTTTAGCTTCTTCCTTCCCAAGAGTGGGACGAAGAAGAGGAGGATGTGACTATGTGAGAACACTTTGATGTTCCCAGTGTCTTACTTGAAGATTTCACTTAGGAAGTTAGGAAGTTCAAGTTAGAAAAAAAAACAATCACAGATTTTTTGTTCTTTCTACTTTTCTTCTACAGTTTTCTGCCTCTCTAACCCCTTTTCTAGTACCACAATGAATAGAATGAACTTCTCCTGCCTGATTTCAATTTTCACTGATTATAAAAAAAAAACTTTAACATTTAGATTTAAAATTAAGTAGGGCTTCAGGTGTTGCACATTTGATCACTAAGTTTTGATGTTTTTTGTGACTTTATGGCTCCTTTTCCATCATTTTCAATGAGTAATAAGCTTTTTTTTTTGGCAAAACTAATGTAAGCACTCAAAGTGATTAATTTTAGTGGAACAGTCAGGTAGGCAAAACCTTTTAGATGGGGGAAAGGAAAAAGCTGGTAATAAAAAAAGAAAAGTTATGAATTTAGAAATGCGTATTTTTTTTTTCAAAACCATATACATATGAATAAGCTGTGCAGCATTTACCCAGTTGGAAATTCTTAGTTGCATAGACTAGAATTCATCATAGGAAAAGACAACTTTTTTTTTTTAATGTTTCAAGTGTCTAACAAAGGCATTCTAAAATTGGATATATAGTTTATTTCTCAAGTAAGGGCACATTGAGAATGAAGGCGGACTACTAATGATTATACTGGAAAACAGGCATAAACCAGTACTTGTCACAAATAAGGTCTCAGTTGTTACTATTTTCTCTCGAAAGCTCAAAATCATTAAAAATGTTTTCCTTATAACTTTTCCAACAAAGTAATTGAAATGATCTCTACTTAGTTCTTAGAACTGACTTCAAACATAAAATTGTCCTTATTATACTCAACTTAAGATGCTTGTTTCAACTTTGAAGTTAGTATCTACTCTGGATAATTTCCTCCAGTAGGTACTTGGTCTTCCTAATTTGTTTTGTTTTTGATGATTTCTCCTTTATTTATTGTGAAATATTACAGACATACAGGAGAGTGGATAAAACAAAACAAACAAACAAACAAACAAAAAAAAAAACACTTAAAACACCTATGTAACAATCTCACAGGTAAAGAGAACAATGCCATTCCTCTGAAGCTCCCCACACAGCACTTCCCAATAAAAAATATCCTCACTCCCAAAAGGCAACTACTGTCTGTACTCTTAAAGTAGTTACTTATTGGATTTTCTTTATAGTTTTAACCCATAACTATGCATTGCTAAACAATATAGTTTAATTTTGTTCACTTTATTCAAAATTTATATAAATAAAATCACATCACTGTATTTTCGCATATAATGCAGCCACATAAATAACGTGCACATTGATACAATGCACCCACTGTGTACAGGAAACTAATGCACAAGGAGGGTTCGGTGATGTTCTGGTTACCTAGTGCCGCTCTGACTAGCGTATACCACAATAGGATGACCTTAACAAATAAGAGTTTATTCTTATAATTTGGAGGCTTTAAGTCCAAGTTCAAAGTCCCAGGCTCTAGGGGCTGGTGTTAAAAGCCCCTCAGCCTTGGGCTTCTGCTCACGGCCCACTGAAGCTAGAGGCATTTCTTCACTCAGACAGCTGCTGGCTGCTGAGGCTGAGAAGCACAAGGTTGACAAATAAAATGGCACAGTCCCAATGTTACCAGACCACACAGCAGGCCATTAATTTAAGCCCAGTATAAGTCCCAAGGTCAGCAGAGCATGGCAGGCTGCTGAACAATGACATGACTACATGCAGGGTCCAAGAGTGACACAGGCTAGAGACCATTCCCAAGGCTTCTCCTTATATATATAGGAAGCAGACCACATCCCAAAGGCAGGTACTCAACTGCTTGTGGTAGATCCCATCATAAAGTTGATTGCCAGTCTCATCATGGGGAATAACTACCACCAGCTGCCCAGCCACTCAACAAGGCCCAGCCAAGTTGACACACAAACATAACTACCACAGGTGGTTTGCAAAAAATGTATAATTCATGCATTATTTGTGTTAATATAGGGGATATATGCATTTTTTTGTGTGTATGTGTCTGGTTTCTTCAGTTCAGTGTTACATTTTAAAGAATTATTCATATTGTTGTATATACCTATGATTTTTCATTCTTATTGCTATGTATAATTTCATTGTATGAACATCCCACAATTTGTTTATCTATTCTCTTGTTGGTAGATATTTAGGTTATTTTTAGTTGTGGGTCATTAAAAATAATACTGCTAAGAAACATCCTTATTATATATGTCTCTTGATGCACAAAAAATGAATTTCTGGAAAAGATATACTGAGCAAAGAAATCACTGGGCAAGGTATGTGTAACTTTACCTTTAGCAGCTAATGCTAAACAGTTTCCCCAAGTGATCAACACATTACATTCCCACACTTGAAGTACCAGTATCACTAGGGATCTTGTTAGAAAAACAAATTCCCAGCCCTACCCCCACAACAGTGCAATCAGATATTCTGCAGGTGGAGCTCAGCAATCCTCCTTTAACAAATGTTCTAGGTTATTCTAAGTCATTCTGAGGAGCGCTGGCGATGGGATGGTTTAAGCGATGTGCTGCTAACCAAAAGATTGGTGATTTGCACCCACTCAAGGGACACACACTTGGGAATATGCTTCTGTAAAGATTACAGCCAAGAATAACCTATGGGACAGTTCTACTCTTTCACATGGAGTCACTGTGAGTGGGAAATTGACTGGAGGGTACCTAACAACAACTAGGTTATTCTGACACAAGTTCCTGTATTTTGGGGATTACATGGGATCTTTTTTTTTTTAAGTCATTGGCTAGTTCCCTTGCTCCAGATATTCTAGTTTAATTGGTATAAGGCATGCGAGTATTCTAACTAAATCAGGATATCAGGATTAAGAGAATGTTTCAGTCCTACTTGCTAAATTAAAATTACCCACGAGCTTTAAAAGAGAAAAAATAAAATAAAATAACCTCCCTTTCCACACTCACACACATATTGATATACATCTTGGGGGGGTGAGGGACTCAAACATTGATCTTTGCTTTTTTGTTTTCATCATAAATTGCCCCCTTGGCAATTTTAATATGCAGGCAGGATTCAGACCACCACCTTAGAGTTTAGAGTGAAGCTGAATGTTAGCACCACAAATGCTCCAGTTGGTTCCAATTATCTGGCTCCTATCTGATCCCTTACCACTTATTCACTATCATTTTTTTTCCCCATACAGTTCAATTTTAGTTAATAAATAAATAAATAAATTTCATTCAAATAAATCATACAAAGGTGTAAACAATGAATAGCCTGAGAGTCCCAGAGTTCCTTCATACTGAATGGTTATCTAGGATGAATCTCTAATTGGTAAAATTTCAGGTAGAATATAAATCTGAGAGAAAAGATAACTTGGAGCAGAAAGAGCTGGTCAGCATTTCTGAAATTACCTAAAGCAAATTTCATCTGAGAATATGATAACCTGCTTTTGTCCTTCAAAGTACCCACTGCTAATTTATTTCACAATCTGGTGGAGATTATTTTACTTCTCAGTCATGCGTTTCCATTTAAAGATGTGCTACTCCTTTCTAAATAGCATTTGATGGGGGAAAAAACGAAATTGGTAATTCTGTAAAGTACTTTGGGCATATTGGCATATTGGTAGAAAAAACATTATATAAATTCCATCTATTTCAAGAAGATACATGGGCACCATTCTTCTACAATTTAAATCTTACTCTGAATAATTATTTGAAGAATTAGAAATTAAATTAACAAGGCCAGATAGTCAGATATTCAGAGAAGTCTTTTTTCCCCCCAGTATTTGATCTTCTATTTAAGATGACTCTTACTTAAATTTAAAAATTTATCCTATTTCTGACTCCAGCCACTCCTCTGAAGGAAGACTGAGCAATCTACTTAGTTAGAGATACCACCTGGGAAACCCAGGGAGGGGTCACCATGGGTCGAATCCACTCGATGGCAGTAAGTTTGGTTTGGTTTTTTGGCCATGATTCATTCAGTGTTCTAAGCAGAAGATGTAGGGGATTCTGTTTTCAGTGTGTTTGCCTCTTCACACCAACCTTACAGTGAAGCAGATGATATATTCAATCCTAACAAAAAGTTTTTTAGAACTATCCACAAGTTAATCAGTACCTAGTGTTCTGGTTACCTAGTGCTGCTCAGACAAGAATATACCACAAATGGGATAGCTTGAACAAAGAGGAATTGATTCCCTTACAGTTTGGAGGCTTTAAGCCCAAGTTCAAAATGTCAGGCTCTAGGGGCTATGAGAAAGCCCCTCAACCCTTAGCTTTCAGCTCTGCTTCTTGCTCCCGGCCCACTGAAGCTAGATGCATCTCTTCATTCAGGCAGCTACTGGCTGCTGAGGCTAACAATCCTACAGTCGACTAATAAAATGGCACAGTCCTGATGTTACCAAACCACATGGCAGACCACTGATTTAAGTCCATTGTAAGTTCAAAGGCCAGCAGAGCATGGCAGGCTGCTGAACAACAACACGACTACATGCAGGGTCCAAACGTGCCATAAGGTAGAGACTATGCCCAAGGGTTCTCCTTATATACAGGAAGCAGACATCCCAAAGGCAGCTACTCAGCTACTTGTGGTAGATTCCACCATGGAGTTGATTGCCAGTCTCATCATGGGGAATAACTACAACCAGCTGCCCAGCTATTCAATCAACCAGGCCTGGCCAAGTTGACATACAATTTTAACTACTTTTTATATATATATATATATATATATATATATATATATATATATATATATATATATATATATTGTAAGGCTGGTACAGGACCAGGCAATGTTTTGTTATGTTGTACATAGGGTCACTATGAGTTGGAGCCAACTTCATGGCACCTAACAACAACATTTAGTGAATCTGGTGGCATAAGGGGTATGACATTTGGCTGCTAACCAGAAGATCAGTGGTTCGAACTCACCAGCTCCCCTGTACAAAGAAGATGAGACAATCTACTTCCATAAAGATTTATAGCTTTCGAAACCCAGTGGGGGTTGCTATGAGTCAGAATTGACTCATATTTACTTTGTATTTAGTGATTTCCTTTTTCACTGGACTTTTTAATGGTTTCTAATATTTTCCTGAAATGAGTAACACTCTAATAAGTATCTCTCTATGTAAATAAAGCTTTAATTATCTTCATTTTCCTAAGATATGTAAAACTGGATCAAACTCCTTTACCCAAGTGCTTCCCATAAATATTGTACAATTTACATTTCAAATATCTATGCATGAAGCATTTCTAGCATTATTTTCTTTTTCTTTTTAAAAATATTTGCCAATGTTTTAAAAAATGTTGTTTAATATGCATTTATTTGAAAGAAAAAGAGGATCTACAAATTTTACATTAGTATCCACTATATTATTTATAGGGAACTCTAGTAGCATAGTGCCGAAGGCATTTGACTGCTAATCAGAAGGCTGGAGGTTCAAACCCACCAGCCACTCCCTGGAAGGAAGGTTGGGCAATCTACTACTATAGTGATACCGCCTCGGAAACCCAAGGAGGAGTCATTATGAGTCAGGTCTGACTCGACGGCACATAACAACAACAACAACATATTATTATTTATATCCCTGAGCCATTTCTTCCACTTCCATTAATTAAAGAGCTGTCGTGGTGTAGTGGGTATGACATTTGGCTGCTAACCAGAAGGTCAGTGGTTCAAACTCACCATCTGCTCCATGGGAGAAAGATGAAGCAATCTACTTCCCCAAAGATTTATATCCTTGGGAACTTAATGGGGGTTGTTATGCATGGAAATTGACTTGAGGGCAGAGGGTTTGGTTTTGGTTTTGGATATATGGAATAGAGCTTCCAAGATTCTCAACCCAAACCATGCTTTTCATAGTTCTAGGGTGATCTGTTGTGTAGTGTTTAAGGCATTTGGCTGCTAACCAAAAGGTTGGTGGTTTGAACCCATCAGCCATTCCATAGAAGAAAGATGAGGTAGTCTGCTTCTGTAAAGACGGACAGCCTTGGACATCCAATGGTGGTCACTATATGAGTCAGAATCCACTATGACAGTGAGTTTGTTTTTGAGTTTGAGGATGATTTGGTGGTGTAGCAGGATCACATTCTCCCCTCTGATTCCTGGCTCAGAACTCTAGCTTGAACTCAGATTTCTTCTCTTTGTTGGAGTAAAAAGCAAATGACAAAGCCATTCTGCCTACCATTGCAGCTAAGTGGACATGGGTACTGGTACTTCAGCACCATTTCTAAGTAACCAGCGGTTGACACAAGAGGAAGATAAAGTTTTTGCTTAGAATTCAGAGTTTTCATGGAAGTGCAATTTAGTGCTCTTTCAAAACTAACCCAACTCCAAGTAACCCCATGTTGTTATTGTTTGTGTGTTCTATTGAGTCAATTTTTTACTTGAGTGACTCCATGTGAAAGAATAGAACTGCCCCGGCACTTTCTAGCCTGTATTGTTTAAGGAAGGAGATCACCAGGTCTTTCTCCCATGGAGCTGCTGTGTGGGTTTGAACCTCCAACCTCTGAGTAAGCAGCTGAGCGCTTAACTGTTGGACCACTAAGGCTCCTTAACTAGTCCTATCCACTGTCATGGAGTCATTTCTGACTCATAGCAACCCCGTAGGACAAAGAACCGCCACATAGTGTTTCTAAGGCTATAAATCTTTGCCTCATATTTCTCTTCTCATATTTCTGTGGGAGCAGCTGATGGATTCAAACTGCAGATGAGTTCAAACAACAGACCTTTGGTTAGCAGCCCAATACTTTAACCACAGTGCCAGTAGGGATCCTAAGTAATCCCATAGTTCCCACCAATTGCTGTTTTCTTCCACTACTCATAAAGAAATTTACCACGCAATGTGTTGTTCTTGTTAGCTGCCACAGAGTCAGTTCTCACTCAAAGTGACCCTATGTAAACCAGAATGAAACACTGCCCAGTCCTGTGCCATCCTCACAATATTTGCCATGTTTGAGCCTTTCCTGCAATCCATCTCATTGAGGGTCTTCTTTTTTGCTCACCCTGTACTTAACCAAGCATATTGTCCTTATCCAGGAACTAGTCCCTCCTAATAACATGTCTCGCCATCATTGTTTGTAAGGAACATTCTGGTTGTACATGTTCTAAGACAGATATTCCTCTCCCAGTCCATGGTATAGTCAATATTCTTCATGAACAGCATAATTCAAAGGCATCAATTCTTTTTAGTCTTCCTTATTTGTTGTCCAGCTTTCACATGCATTGAGACTATTGCAAATACTATGACTTTTGGAACTACCTTAGTCCTCAAAGTGACATCTTTGCTTTTTAATAATATAAAGAGATATTTTACAGCTGATTTGCCCAATGTAATAATAAGTTTGATTTCTTGACTGCTGCTTCCAAGGACATTGATTGTGGATCCAAGTAAAATGAAATGCTTGACAACTTCAATATTTTCTCCCTTGATCATGATGTTGGTCCAGCTTATTGGTCCAGTTGTGAGGATTTTTGTTGTTTTATACTGATGTGTAATCCATACTGTTAGCTGTAGTCTTTGATCTTCATCTGTAAGTGTTTCAAGTCAAGGTTGTGTCATCTCCACATTGCCGTTAATGAGTCTTTCTCTGATCTTAATGTCACATTTTTTGCATATAGCACAGCTTCTCAGATTATTTGCTTAGCATACAGATTGAATAAGTATGGTGAAAGGATGAAAATTTGATGTACACCTTTCCTGATTAAGAAGCATGCATCTTCCCCTTGTTCTGTTTGAAGAACTATCTCTTATCTATGTATAGGGTCCACAAGAGCACCATCAAGTGATCTGGAATTCCTGTTCTTCAAAATGTTATCCATAATTTGTTATGGTTCACACAGTTGAATTCCTTTCTATAGTCAATAAAACAAAGGTAAAACATCGTTTTGCATCTTTCTGGTGTTCTCTGCTTTCAGCCAAGATCCATTTGACATCAGCTGTGATATCCCTGGGTCCATGTCCTCTTCTAAATCTGGATTGAATTTCTGGCAGTTCCCTGTTAATGTACTGCTACAACCATTTTTTAATTATGTTCAGCAAAACTTTACTTGCCTGTGATATTAATGATATTGTTCAATAGTTTCTACATTCTGTTTTTTCACCAATCTTTGAAATGGGCATAAATATAGATCTCTACCAATTGGTTGGCCAGATAGCTGTTTTTCAAATTTCTTGGTATAGATCACTGAGCACTTCCAGTGTTGTATCCATTTGTTGAAACATCTCAATTGGTATTCCATCAATTCCTGGAGACAATTTTTTGCTAATGCCTTCAGTGCTGCTTGGACTCCTTCTTTCAGTACTGCCAGTTCTTGTTCAAGTGCTATAGAAAGAGTTAGAAGAGAGAGACAAATGATGCCAGCTCTCTCTGAACCACCTGTAACTATCAGAGGTAGTTAATAACTGTGAATACCCATGGTGTGAAGAATAGAATTGTCCTAAATTATTCCTGGAAGCTAATTCTGGGTGAGCTTGACAGCAAACAAGATGTAACCAGTCCTTCCTCTCCACTTCTTGTGGGAGGGCAGATACTCAAACTCAGCTTTTCATGGGACTAAATTCTTCTGTTTAGAGGGGAGACTGCAATAATCCATGGGCCACAAGGTTTCTAGGTGTCTAACAGTTGGCATTCCAAGATAAATTTATGGAGAAACTGTTGAACTGGTGTATGTTATGCTGTTTACTCTAAACAACAAAAACAAAATAAATAAAATTATATACAAAATTAAACATTTGCACTTCATTGTATCATGATTATACTACATCAAAAGAAAATTTTAACAAGTATTGAGCTCTAGATAATGATATGCATGCTGAAGTGTTTAGGAAGTTGTATAGGAATATCTGCAATTTACCTTGAAATGCATCAAAAGCAAAATGGATTGATACATGGAGCTATGGATAGATAAATGATAAAATAATTGCAGTTAAATGTTAATAACAGAATCTAAGAGGTGAATATATAAGTACTTAACATTCTTTCAACATTCCTATATATTTGAAAGCTTTCATAATAAAATGCATATATATACAAGTATATAAATTAAGTTATGCTTGCATACACATAGACTATCTTTAGAAAGGAATCACAAAAAAGCCAGTAACCAAGACTGCCTCCGAGGATAGAAGTGGATAGCTGGGACACCAGAGTGGCTCAGGGAGGCTTCCTTTCAACTGTCTACCTTTTTGTACTTTCAAATATTTACCACATGCACGTATGGCATATATAAAATGGAGGAAAAGGATATCTCTAATTGACAACCTCCACATATACTGAACCTGATGGCACAATGGTTAAGGGCTTTGCTGCTAACCAAAAGGTCAGTGGCTCCAACACCCAGCAGATCCCCAGAAGAAAATAGTCTGGAGATCTGTTTCCATAAAGATTACAATCAAGAAAATCCTATGGGTCAGTACTACTCAGCCACATTGGGTTGCTATAAGTCAGTATTGAATCAAGGGCACCTAAGAAGAACACATACTTAACAAATCTCTATTATTTTACCTTCTTTCATCACCATGGTACATGAAATTACAGTACATGTTTATCTGATATGCTTATACTCTAATCTCCAACTTAAAAGTAAGCTCAGTGATGGCAGATGGCTTTGTCTTTTTTCACCATTGCACATTGCATCATCACTCTCTAGCACAGAGAAGGCAGTTACTTAAATTGAAAAAACAAAAAAAAACAACAAGAAAAAAACGCCTGGACCACTTAGCATTCTCAAGATGGCAAGCAAAAGAAATAAAAATTATTCAGGCCTGGGCAAATCCAAAGTATATTGGCCACCTGATGTCTGTTGAAATGGGAGCGCTGTCTATAGAGGAGGAATGTGAGAGGAAACCGAGCACAGATTCCTCTACTCTAAAGTTGGAACTCAATTTTTATTTCCTTTAACATTGAGATAGCTACATTAGGGCACATATTGGGCACAGCCTAAGATCCTGAATATTTTACTTTGGAGTTCTTTTCTTCCTTCAGAACTCCTCACTAGGGGTGCTTACTATCACAAGTCAACTCTCTAGGCTGCTGATGAAACTACACCACAAATCTGAACAATGGAAGATATTCTTTTAGGAGGCCCATCTTGGCCCTCACTTGAAATAGTCAAATGATTTTCTCCTTTACAATATAGTGCATTACCTTAGGGCCACTTTCCAGTTAAATAAAGTAAAAATTCCAAGTTCTTTCTGTTTTATTCTGATGACCAAAGGGACCCTTTTCAGCCACATGAGAAAAAAGAAAACAAAAAATAATTCTTACTCACAGTGACTCTAAAGAACAGAGAATAACTGCCCCATAGGATTTCCAAGCTGTAATCTTTATGGAAAGAGCTCTGGTGGCATAGTGCATGAGGCACTTGACTGCTGACCAGAAGGCTGGTGGCTCAAACCCACCAGCCACTCCTCAGAAGGAAGATTGGGCAATCTACTTTCATAGAGATACTGCCTCGAAAACCCAAGGAGTGGTCGCTATGAGTCGAAACTGACTCGATGGCAGTGAGTTTGGTTTTGGTTTAATCTTTATGGAAGCAGACTGCCATGCTTTTCTCCTATGGAATGGCTTGTGGGATTGAACCAGCCACTTCTGGTTAGTAGCCAAACATTTAACCACTGCTCAACCAGGACTCTTTTCCGGCCCCATCCTGCCCTCAAATTCTGAGATGACTTTGAGCAGCTATATTGCCCATGGGTGGGAGGCCTCTTGACCCCTCACCAGCTAAGCTGGAGGGCAAACTTTTAATCCCTTTGAAAACCTGGGTTTATTTTTAGAAATATAAGGATGACTCACCTTTCCTGACATTTGTTTCCACAAAAATGAACTTTAAAATGTCACACTTCCAACTCTGTACAAAGAGCAAGAGAAAACCTGCAAAAGCAATTGAACCCTACAAGAACTTCAATTGAGAGTTCCTTTCATCATCCTACCATGTCCATCCTCCCTCCCTTTCACTACCTGAGATTAATATGCCTCTTCTGACAACCCCTGGAGCCAGATTCTGCAGGAGTTTGTGTGTGTGAATGATCTGACAACAGACATCTGGGAGCAGGAGGCCATTTACACAAACCAAAATAAACTGTTCTGGTATTTGTTTGAATTGCAGCCTTCACACTTGAATTGCTGGCTACAAAATTAGTAAACCTTAAATTATACATATTGCTCGTGAAATACCAAAGCTATATCAAAAATATTTGTTTGAAGGATATATAACAAGACAGAAAAAATGTTACTGACATAATATTTAGTGCACTACTCCTTTCCTTTTATTTCATTTCATCCTCTCAAGGGAAGTTGACTGACTTAAAACAAAAAGGTAACAAAAAATATGAGGTGACTATCAGTGTGTCATGATAGATTTCAATATGAAGTAGAAATAAAGACTCAGATTCCAAAATAGAGAGACAAAAAGAGTGGATAGAAATGTACAAAAATGTAAACATATTTGAATTGCAATTTTATTGGGAACCTGGAATCATTAGGATTTTCTTTGTCAAAAACTATTTAATTTCCATATATTAATATTTAATTACAAGTATGTGTATATATTTGAAAAGGGCTATTTTGTCAATATTCACTTAATAAATATGTGTTTGAGTGTATTTATTTGTGTACGTGTGTGTGTGTGTGTTTATTTAAAGTATATAGGTTGTAAAGTTTGAAAATTCCTAGTTTTTTTTTTTTTATTATAGGATTCAAGGCAGCCAGTTACTCAAGTGGTATAAATAGTGATCCAACAACCTGGTTTAGGTAGTCAAGGGGATATTGTAGGAGCCCGTTGAGAGAGAAGGAGAGTGGGTTCTGGCTGGAAGACAGACGCAGTAAAAGTTTGAAATTGTTGAGCAAGGTCTTCTCATATATCCAAATTAACAGAAGAATAAGAAGAGTAACTCAAGGAGAGTCCTAATCCAGGAATAATAGTCCTATTAAGCAGACCATAGATTTGAGAATATTTACCAAGCACTGATAATGCTCCAAGTGCCCGTATCTGAGATAAGTTTTGTGGGAGAAACACAATAAAATAATAAATAATAAATAATAAAGTTTCCCAGTTTTTACACAATTCTTTACACAATCCAGAAATAGTACACATAGCCACTTTTTAAAGTTTAGAAGATGCAAAGCAAATGGTACATGCAAAGAGAGCTCATACAAGGGGAAAATTAGGAAAGAATTTGGAAAATCCTAGATGCAAGAAGTGTTTTGGTTGAGTCTGGAGTGATGGGTGACAGATGAGGGAAGGGCATTAGAAAAGTATTCTGTCTGTCTATAAATGGACAGCAGCAAGCTTTGTAATGATGTGCTTTTTTGGTGTATCTTAATGTTTTTTAAAGAATATTTACAGATTCTCAATGAATGTCATATTCTGAATGAGTGAATGAATGAGCAAGTACATTTCAAATTGAATCATGTGATTTTTAGATTGCAACAAGGGCCTGAAGGTTGGGTCTGTTCTATTCCTCACACTAACACCGCTCCCAGCAGAGTCATGCCATGACTATTTGTTTAAAGTCTCCAATTCTTTATCTAGTCACTGCTCGGAAGGAAGGTTGGGCAATCTACTTCCGTAGTGATACAGCCTTGGAAACCCAAGGAGGGTTTGCTATGAGTCAGGGGCCAACTTGACAGCACATAACAACAACAACAACAACAACAAGGATCAGAAATTTCTAAAGTCCCTATTCTCCAGCATCGTGTGCGCTCTCTCTCTCTCTCTCTCTCTCGGCTGTTTCATTCTTCATTTCATTAGCCTTCTTACCTTGGTTCTATTTTTTGTCTATGTTTAGGTTGTTTGCTGACTCATTTTTAGTTTGTGTTCCTGACTCTGGCCTGGAAGTCCTTTTGGACACTACTTTCAGTAACTCTCCCATTGCCTCTCATGCTGAATAAGTAGTGCAGGAACAACACCATCACTGTGGTGAATCTATGCCTCTAGAACCTCATCCTCAGGGCTGTTCCAGCTGCTTTTCTAGACAAGAGCTTCCTAAGATGGGCTAGGAGTCCTCTGACACTGTGGTGAGTCTGCTTTGGTTGACCCTATTAATTAACTAATAAATGCCCTATGTTAGTGTGGGGCTTTGTGCTAGGTTTGAGAATTCATTGGTGAAATAGACCAATATAGTCTTCGCTCTCATGAAATTTATATGCCAACAATGGAAACAGCAGTCAAGAAATCAGATGTATTGCACTGGGCATATCTGATGCAAAAGACATTTTTCAAGTGCTGAAGAGCAAAGATGTCTCCTTGATGACAAAGTTGCACCTAACCCAAGCCATGGTATTTTCAATCACCTCATATGCATGTGAAAGCTGGACAATGAAAAGGAAGGCAGAAGAAGAGTTGATGTTTTTGAGTTGTGGTGTTGGCAAAGAATACTGAAAGTACCACAAATTGCCAGAAGAACTAATAAATCTGTCCTGGAAGAAGTGCAGCCAGAATGCTCCTTGGAAGTGAAAATGGCCAACCTATGTCTCACCTACCTTGGTCGTATTGTCAGAAAGGATCATTTCCTAGAGAAAGATATCATGCTTGGTAAAGTGGAGAGTCAGCAAAAAAGGTGAAGACCCTCAATGAGACGGACTGATACAGTGGCTACAATGATGGGCTCAGGTATAGCAAGGATTGTGAGGCTAGTACAGGACCAGGCAGTGTTTCATTTTATTGGAGCCAACTCAACAGCACCTAACACAACAACACAACAGTGAAGGAAAAGATGTGAGTCAAAATAATGTGTTTGGAGTCAAACGAAAAAAAGTCATTGAAGTCATTAAAAGGTGTTAGGTTGGACAATGATGTGATCACATTTAGGTGTAAAAGAGATGACTCTTGCTACTGTGTGGTATATGATTTGAGGGAGGCAGGTGTGGATACTGGGTGGTCAGTTCCGGGACATTGAAATAGAAAAGGGGAAAAGATGGTAGTTGGAACAGATACAGATAGTGGAGATGAAGATAAATGGATGTGTTCAAGATAATTTGGAAGGTAGATTTAACAAGACTTGATAATAGTTTAGCTCTTTGATAAATACATTTTTCCTGTCCGCCAAGTGTATAAATGCTCAAACTTAGCATTAGGGTGTTATCTGCAGGTATTTTTTTTTTTCTTTTGATGGGGAGTTTACCATGTCTTACTAAATTAATATTTAATGTCATTTATATTTTCACTAGTGCTTAAGAAAGTGAAGTAACTTACGGCTTTGTCATTTGTATGATATTAGAAGAAAACTTCTCAGCTACCAAAGGTATTTTCCACTGTGGATACATCCACATGAAAACCATTGTTAAACTATAAATGTTATATGAAATTGATAAACAAAACAAAATGAAAAACAATGAATAACAAAAAATATTCAATGGTTAGACATAAACTTCCTGGTTCAAATTAGTTTCAATAAAGGAAAGAGCCAGGGCAAGAGACAGAGGACAGGCTCCATTGAGAATTAGAGGGTTTGGTAGGTGAAGAGCAGATTATCTAGAGTTTAGTATAAAGGCACAGGAAACCACGTGATAGAGAGAGAGAGACAGAGACAGAGACACAGAGAGAGAAGAATCAGAATCAAAACCCAAAAACCAAGTTCCCATCAAGTCAGTTTTGACTGCCATGTGTGCAGAGTAGAACAGTTCCATAGAGTTTTCAAGGCTAAGCCCTTTTGGAAAAAAATTGCCAGGTCTTCTTTCCAAGACACCTCTGAGTGAGTTTGAATCATCAACATTCTGGTTAGTAGTTGAGCACTTAATGGGATGCAGTGCATGAAGACTCCGGAATAAGGACACAGGGAACAAAATGCCCTTGCCTCAGAAATTTATCCCAGTGTAAAAAGTTACTTGGACTTGATTCTTGAACTCATTTATGTTCAAATTCTCTATTTTTAAGGACTGATGTTACATGGCCAAGGTGCGTTTTAAAGGATGTATTACTTTTAAAACAATTATTTCTGAAAATAAACTACAATGGCAGCTAACCCATGGGGTTCTCAGTTAAATATATCTTTGCTCCTTTGAACTTCATTAGTCATTCTTGAGAATGAATGCTGCATTTGAAGGGTAAACAGCAGGGGAGCCATTTTATGTTTCACTCCAGGAGATAAGGAAAAAAAAGAAAGAAGGATCATTAAAGTATCCAGGTTTATCTCAGGAAATAAACAGAGTGATCCAATTTCCCAGCTGATGCATGTAACATTTTCCTCCAGTGATCTATGAGGTAGGAAAATAATAGTCTTAAGAAAGGTGATTCTAGTTGAGGAAGCTTTTTCTGCCTCATGGTTCTGGTATTCTTTTAGGGAAAATATGACCATCCCTGAGATTTCTGAGGAGTCACTGTTGTTGTTGTTGTTGTTATGTGCCATCGAGTCGGCCCTGACTCATAGCGACCCCTCCTTGGGTTTCCGAGGCAGTATCACTACGGAAGTAGGATTGCCCAACCTTCCTTCCGAGGAGTGGCTGGTGGGTTTGAACCGCCAGCCTTCTGGTTAGCAGTCAAGTGCTTTAGCCACTATGCTACCAGTCACTGGATGGTGTAAATGATTAAAGGCTACTGACCAAAAGGCTGGAAGCTGGAGTCAACCCAGAGGTGTTTTAGAAAAAGTTCTAGCAGTCTACTGAAAATTCAGCCCTTGAAAACCCTATGGAGCAGAGTTCTGCTCTGACACACATGAGGTCTGATAAGTCAGAGTCAACTAGATGGCAAATGGTCTTATTTATTTTCATTCATTCTAACAAATACTTTGTCTTACTGAATGCATCTTAAGTGTGTTGTTGTTGTTATGTGCTGTCGAGTTGGACCCGACTCATAGTGACCCCTCCTTTAGTTTCCAAGGTGGTATCACTATACAGAAGTAGATCGCCAAACCTTCCTTCCGAGGAGTGGCTGGTGGGTTTGAACTGCCAGCCTTCTGGTTAGCAGTCAAGTGCCTTAGGCATTACGCTACTAGAGCTCCCTAAAGTGTGTCAGGTACTAAAATAAACTGAAGTACAAAAAGGTGAAGGCAACACACACACTGTCTTAAAGCTTTGTTCAGATCAATGAGATAAGGATATTGCTATCATGGGTTTTGAGCTCAGAGAAATGTGGAAATTATTTTTCTTCCCTCTCTGTCCAAGCAGGACAAAGAGTTTTCTTAAACAAATACTTATCAACTGGTATCAAATGATAAGTAAGAGACTCAGTGCAAAAGATAAAATGATTCATAAAGCATAACCCCTGTCTTTGAGAAGCTCATGTAATTATACCTAATATTCAAGGTTTTCCACATGCCCAGTAACTGTAAAGGTTTTGTTGTCAGTTTATATTTTCAGTGTTATAGTAGCAAACAAAGAGAAGTTGATTATTTTTATATTGGTAGCTCACTTACATTTGGGATAAGCTGCCAATGAGTCAGGGCTGATACCAAGACTATTTTGGTCCATGGACGGAGTCATAAAGCCTGAGCTCTTACCTGCTGCTATTCACCAGTGCCAGCCTTGAGCAGCAGCCCTGAAACAATCTCTTCCGGTTTGCAGATATTTGGATTAAACAAACAAAAAACAGTTGCTGTTGAGTTGACCTGGATTTATGGAGACTCTGACTCATAGTTACCCACGTGTGTCAGAGTAGAACTCTGCTCCACAGGGTTTATAATGGCTGATTTTTCAAAAATAAATCTCTAGGCATTCTACCCAGGTGTCTCTGGGTGGACTCAAACCCCCAACCTTTTGGTTATCAGCAGGGTGTCTTAACAATTTGCATCACCCAGGGACTCCTTTAGAAGGATCGTAGCTAGGAAAAAAAAAAAAAAA
>NW_006921734.1:1696766-1698050 GCF_000298275.1 Orycteropus afer afer
GGTAGTATAGTGCCTAAGGCACTTGACTGCTAACCAGAAGTCTGGTGGTTTAAACCCACCAGCCACTCCTTGGAAGGAAGGTTGGGCAATCTACTTCCTTAGTGATACTGCCTTGGAAACCCAAGGAGGGGTTGCTATGAGTCGGGTCCGACTCAACGGCACATAACAACAATAACATAGTACAGTAGAAAAGGCAAAATATTGAGAGTTGAAATCAGAAGACAAGTGTCATTTTTCAAGGTGTGGTAACACTGCATGCTTTTAGTATTTCTGGGAACACATTTGCAACTTTTTGCCATGCATTGGCATGCAATTTGGGAATATGACTTAACTTACAGTCAGAATGTATTCTCTTAATAACTTATTTCTTTTCTTGGGTTTTAATTACTTTTAAATAAGGTTGGACCCACCCTCTCCTGCTTGCATAGTGTTCTTAATGACAGAGAGGAGAAAAGCAAAGTAAGGGTTGAGTCACTCCGGCTTCACTGTCATTTGTTAAAATTGTAGTTTTACTGAAGCAATGGGTCTATCCTTATCTCATTGATCTGAACGTAGCTGTAAGACTGTGTGTGTGTATGTGTGTGTGTTGCCTTTTCCTTTTTGTACTTCAGTTTATTTTAGTACCTGATACACTTAAGATGCATTTGATAAAACAAATTATTTGTTAGATAAATGAAAATAAATAAAGCATAAATAAATAAATAGATTCCTGGGTTTTATACACATACTATATTCTTAAGAGCTTTTGTCACATTTTTCTTAGCCAACTCTGTCTTCTGTACATGGTCTTTTAAAACTTGAGGCCACTGGACAGCTCACTGCTCAGCAGCCAATGATTCCTTCATTGCATTTTCATTTCCAACGAAACAATTAATATGGAACGGTTTAGACAAATATTGATTTTAGGAAAATTTCCATCTTACTGAGACATTTTCCCTTTAAAATATTTTCCTATGAAACCATGTAGACTCTATTATCATTAGTTTTTCAAAATATGTCTGTCTAAAAAGTCTGTTGTATTGTTCCCAGTTGACATATAGTTGATACTGACTCATGGTAACCCCATGTGTGCAGAGCAGAACTGCTCCAGGGGGTTTTCAAGGCTGTGACTTTTTGGAAACAGATCACCAGGGCTACCTTCCTAGGTGCCTCTGGATAGATTTGAACCACCAGTCTTTAGGTTTAGTCTTTTGTGCCACCTGTTGTTGTTGTTGTTAAGTGCCGTCAAGTCGTTTCCGACTCATAGCGACCCCATGCACAGCAGAACGAAACACTGCCTGATCC
>NW_006921734.1:1702852-1705665 GCF_000298275.1 Orycteropus afer afer
GGTCCCTCTCGGGAGGGTAACAAGGGAAAGTGTTCAGTGCAGATCAGTGAGTAAGCACAAGCCCGCCCGTGCTTACCTCGCTCCCGGTTACTAAGCACAAGCCCTCCCGTGCTTACCTCACTCCCGGTTACTAAGCACAAGGAGTTGCCTCTGGACTCCATTTCTAACATCTAGACCAGTGGCTTAGCAAACTGAGATCAGACAGGTAAATCACTGTGTTACGACATTAAAGAATTTCCTTTAGATCAGTAATTCCCAATCTTGGATTTTTATAAAGGTCACCCAGAAAATTTTTACCAATTGCTGAGTATCACCTCTAGAGATCTGCATTCGGTAAATCTTGGTTGGAAGTTTAGCAGCTGCATTTTTGAAGGTGATTGGGATGAACACCCTTGGGACTGAGCAGTGCTTCTCAAACTTTAACTTGCATTTGTATCACCTGTGGCTCTTGTTAAACTGTAAATTTTTGATTCACTAAATATAGGGTGGGTCCAAGATTCTAAATTTCTAACATATTCCTAGGTGATGTAGCTACTGCTTCCATGAACTACACTTTGAGAACAAGGGTGCTGATTAAATATATATCATCTTATTGATTTTCATTAGTGGGATATGATCGTATGTATTGTGACTGTTCAGTGAATTGCTATTTAAAATTTACATATAAGAGGTCCTACGACTCTATGAATATATGGCAATGCTTGAAGGCAGGAAATTTGAGCAAATAAGTGCTTTAAAAACTCCCTTTCAAAACTGTGGTCAATGTCATGAGACAAAGTGTATGTGAACTGCTGTATGGAAAGTGAATCTGCTCTGTAAATCTTCACTCAAATCACAATAAAAAAATCCCTTTCAATAAAAGGAATAATAGATATATGGATGAAAAATTAAATATGACCATGTTAAACTAATGCAATTCAGTTATTATAGATGTAAACAAATATCCAGGATCTTTTTTTGGTTCACATATAACTTATTACCATCCCGTGGTCTCAGGGGATCCACAGAGAATGTTTAGTTTTTCCTGTAGAAAATTGTTGTTGTTGTTATATGCCGTCAAGTCAGACCCGACTCATAGCGACCCCTCCTTGGGTTTCCGAGGCGGTATCACTACGGAAGTAGATTGCCCAACCTTCCTTCTGAGGAGTGGCTGGTGGGTTTTAACCACCAGCCTTCTGGTTAGCAGTCAAGTGCCTTAGGCGCTACACTACCAGAGCTCCCTGTAGAAAATTAGTCTTGCTTATTGCAAGCAATTCATTAATATGCAATGACTATTAAGCAAGCTTTTTGAGAGCACTAAACTGATTTGTAGGTGAAGAAAGGAGATAAATTATTATGAGCTGCCAAAAGTAACAAAACTTCTTAGAATTTAAATAGCATCAATGAAAATCATGAAAAAAGGAATTTGTAATTATTTCCTAATTTTCTCAATTGGAGACATAATTAGAGGTTATTGCTGGAAGTAATATTACAGTAGGGAGTGTTGAAAAAGTTTTCCTGTTACCTCCGAGCAACTTGTAGACAGTGGTGGATTATCCAATAAGCAAGGTAAGCATGGGCTTACTTGTGCTTATTTATTAATCTGTAGAGAACTATTTCAAGTTTTTTCACCACATCAAAGATTCTGCTTCTAGTTGTGGCTGGCATCTGTTTCACTCCCAGCCCCGCTGCATCTTCCTGCAAAATAAAAAACAATTCAAATTTCCAATCCCTGACAAGGACAGAGTAACCAGTAAGCAAGGTTGGCACGGCCTTACTTGTGCTTACTTATTAGTCTATAGTGAACAGTTTCACATGTTTTTCACCACATCTTTGTTCACTATGAAATATGTTTTGTTCACATGTGAAATTGTCCCTACAAATGGGTTTTCTAGCCCGTAATCTTTTTTGGTCAATCTTTATAGAAGCAGCTCTTCAGTTCTTCCTCCCACAAAGTCATTCGGTGTGTTAGAACCACCAAACCTTCAGCTGGCAGCCCAGTACTTAACCATTTGTACTGCCAAGGCTCCTTTGTCTACTCCATAAATAAATTAAATAAAGGAATGGGCTGTTTGTATACTGTGATAACCTATTTCTTTTTCAGTGGCAGTAAGAACAAGAATAAGAAAAGCAAAAACAACTAACAACTATTAGCTCACTGTGTACCAGCCATTAATGCTTTACATTCATTATAATTTTTAGCACTTACAACAACCTTAATAAGAGAGTAGAGAGTAAATAGTATCAGAAGTTTCTTCAGTGAAAGAGTTATAAACCATAGAAAGGGGATGCACCGTGGGGGACATTTGGAGGCAGAAACATTTATTCTTTTCAGGAAAATCCAACATTAATTCTTTTTCTTTTCTCCAAATAAAGAACATGGCCTTGTTGTCACTGAGTATGGTTTAAAAACCAAGCAGGCTCTGGATATCTATAAATACTTTAATTTCTAGTCATTTTCACCTGGGCATTTTACATACAGTTACATTTTTTTAAAAAGTGACTGATGTACACTCTATGGCAAAAAAAAAAAAAAAAAAAGCCCCACTGCCACAAAGTTGATTCCGACTCATAGTCACCCCCATTGGGTTTCCAAGGCTGTAAATCTTTATGGAAGCAGACTAACTCATCTTTCTTTCACAGACTGGCACCTGAGTTTCAAACCAGTAACCTTTTGGCTAACAGCCCAATGCCTTAACAACAGCACCACCAGAGCTCCTTAGACCAGACACAGACTCTCCAAATTTTCTTTGTTTTGTAAATGATTAGATGAACTGTGTGCCCACTGACGAGATGGAACAACATGCTTACTAACTTGACCTGACCAAACTTTA
>NW_006921734.1:1706370-1717383 GCF_000298275.1 Orycteropus afer afer
AATATATGGTTAAGACTGCTCTGGTGCTAACCAAAAGATTGGTAGTTCAAATCCCTCTAGCACCTCCAAGGGAGAAAGAATTGGTGATCTGCTCTTGTAAAGAGTACAGTAAAGAAAACCCTATGTGGAAGTTCTACTATGTCAGGTGCACTTGTTATGAGTTGAAATTGATTGGATGGCACGGCACTTAGCACCAACAAGAGTGGCCCCTCTACAGTGTCACTGATTTTTCTCAGGGAAAAACATTCTTTATACCAATTTCCATCCTGTTTATTCCTCCCTAGAAAAGTCCTTTTCTGCCTGACCTTGCAGCTATTATGGTCGGAGCACATGCCTTATTACAGTACACTATGCAGTCCCAGGTTACGAACTTCTGACTTAGGGACAACTCACTTACCCTTTAATATTATGTAAATTTGCCTTCGCATTGAAATCTTTGACCCAACCCCTACTCACAACAAATTATTCATCACAATTACCTTCACTTGCTATAGATGAAACTTTTAAATCATTGAAAAGATATGAAGCCTTTTCTTGCACTAAAATCATCAAGTCAATTCCAGTTCACAGTGACACTTTTGGACAGAGGAGAACTGCTCCACAGATTTTCCAAGGCTATAAATCTTTAGAAGCAGATTGCCTCACCTTTCCTCTGTGGAGTAGCTGGTGGGTTTGAACCCCTGACCTTTTGGTTAGCAGTCTAATGCTTTAACCACAGTGCCACCAGAACTCCTTTCCTTCCACTAAAGTAAGGCTAAATGAGAACTCTGTGCACCTGGTGACTTATCTACAAATTCCTCTTAAAGATGTACTTAGGAATGGATTTTGTTCACAAATAGATTGCCTGCAGTCTTTTCAAACAATATTTCCCTTCATTTAAGTCTGAGTTGTTTTTATTTGACAATAATCACCTTGACTCCATGCTCACTCCCTCCTCTGAGATATATTTCATGCTTCCACAAACATGGCTGTCTTGTTACCCAACATCAGGGGATACCATTCACACGATACAAAACCAAAACCAAACTCAACTGCTGACGAGTCGGTTCAGACTCATAGTGACCCCTCCTTGGGTTTCCAAGGCAGTATCTCTACTGAAGTAGATTGCCCAACCTTCCTTCTGAGGAGTGGCTGGTGGGTTTGAACCGTCAGCCTTCTGATTAGCAGTCAAATGCCTTAGGCACTACACCACCAGAAATCCCACTCCCACGATGTTATGTTATGTGTTGTCGAGTAGGATCCGACTCATAGCGACCTCTTCTTGGGTTTCCGAGGCAGTATCACTACAGGAGTAGATTGTCCCATCTTCCTTCCCAGGAGTGGCTGGTGGGTTTGAACCACCAGCCATCTGGTTAGTAGTCTTTCTGGAATTCACTGCTTTCAGGCAAGATCCATCTTATATCAACAGTGATATCCCTCATTTCACATCCCATTCTGAATCTGGCTTGACTTTCTGGCAGTTTCCTTTCAATGTATTGTTCAACCTTTTTGAAATCGTCACATAGTTTTACTTTCATGAAATGTTAATGATATTGCTTGATAATATCTGAATTCCATTGGATCACCTTTCTTTGGAATTGGCACACATAGAGATCTCTTCCAGTTGGTTGGCTAGGTAGCTGTCTCCAAATGTCTTGATATAGACACATGAGCACTTCCAATCTTGTATCCATTTGTTGAAAAATCTCAATGGGTAATGTGTCAATTCCTGTAGCTTTGATTTTTGCCAATGCCTTAAGTGCAGTTTGGACTTGTTTCTTCCACACCATTGGTTCTTGATTATATGTATGTGCTAAAATAATTGAACACTGACCATTCCTTTTTGGTACACTGACCTGTATATTCCTTTCATCTTCTTTTGCTGCTTTTTGCAACATTTAATATCTTGTCCATAGATTTTTTCAGTATTGCAACTTGAGGCTTGATTTTTTTTCCCCTCAATACTTTCAGCTTGAGAAATGCTATGCAAGTTATTCCCTTTTGGTTTTCTAACTCCAGGTCCTTGTATATGTAATTACAATACTTTACTTTGTCTCCTTGAGCCACCCTTTGAAATCTTCTGTTCAGCTCTTTTCCCTCAGTTTACTTTAGCTAGTTTCTGTTCAAGAGAAAGTTTCAGAGTCTCTTATGACATCCATTTTTGTCCTTTCTTTCTTATCATTTTAATGACCTTTCACTCTCTTGCTGTGTTATATCCTTTAAGGCATCCCACAACTTGTCTGGACTTCAATCATTAGTATTCAGTGTGTCAAATCTATTCTTGAGATGGCCCCTAAATTAATTAAGTCTGGGATATACTCAAGGTCTTCCTCTAATCCTAACACTGCCTTCTTCTTTGTACAATCCAGTTTCTTGGGTTATTTGCTCAGCATGCAGATTATTAAGTATGGTGAAAGGATACAATCTTGACACACACCTTTCCTGGTTTTAAACAAGGCAGTATCACCTTGTTCTGTTTGAACAACTGCCTCTTGGGCTGTGTACAGATTCCCTGTGAGAAAAATGAAATATTCTGGAATTCCCATTCTTCACAATGTTATTCATAAATTGTTATAATCCACACAGTCTGTGCACAGTATATAAATCACTGGTAAATATCTTTTTGGAATACCTTGCTTTCAGCCAAGAACCAACTGACATTGGTACTGATATCCCTCATTCCACCTCTTCTTCTGAACTCAGCTTGAATTACTGGCAGTTCTCTCACAATATACTGCTGAAATCATTTTTCACTTATCTTTGAATTATCTCTTACTTATGGGTGATATTAATGATATTGTATAATAATTTCTGCATTCTGTTAGATCACCTGTCTTTGGAATGGGCACAGATATGGATCTATTCCAGTCACTTGGCCAGGCAGCTGTCTTCCAAATTTCTTGGCATAAACGAGTGTGTGCCTGCAGTGCTAAATCTATTTGTTGAAACATCTCCATGGGTATTAGTCAATTTCTGGAGCCTAGTTTTTCACCAATGCCTTCAGTGCAGCTTGGACTTATTCCTTCAATACCATCAGATCATACGCTGCCTCCTGAAACGGTTGACAAATTCTTTTTGGTACAGTGACTCCATGTATTCTTTGCATCTTCTTTTGATGTTTCCCACACTGTTCAATATTGTGCCCATGGAATCCATCAATATTCCAACTCGAGGCTTGAAATTTTTCTTTCAGCTTGAGAAATGGTGAGTGTGTTCTTCCCTTTTGATATTCTAAGTGCAAGTCTCTGCACATTTCACTACAATAATCCAAGAAGCTATACTATATGAAGAACGTAGCATCAGGATTGGAGGAAGAGTCACTAACAACTACAATATGCAGATGACACAACCTTGCTTGCTGAAAGTGAAGAAGACTTGAAGCGCTTACTGATAAAGATCAAAGAATACAGTCTTCAGTATGGATTACACCTCAATATAAAGAAAACAAAAATCCTTACAACAGGACCAAAAAGCAACATTATTATAAATGGAGAAAAGATTGAAGGTGTCAAGTCTTTCATTTTACTTGGATCCATAATTAATGCCCCCAGGAGCAGCTGTCAAGAAATCTGACATCATAATGCATTGGGAAAATCTGCTTCAGAAGATCTCTTTAAAGTGTTAAAGAGTGCAGATGTCATTTTGAAGACTAAGGTGTGCCTGACCCAAGCCAAGGTATTTTCAATCACCTCATATGCATGTGAAAGCTGAGCAATGAGTAACGAAGACTGAAGAAGACTTGATGTTTTTGAGTTGTATGGTGTTGGCAAAGAATATTGAATGTACCATGGACTGCTAGAAAAATGAAGAAATCTGTCTTGGAAGAAGTGCAGCCAGAATGCCCCTTTGAAGCTAGAATGTCCAGACTTCATCTCTCGTACTTTGCTCATGTTGTCAGAAGGAACCAAACCCTGGAGAAAGATATCATGCTTGGTAGAGTAGTAGATCAGTGAAAAAAGGGGAAAACCTCAATAAGATAGATTAACACTGTGGCTGTGACTGTGATGGTGGGCTCAAGTATGGCAAGGATTGTGAGGATGGTTCAAGACTAGGCAGGGTTTTGTTCTGTTGTATATAAGGTCATTATGAATTGGAACCAACTCAATGGCACATAATAACAACAACATAGTCAAGGTCTTACTTTGGCCCTTATGGACTTGTTTTAATCTTCTTCAACATTAACTTGAACTTGCCTATGAACAATTGATGGTCTGCTCTTCCATCAGCTCCTGACCTCATTCTGACTGATGATATGGAGCTTCTTAATTGTCTCTTTCCACAGATGTGGTATATTTGATTCTTGTGTATTCCATCTGTCAATGTCCCTGTGTATAGTCACCATTTATGTTGTGGAAAAAAGATATTTGCAATGAATTAGTCATTGGTCTTCCAAAATCCTCCCACATGATCTCCAGTGTAATTTATACCACCCAGGCCATATTTTCCAGCCACTGATCTTTGTTTCCAACTTCCACGTTCCAATCACCAGTAATTAATTATCAACAGATCTTAATTGCTGGTTAGATCAATTTCACACTGCAGAAGTTGGTAAAAATTTACAATTTCTTTATGTTTTGTATTAGTGGTTTGCATGTAAATTTGAATAATAGTCATATTACTGTTCTTCCTTACAGGCAAATGGACATTATCTCATCATTGACAGCATTACATTTATGGAATGCTCTTGAAATATTCTTTTTCACAATGAATGTGATGCTATTTCTCTTCAACTTATCATTCCCAGCATAGTAGACCATATGACAGTCCTATTCAACATGGTCAGTACTATTCTATTGTGGCACAGTGGTTAACATGTTTGGCTTCTAACTGAATGGTCAGAAGTTGGAACCTATCAGCTTCTCCATAGGAAGAAGGTTTGGCAGTCTGCTTCTGAAGAGATTATATAGCCTGAAAAACACTATGGGGCAATTCTACTCTGTCTACTCATAGGGTCTCTATGAGTTGGAATAGAATCAATGGCAGTGGGCTTTTGTTTTGGTTTTAATGCCTAGGATATGAATCTCCAAGTATTCTATTTGCTTTTGACAATGTTCAATTTTCCTTGATTCATACTTTGCACATTCTACATTCTGATTATGAATGAACATTTACAGTGATTTCTTCTCATTCTGAGTCATGCCACATCAGCAAATGAAGATCCCCAGAACTTTGCTCCATCCACATTATTAAGATCAAATTTATATTGATGAAGCAGTTCTTCTCCAGTCTTATTTTGAATGCCTTCCAATCTCATGGGCTCATTTTCTGGCACTAAATCAGGCAGCTTTCCACTGCTATCAATAAGGTTTCCACTGGCCAATTTTTCTCAGAAGTAGATTGCCAGGTTCTCTTTCCTAGTCTTAGTCTGGAAGCTCTGCTGAAACCCATCCACCATAGGTGATCCTGCTGATGATATTTGAAATACCAGTCATGTAGCTTCTAGCATCACAGCAACATACAAGCCACCACAGTACAATACAAGATGAGACTTCTAATAACTATATATACATCTGTTTATCTATTATGCTCATTGAAAGTCTGCTCCCTCTAGAATGTAAGATCCACAAGGGATACTTTTACTATTTTGTTTAGCAGTGCATTCACAGCACCAAGAATATCTGGAACATAATTTCTCTCAATAAATATTCATTGTGGGAGAGAGTAAATGAATTCCTCTGTGGAAAATCTTTCAGGGGTTCCTTGTGGACTGTAGAATTAATGTACAAGATTGTTAACATGTTATACAAAGTTCTCCTTGATCAGACCACTACTGAGCTCATATATCTTATCCTCTGCCACCCCAGTTTTTGTTCTCTATAATAATATTATGCTGCTAGTCACTTCCTGGGTAGTGTAAACAGTTTGTGCTTGACTACTAACTGAAAAGTTGGTGATTTGAATCCTCCCAGTGATGATATGGAAGAAAAGTCTGGTGATCTATTTCTGTAAGAGTACAGCCATTGAAAACCATAGAATACAGTTCTACTGTAGGGTTGCCAGGAGTTAGAATCGATTTGACAGTCACGCCATGCATGTACCATGCTGTCTCATGCTTTCATGTCACAGGTTGTGCATTACTTACACATTCTGCTGTTGACTTACTCCCACTTGTCTTTTAATACTCAACCCATCCTCAAAGCTCTTTAAAATTGGTTTTCTTATGTGTCATGGTTTTAGTTGTCATAATTGTGATGTAGACTTGACCTCTACAATTTTTTAATTTCTCATTTATTAGTTCATTGATATAAAAATATTTATCAAACATAAACTGTGCACAAGTCTATCATCCCAGTGCTGTGCATACAATGATGAGTAAACCACTAAATCTAGTACAAGAAGCTGCTTTAAATAATTCAAAGTCTCCCAAAACCTTTTCGAATAAGGTCAAAATCCTTGGCCTAACAGAAAAGACCTTTCAGATTTTTACCTGGTTTTCTCACTATTCAGATTGTTTTGTATACATAAGATGCCTGTATGCTCCAGGGGTTCTAAAGTGCCTCTTTTTTGTTGCATATCTCTATGTCTTTACTAGTGTTCTAATTCAAGTATCTTTTTACTAAGATAATTCCAATCAAATATTACCTTCAGTTAATGTTTGTATGTGTGGTGGTGGGGGAAAGCATAAGATGTGGAGATGCAGTGAACATGGGGTTGCAAATATAGCCAGGCTTAATAAAAAACACAAAGCTTCCTTCAGGAATTATAGCTTCTGCTGTCTCAGTATCTTTCATTTTCCAGAAACATCCTTCTCTTCTTCCTCTGACAGCTTCATATGTTTACCCAAGGCTCCTGGTCCCACAGCATGTTGGCTCACACATACCACTGGCTCACTTCCTTTTTGCTAGCCTACTTCAGCCTCAACATGGAGTAAGCTGTCAGAGCAGCAAACCTTCATGAGATATACATCATCAGTCTTTTTGTTTACATTCTTGAGAGAGAATCTCACTGACTCAGCCCTGCCTATCCATTGGTTCACCGTGGGACAGAAGTTTTACCTCTGATCCTGTCAGTCATAGCTGATAGTATGGAGATAGTCAGATGTTCATGGAGCTGTAGGCAAATCACATTAAATAAGAAATGAAAGTTTGGTATAGCTGGAAAAATGTGATGACATTGCATCTCAATATTTAAGCTTGTTTTATCCTTTTGTCATATTGGAAGGAAAATGGGTTTGGGAAATCAGATGTGGACTTGGAAATCAGATCTAGTCTTTGCCACAATGGTAACCTTGACCACGTTTTGTAAGCTTTATTTTCTTGTCTATAAAATGTAGATAATAAATGTTCCACAGAGGGTTATTGTGAGGATTAAATGAAAAAAAGATTATAAAGTGCTTTGACACATGGTGGACATACTCAAAATGTTGAATGCATCTTTTCTTTTATCTATAAATTTCAGGTTCAGTATAATTTGCTGTTGTAAACCCTCTTAAATCACTTCCCAACACCACATAGAATTGTAAGACACCACCTTCTGTGAACTGTTGTTACATATAATTATAATAATTTTCATCATATTCTCCAGCATAGTGAAAGCAATTGGGGTCAGGGACCTTTTCTTATTTATCCTTGTATTCCCACTGCTAACATAATGGTTATTGTAAAATAGAAATTCAATAAATTCTTTTAAAATAAATGGATGAATGGATGTTGAATGAATGAGAATAAGTGAATAAATTAGTAAAATCATTTCTTTTATTTAAAAAAAATATAATAATAATAAAAAGCCAGTAGTCACAAATGAAGCTAACAACCCTCTTCTTCCAATTCTCAAACAAAGACTCTCAAAGTATCAGGTCAGAGTCCCAGTTCACAATTGGAGGCCAGTTTTTGTGTACCAAGAGCATCATATTCAGTTTGAAAATATTTTTCTTCCAGTTGGAAACCCAGGAGAAAACAGTCTAAGTAAAAGTTCCTTAGGCCATGAAGAAAAAATGGAAAATAGAACTCACGGACTAAGCCCATTTCAACTTAAGATAAAACACGGAGTTAAAATTTCTGAATTCATGAGGGAGGAAATATATTCAAAAAAAAAAAAAAAAAAAAATTGGAGGGTCCAAAAGTGTGAACATCATCTTTTTATATTTCAAAAATCCTTTAATCCTCCAGAGGTTTCAGTGTTTCCTTCTTTATAGAGTGTTTGCTGTATTCCTATTCTATATAAAATCTGCTAGTGTCCTAGTTCAAACTGAAGAGATCTAAATCAGTGCATTTTCATGGCTCAAAATCTTAAAGTGAAGAACACTCATTATAAACCACAGTTTCTCCAGCAATACTATTGAGATTTTTGGCTACGTAATTCTCCATTGTGGGAAGTTGTCGAGTGCAAATTTAGGATGTTTAGTGGCATCCCAGGTCTCTATTCTCTAGATGCCAGTAGCAGCCCCCACTACAGGTTGTGACAATCAAAAATGTCTCACGTCATTGCCAGATGTCTCCTTGGAGACAAAACAACTCCTTGTTGAAAATCTCTGCCATACATCTTTGATAGATAATTGTTTAGGACAATTATCAAAAATAAGGAGGTATAGATCATCTCATCCATTACTTAACACATTGCTTACCTAAGATAGGCTAAAAACCATGGCACGTATTCAAGATGAAACTATGGATAAGATATCATACCTACAGTCACATTGGCTCTTCTGTAACATTTTATCCCTTTTGTGTTAAGGGTTATTTTAAGTTAACCACAAGTGCAGTGAGAGCAGGAACTACCAGCGAGCAGGGACATTACCACCTAATTTTTTGCTCCAAGGTTTCTCAACCATTGCAGTATTGATATTTGGGGCTGAATCATTTTTTGTTGTGGTGGCTGTCAGGTGCATTGTAGTACTTTTAGGATCTGCTTTAGTCTCTACCCCTAGATTGCAGTAGCATACTCCAACCCCAGTTCAGACAACCAAAAATATACTCAGATACTGGCAAATGTCCCATGAGAAGGTAAAATTGCCCCTGGTTGAAAACCAGTTCCATAGTGTCAGTCCATAGCACAATGATGGAAGCATAGTAAGTTCTCAATATATATTTTTGAATGGTTGAAGGAAAAGACATCATTTCTATAAAAATACTGGGAACAAAAAACAAACAGCAAGTATGCCATGTAATTTGTTGCTTATCATGCATTTTGCTTAACACCATCCTGTCCAATAGCATATAAGAATGTAGAACAGTTTATATTTTATCATTTTATGTGTACTATTTCTTTGGTCTGGTAGCATAGTGCCTAAGGCACTTGACTGCTAACCAGAAGGTTGGCAGTTCAAACCCACCAGCCACTTCTCGGAAGGAAGATGGGGCAATCTACTTTCGTAGTGATACTGCCTTGGAAACCCAAGGAGGGGTGGCTATGAGTTGGGTCTGACTCGAAGGCACATAACAACAACAACAACATTGCTTTGGGAAAAACATATACCCTCTCTGGAGTATGCTACCTTTTCTATCAAGAGGAGAGTCTGAATAAACTGAATATTTCTTTTTGGTCATTTCTGGGGAGTCATACTTCTTCCTTCACTGGGAGTGTATTGAGTTTATTGCATCTTTCAGGTAGTAAATAAAGCTAAGGGCCCATAGTATGGTGTTGACAATATCAGAGCAACAAGTTCACTTTCGCATCCTTAACTAACTTTTCTGTTCTCAGCTATTCTCGTTGAGTTAAGATTGCAAAAGTTTGTATACTCTCCTTATATGCACACATTGATCAGATATTTTTGGCTGTTTTTTGTTCATTGATTGGTTGATCTGTTTGTTTGCTCAGTCTTTTAGGAGGATTCTCTGAAGATTTAGTTCTCTTTCTGGACAGCTAGCCCCTGTCCCATACTCTGTCTTGTGAATTCTAGTTGTCTTGGTTTCATGGGTTTCTCAATAGCTCTGTCTCTTCACTCCTAGAGTCTTCCAGTATCTCTTCGTGTTTTCTTTCTATAAGTTATGGCCTAGGAGATTTCTGTTCCACAAGCTGAACGATTTGTTTCCTATCCCTCAGGCATAACTATCTTTCATTGTCTGTTGTCCAATGTTTAGAGAACTGTTGTTTCATAATTTTATGAACATTTTTAGTTCTTTCGAGTAAGAGATAAATTTGCTCCCTGTTATGCTATCTTCATTGGAAGCTGAAGTATCAATGTTTTAAGAATAAGAGTAACATGATAAAATAAGTATTTAGAATAAAATTCTGTGCAAATATTGAAAATGGATGGTTGCAGTTAGAAGAATATTTAAAATAGTCCAGGCAACAAATGATGGCGATTTGGGCAAGGATAGTATCAATGGTATTGAATGCAATTTGAGAGATATTTCATCATTATAGTTGATAAAAATTGATTATTGATAGTTTAAGGGAGGAAGGATTTCTGGCTTTGATATATTGCATGGTGTTGACAATATCAGAGCAACAAGTTCACATTTGGTCTGGTAGCGATGGCATTGTCTAAGAAATCAAATAGCTGAAGAGCAGTATGTTTTGAGGTGCTCAATTTGGGTGGAGGGAAATAATTAATTAAATATTAGATTTGTTGATTTTGAGGTAAATGTAAGAAAGTCAAATGGAGGCATCTGATAAAGAGCTGGGAATCTGTGTTTGCATCTTAAGATAAAGGAAGAAAATAAACTAGTTGGAGACAAAGATATAAATGGCTTCTCCAGCCCTTACAGTGGATGAAATCAAATGGGGAGATTTGTATGAATGTAATAGTGTTTAAGAATATTAATCTATAAGGGATGAATAGCTGAAGAAGAGCCAACAAAAGGGCCTTAGATAAAGCAAGCAGAGATAGGAAGGGTTCTGGAATTCCGGAACATTTCACAAGCCAATGCATATCCTTAAAGAAGAATAAAGAAAGAAGAAAAAAAACATTGCCATCTAGTTGATTCTGACTCACAGCAACCCTTCTAGGGCAGTATAGAACTGCTTCATAGGGTTTCCAAAGCTATAAATCTTGACTGAAGCTGACTATCACATCTTTCTCCCACAGGGTGACTGGTGGATTCAAACCACTGACTTTTCAGTTAGCAGCCTAGCACATAACCACTGAGACAC
>NW_006921734.1:1717793-1729789 GCF_000298275.1 Orycteropus afer afer
GACTCATAGTAATCCCTCCTTGGGTTTCTGAGGTGATATCACTTCCTTCCAAAGGGTGGCTGGTGGGTTTGAACCGCCAGCATTCTGGTTAGCAGTCAAGTGCCTTAGGTACCATGCTACCAGAGCTTCTTTTAAAAAATAGGAAAAGAAAATAATGCTAGAAATGCTTCAGGCATAAATACTAGAAATGTAAATTGGTGCAATCTTTATGAAAAGCAATTGGATAAAGCAATTTGACCCAGTTTTATGTATCTTAGGAAAATAAAAATAATCAAAATTTTATGTTGTTGTTGTTGTTATGTGCCACCGAGTTGGATGCAACTCATAGTGATCCCACCTTGGGTTTCCAAGGCGGTATCTCTACAGAAGTAGATTGCCCAATCTATAGAGAGATATTTATTAGAGTATTTTTCATTTCAGGAAAACCTTAGATGCAATTGAAAAGTCCAGCAAAAAAGGAAACCACTAAATGAATAATGTTATCTCCAGATGAGTATATTATGCTATTTTTAACTTTTATGCTACTATGGTTTTTAATAACATGGGGGTACAATTTTGGAAAAAGGGTAAATAAAATTTGAAGTATAGTATGTTTTCAATTATCTAAAAATATATATTAGAGAACATTAACTGTGGATGCTTTGATTAATTAATTGGTTTCTTAGGTCCTAACAAAATTTTATCAGTAAGTACATTTAGGTAACTTACCATGTTGACCATGTTACAAAGGAGCTCTGGTAGCATAGTGCCTAAGGCACTTGACTGCTAACCAGAAGGCTGGCGGTTCAAACCCACCTGCCACTCCTCGAAAAGAAGATGGGGCAATCTACTTCAGTAGTGATACTGCCTTGGAAACCCAAGGAGGGGTCACTATGAATCGGGTCGACTCAATGGCATATTACAACAAACAACAACAAAATAGGCTTTGTTGACTGGGTCAAAGGAGATTTCATATTTGACCAAATGACTTGAAGAACACCACATTTCTGCAAAAATATACCAGAAATATTAACTGACTCATTGTTTTCAACAACAACAAAATAGTAAACACTAGAGAAGAGAAATTTTCATCTTTTTTCCCTGGATCTTAGATAAATTTTAGATATTCAATGTCAACCAAAACATTAGCAAGGTGCCAAGAAACCTAAAAATATGTGCCCTAGAATATTTCTAAAATGTGCAAAGTACCTAAAAAGTTAATTATTCACTAAGCTAAAATATAAGACATCAAAGTGTTGAATTAAAATTGGATTCTTAAAAGTTATGGTATGTAGTGTCATATCGACTTTAAAGGTCAAATTATTCCCTCTAATCTTCATGACATATAGTGAAGACTGTGTTTCAAACTGAATTTGATATATATGTGCTAGATATCCACTAGGAGCTCTGGTAGCGTGGTGCCTAAGGCACTTGACTGCTAACCAGAAGGCTGATGGTTCAAACCCACCAGCCACTCCTCAGAAGGAAGGTTGGGCAATCTACTTCCGTAGTGATATATTGCCTTGGAAACCCAAGGAGGGGGTTGCTATGAGTCAGGGCTGACTCGATGGCACATAACAAGATCTACAACAACAGATATCCACTATTAAATATGTGCCAAGGTAAGAATTACATGAGCTGTTATGAAGCAAAGCATAGAACTTAAGATTCTTACAGAATTTTACTCCTAAAATATATTGATCTCTTATTTTATATTAAACAAACTTTGATTATGTATCCACTGTGTGCCCCACATTGTCCTAGGCTCTGTGGACATCAAGGGGAAAATCAAAAAGGCCACATACTGAGAGACAGGACAAAAAAATAAACAATTTAATGAGAAAATCCATCACAATGGTACAGGGGATCATAGGAGCAGAGAAGAAGGACATTTGATCAAAGCTGTGAGTAAAAGGGGTCAGAGAAAGCATTTCCAGAGTTTAAAATATTAGAGCTGAGTTTGTAAGGATTAATAAGATTTATCCATCAAATGGAGTTAATATAACAGGCAGAGGAAACAATTTGAGAAAAGGAAGAAAGAGAGAAAAAAGATTGCCACATTCATTGAGAGTAGTGGTGGGAGAAACATCTTTATCATTATTAGCTGTAATAGCATGAGTTTCAGTTTTTAATGGCTGGTGCCAGGACTGGTATAATGGGTGTGAAACCATACAATCACTCTAGGCCCTCTACTTAGATGGTCCCACTCTTGATTTCAAACTCTGGTATTGCCATCTTGAAATTCTTGATAATTTTTGAGCAAGAGGCCTATATTTTCATTTTGTACTGGGCTCAGCATCTTATGTAGTTAGTGCTGGCTGGAATGCCAGTTGGCATGAGCAGAAGCAAGAACTGTAAGAGCTGGCACTCATGAAACAACTTCAGTGGCAAGGTTTAGAGTCTGGGTTTTCTTCCCAAAGCAATAATATCCACTAAATAGAAAACTTTAAGCTGGTTTGGACATAATCAGTTGTGCATTTTATAACAATAAAATCGATTGAATAAGGAGTTCTTGTGGCATAATGGTTAAGCACTCGGTTGCTCATCAAAAGATTGGCAGTTCAAATCCACCCAGTAGTCTTAGTTCCACAGGAAAAAGATCTGGACATCTCCTCCTATAAAGATTGTGTTGTTGTTGTTGTTATGTGTCGTTGAGTCGGACCCGACTCATAGTGAGTCATAGTTTCCGAGGCAGTATCACTACAGAAGTAGATTGCCCCATCTTCCTTTTGAGGAGTGCTGGTGGATTTGAACCTCTAGCCTTCTGGTTAGCAGTCAAGTGCCTTAGGCACTATGCTACCAGAGCTCCTCCTATAAAGATTACAGCCTAGAAAGCCCTATCATTCAGTTCTACTCTCTTGCATAGGGTCATTATGAGTCAAAAGTGACTCAATGGCATCTAACAACAACATTGATTGAAGTATTGAGAATGGATTAGACTGGAACAAGTCTGGAAGTAGAGAGATATTTAAGAACCCACTGTAGTAATTCAGAAAGGAATTGTTAGATATGAAATCTGGAAATGGCAAAGTAAATAAGAGATTATGCCTCGCAGAGACCTTTAGCCTCACAGCATCCATCTTCTTGAAATTTGAGAACAGTATGGACAAAGGTAAGTCCCTGGGTGGTGCAAACAGTTAATGTGCTCAGCTGGTAGTTGAAAGGTTGGAAGTTTGAGTCCATGCAGAGATGCCACAGAAGAAAACCCTATTCAGTACAATTTCACTATTTTCTCTGTTTATAATGATGTTGCTTATTGGTCCAATTGAGAGGATTTTTGTTGTCTTTGTTTTGAGGAGTAATCCATATTGAGGGATATAATGTGTTCTAAGAGACTTTAAGTGTTGTTCCTTCTCCAGGTCTTTCTACAAGTGATGGGTGATTGCTGGTGCCACTATTTATCATGATCCTTTGGGGAAGGCATTGGGAAAAGAAGGTCTCTGGGACATTGCAAATATATTACTTGATAGTGATAATCATCAGCCCCCCAAACAGTTGAAAATAGTTGCTTCTGGAAAGCAGAAATAAGGTTAGAGGAAGTAAAGGACACAGTCTTTTAAATTATACTTTTAAACAAATAGATAGAAATTAAAATTTAAAAAATGGGATTTTGAAGGGACAGTTTTGGAAGTGTTTCTATACAGAAGGATTAGTATGATCTGAGACAAAAATAATTGTGATGACAAATAGAATGAGGTACTGTCTAGAGTACAATGTGACTCAAATAAGTCTAAGAGGGAAAATGAATAGTAAAATATGAAGCTGAAATTAGAGGTTGACACCAGAACACTGAGACACTTGGATAACACATAAAAGGGTTTGGACTTTAAATTTTGGCTGTAGTGACCATTTATTGTGTTTTTTTTTTTTTTTTTTTTTTTTTTTCATATTATTTTCTGTGCTGAGCTCGTTTTGTTTTTGTTTTTTTTTTTTCTTAGTCCTTTTCTCATAACTGTGGAGCTCTGGTGGTGCTCTGGCTAAGACATTTGGCTGCTAACCAAAGGTAGGTGGTTCAAACCTACCAGCTGCTCCACTGAAGATGGTCTCATAAAGATTTATAACCTTGGAAACCCAATGGGGTCATCATGAGTCAGAAGTGACTTGATGGCTGTGAATCTGGGTCTAGTTTCTCATAACTAATCAACAATACCCAAGAAGGTACTCAAACAGCCAAGTTTCTGCTAATCGACCCTCTATTCATAGCTGACTATAGAAGGGTGGACATCTAACTCTTTGCTCAATTGATTCTGTCTTAGGAATTCAGCATTTTAAATTCAGAAACTACTGAGGTAGGAGTTATTGGTAACAGAGTCACATTAATTGCAATATTTAAAGGAAACCTCTACAAACTATCACTCATTTTAATCCAAGTGATGTTGATTCCTGTTCCTAAGCTTTACCTAGTCAAATCTGCTTGGGATTTTGTGAGATACACAAATACTCTGTCAATACATTCTACCCTGTGCTTTAGCTCTAAAAGCCCATTTCTGTTATTTATATCTTAACTAATGCATAGGCAACACTCACCTAACTGTTGCCCTTTCCAATAAAACATCATACATATTGAACACAACTGAAGATGTTATTTCTTTCAAGTCTAGTATCCCTTTAGCTCTGGGATCCAGAGTCTCAACAGCATCCATAAAGTCATACAACACAATGGAAACCTCTTTAACTTTTTCTTAAGGCAGAATTAGACTCGGAATTTGTTCTTCCCATAGGTGTGAAGTCAGCCTTCTCATCTCAGAGATTACTGCACAGCTATACTTGGAATATTTTAGGGCTTGCCCTTCTTATTCTCCTTCAAAGAGAAATGGCTCTATCTAGAGCACAGTTGAGGGGGTCCTAAACAAATTTTCAACCAAAATACCCTGGCATCTTAGTCATGGACTATCAGACTAAGGTTGGTCACTTGACTCATTGACAATCAGTCAACTGGAAAGCCAACAAATTATGACCTATAATTAAAATCCATAGATTGGTGTGAAAAGATCTACAGAAGCAATCAAGTTCCTCTCTAGAGATTCTTGCATTTAGATTAGTAGAAAGAAAAGCCAAAACTTTACATAGATGGATTCCATGGGGATGAACCCATGGCCAGCCAAAGTTAAAATTTTGAAGAATCAGCATTTTTGAAAGTACTGAAAACCCTGAGTGAAACAGAGAGGTGCCTAGTGGAGAGGCACAAAAAAAGCACAAAAGCTAAAGAAGGATTTTGTTGTTGTTGTTATGTGCCGTCAAGTCGGACCTGACTTATAGTGACCCCTCCTGGGTTTCTGAGGCAGTATCGCTATGGAAGTAGATTGCCCAACCTTCCTTCTGATGAGTGGCTGGTGGGTTTGAACCTCCAGCCTTCTGGTTAGCAGTCAAGTATCTTAGGCACTATGCTACCAGAGAAGGATAGTTTATAATAAGTGAGGCAAAAATTGAGTAGCCAATGCCTAACCCATAAACAAATTGCTGTGGAGTCAACTCCAACTCATGTTAACCTTGTGTATGTCAGCATAGAACTGTATACCATAGGGTTTTCAATGACTTATTTTTCTGAAGTAGATCACCAGCCTTTTTTGCTGAAGTGCAACTGAACTGACTGAAACCTCCGACTGTACAGTTAGCAGCAGAAATGCATTAACTGTTTGCATCAACCAGTCAATTATCAGTTAATCCCTGATATTGTTCATTTTCCAGCTCATTGGTATTCATGAAATAAACTGTCCTTTCTTTGAACTAGTGTGAGAAGATGTTTGTTCCTTACAAATAAATGAGCCATTGACTTTAAGCACCCAAAGGCCTATTAGGTTTTAATGAAACTTGTGTTTGTTTGGAGGAGTTCTGGTGGCACAGTGGTTAAAACATTCAGCTGCTAACCAAAGTTTAGCAATTCAAACCCACTACCCACTCCTCAGAAGAAAGGTGAGGTAGTCTTCCCCCATTAAAGATTTACAGCCTTGGAAACCCTATGGGGCAGTTCTGCTCTGTCCCATAGGGTTCCTATGAGTTGGAATTGACTCAATGCCAGTGGGTTTGCTGGTTGGTTTAGTTTGTTTGCATGTTGGTTTGTTCATATTATGTACAGTGGGCAAGACTATCAGTGCAGTGGTCAGGAATGATGAACATCATTTGCTCAGTTAGAGTTAACAGAGATTTAATGGAAAGTTAACAGATTTGCATGGCAGTAGGCTGTTAAAGGCAATTAGCTAAAGCAATCAGAACTCATATTCTTAAAGCAACATATCTTAAGAAAAAATGTCAATGCAGTAAACTCCTGAATGAATTAAACAAAACAAACGAGCAAATTTGATTCCACTAGACAGAAAAACAACAAAGTAATAATGAGAAACATTAGACATGAATTTTAAAAGATCAGCCAGCCAATAAAATTAATCAATATCATACTTTGGGAATGGGGAAACCACATTAAAATTTGTACTCTGCATTCTGGGTTTGTGTAAATGAAATAAATATATTCAAATTTGTAAGCTTGGATACTACACATCTTAGTCATATTAGTAATGGATAAAATAACAATCAAAATGAAACAATTGCTTTAGAAATCTTATGAAAGATCCATCAGTTGCTGAAACATCAGGAGATAAGAATTCAGGCAAGGGTGTAACTTAAGGTCTAAGGTAAAGGAGGAGAGAACAAGGAATCCCTCAGAACAAAATCCTATTATGCTCAGCAACAGTTTCTTTCACTATTTTGCCGGTGAGCTATGAGCTTCTTAGTTTTATAAACCTCCAGGAAGGGGCAAGGTCTGAATTCATGGAAGATGCTCTTCAAGGGTGCTCAGGAGGTATTATCAAGCTATCTTTCCATTCTTACTTCCCATGAACTCTCTACCACTGTGTAGCTTGTTTGTTAACCATCAAACATCATTGGCTGTTTTTCAGTGCTTTTGTACAAAGTCTTACCATTGTTAGGATTTCTTTCAGTATAAATTCTATCCCTTTTAAAGCCAAGTTCAAATCCCATATCTTTTATAAGCCTTCCTGATCCATTGGGATTAAACGGAATCAACTCACTTTTAAATCTTAGTGAATTTATTTTTCTTCCTGTTATTTGAAAATTGTATTTACCCTCAAAGCATTTTTTATTTTGTTGGTTGATTGTGTAGTGTCTAAGGTATTTCACTGCTAACCAAAAGACTGGCAGTCCAAACCCACAAGCCACTCCTTGGAAGGAAGTTTGGGCAATCTACTTCCATAGTGATACCACTTTGGAAACCCAAGGAGGGGTCACTATGAGTCAGATCGGACTTGACAGCAGTGAGTTTGGTTTGGTTTTTGGTTGGAACTGTTGGATAGTTACTTGACATTTCATGTTATCAAGCTTATTTTATCTCTATAACATAATTTTAAGCTCTTTCTATGTTACTATGAAAACCAACTGCCATCAAGTCATTCCTGATTCATAGTGACATTTTAGGACAGAGTAGAACTGCCCCATAGGGCTTCCAAGTCTGTATATTTTTATGGAAGCAGATTGCCACATCTTTCTCCCACAGAGCATCAGTGGGTTCAAACTGCTAACCTTTTGGTTAGCAGCTGAATGCTTTAACCACTGCACACCAGAGCTCCTTTCCACATTACTAGGTTTTAAATATAGAGTCCAATGCCTAGAACCAGATTACTAGTAATGATTCAGAGGTCTCTGTCATGAAAAAAGGTGACACACCATGAATTTTGTGGATTAAATTGTGTCCTTCAAAAACAAATATGTATTGAAATCCTGGTCCTTGTACCTATGGATGTGATCTTGTTTGGAAATGGGTTTTTTTGTTTGTTTTGTTAATGAGGCCATATCAGAGTAGTGTGCCATCAAATCAATTCCAACTCAGTGGCTCTATAGGACAGAGTAGAATTGCCCCATAGAGTTTCCTAGGCTGTAAACTATACAGATTGCCAGATCTTTTCTCCTGAGGAGGGGCTGGTATGTTCAAACCTCCAACCTTTCGGTTGGTAGCTGAACACCTAACCATTGTCCCACTAGTGCTCCAATACTAAAGTAGGATGAGTCCTAAATCTAATCACTTCTGAGTTATAAAAAGAGCAGAATAGACACACATGCATACAGAGGGATGACAGGTGCTTGTGATGACCTGTTTACAATCAGAGAATTGCCAATGATCACCAGCAGACTCCAGAAACTAGGATAGAGACCCACAGAAAAAATTGACAAGTCCAAGACCCTGATTTGGACGTTTAGCCTCCAGAACTGAGAGAGAATAATTTTTTTTGTTCGTTAGAGCCACCCACTTGTGGTAAATATTTGTTATGGCAAAACTAGTACCTAGTTCTGCATTAGACGTATCCCAAGCACATATAAAAGAGTTTTCCTAAATCTGTGTTCTTGTGGGGCACAGTTCAATGTAGAAGCTTTTGTTACTCATGTAGGTGGTTATCAGCAAGTGGCTTGAATTTGTTTCCATGGTCCTCAATATTTCTGTTGAAAGAGAATCAACACTATCCAGAAAGATTACCTCATTCCCTAGAGTAATTGGAAAAATATTTGTCCTCATTTTAGTAATTTTGGTGCAACATTACCTGGAATAATTTTCATCTCTTAAATTTCAAACTTTATAAGACAATGTAACATTCAGAGCATTCAGTTCAATTTAATTTGATTAAAATGAGTATAACTGGAAGAGGGGAATCCATCTTCCCACCTCTACACCAGCCTGGGGAAAAGAACAGTAACTGCTTCTGGAAAAACAATGTAGTCTTCACAAATAACAATTTTAAAGCCATGACAAGAACTATTTATAACTAATGGACATTTCATTAAAAGGTATGGGGCTCAGGGATAGGCCTTTTTATTATTCCTAGTATATCTAAGGATATATATTTTGAAAGAAGGACCTGCCAGCGAGAAGGAACTACCATCACTCTGCATAATAATATGAAAAACCAATTTATGAAGCATCTATACTGACTCATGATTTTGAAGTAGGTAGGTATATGTTTCTTTTCCTCTGTAGCATGTGAAATGTTGGAGGATTAATGTTAGTGTTTAGGAGGAGAGGCTGTGTGTGATTCAGAAGCCACTGCCATGAAATAAAGTGATTTGCAAGCTGTGAATTGAATAGTGCCCCCCAAAACCATATATGTATTGAAGTCCTGGTCTCTACTGTGCTTGTGTTTGTGCCTATGCCTATGTGTAAGATGCAATAGTTACTCAGATTTGGAGAAATGTATTAATAAGAATGGAGGAGCTGCACCTGGAGTAAAGAAAACTATTATGAATAAGGGTATAATTTACCATCAATTCCCAAAAAGTTGATGGAATTTTACAAAATAGAGGTTAGAATAAAGGTTAGAGAGGGATTATCTTTTGTATTCCATTTAATTTTGCCAACCCTTCACCTGCCAATAAGTCTGATAAAACAGCATAAATTTTTGTGGTGTTAGGAAGAGAAAAGTGATGGATGAGTCAAAAACAGATTTAAGGATTGTATATATCAAATCCTTCTGCTCAACCAGTATCAAAGATGGACCATGGCAGAGTGCAAAGGATTAGCAACTTGGAGAAATACTGCAGAGAGTACACTAAATATACTCAATGCCCATCAACATTTTGCCACTCCCATATTCTGTATTTGTTATTCTGTATTTGTACAAATACTTCTACATGGTATCAGTTAACCTGTTTCTCCATTCCTTGTTTTTCTTATGGACTAGAGATTAGATTTATAGTTCTGAAAATATATATTGTGCAAGAATGCATCATAGGTAGTGCTGAATTGTTCATATCGCCTCACATCAGATAGCATTTATTGTTTGATGGTCTCATTTTTTGGTGTAATAAAATGGATCACTAAGTCACAGCTTGTTTTCTTTGTTACTAGGTTCTCCATCATAGGGCAGCCTGACATACCTTTGCCTCAAACTGCACCAGTTTATAACTATTGCCCTGGCTTGATTATTAACACTGCAGTGCAGCCTTTCATTAGGAGCAATGAATTATCTATCAACTTCACATTAAATGATTTTATCATCTATTAATGACCAATACCTTAGTTAGTTTTTTCATTAGGGGTGATTTTAGACAGTGATTTTCTAATTATATCATTCTTGCTGCATTTGTTAGTTGGAATTGTTCTGTATAAAATATACTTCCCTATATCCATATGACTTTTGGGATACCCTAAAGTGCAGTTGACTTCAGAATGACAAGGTAAATGCTTAATTATTTCTCTTCAGTTGCCAATTCTCTGAAAATTGAATTGGTGCCCAGGCAATCTCTAATGAATTTTGTTTTGTTTTTCTTGTTCCTTTAAAAATATCACTACAAGTGTTTGGCTTTTTATATATTAAATGTGTTTTAATCAATCTCAATCATAACTCTTCTTGATGTTCAAATTGTTCTTGATGCTCCTTCTTTGGAAAGTGAAAATGACACAGGCTGACTCATATGTCATTTTGACAATATCCCATCTCCCTTTCATGGCTTTCTTATTTTCTGGCACCAGATGATCAAGACTTATGTTTTTTTATTTTCTTCCTTAGCTCTGAAATCAAGTATTTCACAGAAAAAGTGATTAAGTGGAAAACTTAGAAGAGAGCTTCAGATAGCTCTCCCCCAATTTTCCCAAAATGTTAGAAGAAAATAGCCCTTAAGAAAAAAGGAAAAAAACTCACACTTGGTTTATATTAACACTGACAATGAATATATATAAAGCTAGGGAGAGGTAACAGAGCTACAAACTGAAGAGATATGGTCTGTGTCTTGAAGAAGTTGGTAATTTAGAAGGAAAATCAGACTTTTACCAGTAATTATACATGAATATTGCATGTTGTAAGGAGTTCTGGTGGTACAGTGCCTAAAACATTTGACTGCTAACCATAAGGTTGGTGGTTCAGCCCACCAACTACTCCATGGAAGGAAGACTGGGCAATCTACTTCTGTAAAGATTTATTGCCTCTGAAACCCAATGGGGGGGGGTCACTATGAGTCTGAATCTACTTGAAGGCAGTGAGGTTTTTTTTTTTTTTAAAAGCATGTTATAAGCTCTCCAGCATGGCATAATTGGAAAATTTCTGCTTAACTCAATGGATATAAATACTATGTACCGATGTTTTGATTCTCTACTAACTGGCTTGGTAAGCATTTACCCTAAACATACCAAAACCAAAAAAAAAAAAAAAGCTGCCATTGAGTCATTTCTGACTCATAGCAACCCCTCCTTGGGTTTCCGAGGTAGTATCTCATGGAAGTAGATTACCCAATCTTCCTTCTAAGGAATGATTGGTGGGTTTGAACCTCCAGCCTTTTGGTTAGCAGTCAAATACCTTAGGCATTTTGATATTTCACTGGCTAAATGATTTAATAGGGTGTATAGTCTTCTTCAATCAGATGAAAAAAAAGTCTACATTCATTTCTCTTCTATATGACTTGTATCATTACTACAATTATTGACAGTGAGGCTATTGGTTCACAGAGAAGATGTCAGAGTCTTGGTCTACTTATAAATTTATGTAACTGCCTTTCATTATTCTCAAAAACATGGCATGAATTTGCACAACACACATTTCAAATGAGTGCAAAACCTCAGATGAAAAATTTCAGAAAGGATTGCTTTTTAACACTAAAAAGAACATAGTTCTGTCTCTAGTTAATTTTCAGCTCTGATCATATACAGCTTTGTAAAAGTGGAATGCATTTGTGTTATGGAGGGAAAACTCTGCTAAGTAACAAGGAATTGTTTCAGCTTGTTAAGGGTTAAAATATGTTCTTGTGCTTGCCATCTGAGGATTAGACTCTGAAACCAGACCCCAGCTCTAAGGCAAAGTTCTCATTAACCTCACAGGTACTTAAGCTCCCGGAATAGATTTGGGGTAGATTTGAATAACTGGTAGAGATTATTATACCCATAGCTACCTTGGGAGCTCTGGTAGCATAGTGGCTAAGGCACTTGACTGCTAACCAGAAGGCTGGCAGTTCAAACCCACCAGCCATTCCTCGGAAGGAAGATGGGGCAATCTACTTCCATAGTGATACTGCCTCGGAAACCCAAG
>NW_006921734.1:1731632-1733404 GCF_000298275.1 Orycteropus afer afer
GAAAAGAAGCTCCATTATTCTTTTCTTTTGCTGTACTTCACAAATTATCTTGTCTTTTTTATAATGAGAACTGAAATATAACTCCTTCTCTCTTTTGTTTTTCTTTTAGTTTAAACTTTGTGTAAGTTTGTGTTAGTATAGGAACAAAATTCTGACTGCTCACTACCACTAAGATCTAGAAAGAGTAATTTCAATTCTCTTTATTTATGAGGTTTTTTTGTTTGTCTGTTTGTATTTTAAATAAAGCTGACGAGTCATTGGTTTCTCTCTAAAGGTTGGTTTCTCCCTCTTCTCTTAACTTTTTGTGGGATCTGTAGCCTGCATTTAATGGTGACTCAACAGCAGTGAGTTTGGTTTTGGTTTTGATACAACAACCAGGAGTTTTTGACCAGTTGCTTGAAGTTTAAAGTTTATGCCAAAAATTGAAATTTTTGAAAGCATTATTGAAATAAGTAATTCTTGAAAGCATTATTGTTTTTTTCCCCAGAATAACATTTAACATAAAAAATTTGGCAGACTCAGTATATAATTTAAACATGGATGATTGTTCTTTAAGACAAACTTGCACTATGAGATTCTGTTGGCAATTTTAAAAACAAGAGCTCCAAAATTGTTTTGAATAATGACAGTATTTTCAAAAGAAATAGAAAATCAAAATGTAGTTTAAAGGTACTGTTTAATATTTGCTTGAAGATTTGAAGTTTGCATGTTTAAAAAGAGAAGGTCTAATTCTTAGTCATATATTTAGTTCCATAGGTTTTGACATATATGTAGGAGAATTAGGAGTAAATGTAAGTTAGGCGAAATATATATCATATATATGTCCATATGTTGTTGTTGTTAGGTGCCAGCAAGTCATCTCTGACTCATAGAGACCCTATGCACAGTAGAACAAAACACTGCCTGATCTTGAGCCAGCTCCATGATTCTTGGTATACTTGAGCCCATCGCTGCTGCCACCTTGTCATTCCATCCTGTTGAGGACCTTCCCCTCTTTCGTCAACCCTCCACCTTATCAAGCATGACATCCTTCTCCAGGGAATGGTCTCTTCTGACATGACCAAAGTAGGTGAGGCAAAGTCTGGCAATTCTCGATTCTGACTGCACTTCCTCCAGGACAGACCTGTTAGTTCTTTTAGCAGTCCACGGTACTTTCAGCATTCTTCGCTAACACCACAGCTCAAAAACATAAATTCTTCATCAGTCTTCCTTATTCATTGTCCAGCTCTCACATGCATATGAGGCGATTGAAAATCTCATGTCTTGTGTCAGGCACACCTTAGTCCTCAAGGAGATATCTTTGCTCTTCAGCACTTGAAAGAGGTCCTTTGCAGCTGATTTGCCCAGTGCAATACATCATCTGATGTCTTGACTGCTGCTTGCATTGGTGTTGATTATAGAACCAAATAATGTGAAGTCTTTGACAATTTCAATTTTTTCTTCATTTATCGTAATGTTGCTTATAGGACAAGTTGTGAGGATTTTTGTTTTCTCAAGATAGAATTTTGCAAGACCGATGACTTATTCATTGCAAATACCTTTTTTCAACAACAAAATAGCAGCTATACATGCGGACTTCACTAGATTGAATACAGAGGAATCAGATTGACTACATCAAGTGATGGAGAAGTTCAATATCTTCAGCCAAAACAAGGCCAGGAGCTGATTGTAGAATAGACCATCAGTTGCTCATATTCAAGTTCAAGTTGAAGCTGAAGACAATTAAAACAAGTACATAAGAGGCAAAATATGACCTTGATTATATCCCACCT
>NW_006921734.1:1733839-1740321 GCF_000298275.1 Orycteropus afer afer
TCATCCATTTCAGGTGGTGGCATATGATCAAGAACCAATGGTATTGATAGAAGAGGTTGAAGATGTACTGAAGGAATTGGTGAAAAACAAGTGTGGTGTTTAAGTTTGTGTGTCAATTTGGCTGCCCTGGTTGAGTGACAGGGCAGCTGAATGTGCTTATTCTCCATGGTGAGATTGGGAATTAACTCCATGATGGAAACTGTTGGAGCAGCTGAGTAGCTGCTTTGGGTATGTGGTCTGCTTCTCATATATAAGAAACAGCTTTGGGAATGGTCTCTAGCTTAGGCATGCTTGAATGCTGCAGTAGCCATGTCATTGTTTAGCAGCCTGAAATGCTTTGCCAACCTTGGGACTTTCAATGAATTTGAATTAATGGCCTGTCATGTGGTTTGATAACATTGGGACTGTGTCTTTTTACTTGTCCACCTTAGGCTTGTCAGCCTCAGCATCCAGCAGCTGAGTGAAGAAAAGCTTCTAGCTCCAGGGGGCCAGAAGCAGGAAGCGGAGCTGAAGCCCAAGGTTGAGGGACTTTCACCCTCAATACATAGGGTTGCAATGAGTCAGAGCTGACTCGATGACACCTAAAAACAACATATATAATTACTTTACTAATCCTAATTTTCCATAAATTAAGTGAATTTTCATTGAGCAGAAGTCAAGTTCATTGAGTGAAATGAATGTAAAGTGTAAAATTAGGGAGACCTGGGATTTTATCCTATTTCCAAAACTAATTGAATTAACTTTCTTTATTGCTTAAAAATGAGGAATAGAGTTGCTATTCTTCATAATGGACATTTCTCTCTCACACTCTCTGTCTTCATTTTTCAACATCCAACCCTCCTCCCATTTTTTGAGGTACTCCCTTTGTGGTATAAAATATGCTGACCCCCAACCCTCTGAGAACCAGAGACTTACCACTTGACCTAGGCTCAGTCAACTAGCTGATCCTGCCTAGAACTTTGAATATTAATCAAGAAACTCAAAGGTGAAAGGATAGTTACACTGCTTGCAGTAACATTGTTCTGTGGTAGCAGGACTCCCCGCATTTGGTACTCAATGTACTTGCTGCCTGGATTCTAGACACCATTTTTCCAAAACTGACCTTCAGCTCCCCCATCAATTCTGTGATCCTCCAGCATCATCCTGAAATATATTTTCTGCTAACACAACTAGGGTCAATTCTTGTTGCTTGGAAACAAATGCCCTGGCACACCTACTGTTATAGGTTGAATAATGGTTAACAAAAAGATATCAAGTCCTAATCCTGGGAACTTGAAAATGTTACCTTACTTTGAGAAAAATATTACCTTACTTTGAAAAAAAAAAAGTCTTTGCAAATGTAATAAAGTTAATGATTTTGAGATGAAAAGATTATCCTGATTATCCAGGTGGTCCATAAATGACAGAGAAAGGCACATAGAACTAACACCAAGAAATGGCAACAACCATCAGAAGCTGGAAAAGGCAAGAAATGGAATTTCTCCTGGATCCTTTAGAGGTAGTTCAGCCCTGCCAGTACCTTAATTTTGGACTTTTCTCCTCCTAAACTGTGAGGTAATAAATTTCTGTTGTTTTAAGTCACCAAGTTTATGCTAATTTGTCACAGCAGTCTGAAGTAACTAATACATGTTCTAATATTAAAAATGTATTTAAAAGGAAGAAAAATATTTCCACAGGTTGAATAATTTCTGCAATGGGACCAAAAAATTAGGTAAGGTGAAAGGATTAAAAAGGAGCTCTAGTTGTGCAATGCCTAAGGCTAACCGGAAGGTTGGTGGTCCAAACCCACCAGCCACTCCATGGAGGGAAGATGAGACAGTCTATTTCTGTAAAGATTTACCACCTTGGAAGCCCAGTGATGGTCACTATGAGTCAGAATCACCCCAATAACAGGGGTTTGGTTGTTTTTATTGTGGAGTAGGAGGAGAGAATGATAATAGGTGATATCCAGAGAAGTCAATATTTTAGAGCTGGTATATCATTTGGGAGAGCAGTGGTAGTTCAGTGGTAGAATTCTTGTCTTCCATGAAGGTGGCACAGTTTGATTCTCTGCCAATTCATCTCAAGCTCAGCCACCACCCATCTGTCAGTGCAGGTCTGCATGTGGCTATGCTGTTGAACAGGTTTCAGCTGAGCTTCCAGAATAAAACAGACTAGGAAGAAAGGCCTGGTGTCTACTTTCTGAAAATCAGCCAGTGAAAACCCTATGACTCACAATAGTCTAATCTACAACCCATCATGAAGATGGTACAGAACTAGATAACATTTCTTTGTTTTCTATTGTGTATGGGGACACATGAGTTGGGGCTAACTAGAAAACAGCTAACAACAACATTATCATTTGGGGATATGCGGGAATGTATTAGTGAAAGTTGAAAAAATAAGATCATGGTCTTGGATATTGAAACCTTCGAGAATTCTCTCAGGAGTAAAGATTGAAAAGAAGACAGAGAGCCCTTGTTACATGGCATATGAACTTAGAGAAGTTCTTTGACTGCAGCACCCAGGATTTTGTGAAGGTGAACTCCTCTCTGAATGAAATGCTATTTCCTAATTAAAACTCCTCCATAATAATGGATCCCTTCTTAAGTAACTTCAGTCAGCTTTCAAAGAAGTAGGCAGTATCTAGTTTTGCAAGAGTAACAGATTATCAAAAATAGCAGTGAAGTTAGCTGTTTTTTCCATATGGGATGCTTAAATAGGAACATATGTCGGTATTTGATATTCAATCAGCCTACGGCAATATGGCAACAAATTCAAGCTCTAGTGGTCCAGAGAATATAAGAATTTTCATAACAGTTTAAAGAAAGAGAGTTGTAGTGGTAGAAGATCCTTTAAAATAATTCTCTTTCTGACTTCTTTCCTTGCAGCCTGGAGAAGGAACAGAATTACAAAAAAAAAAAAAGCTAGATTAAATTTGTGCCAGGAAGTTCAACTATTACTTGATCTGTTTTCTGGTAACTGTTTAATCACTTTGTAATTTGTCTCATTTTTAAAGGACTACAGTTCTGGTAGCATAGTGCCTAAGGCACTTGACTGCTAACCAGGAGGCTGGCGGTTCAAACCCACCAGCCACTCCTCGGAAGGAACGTTGGGCAATCCTACTTCCGTAGTGATAACTGCCTCGGAAACCCAAGGAGGGGTCGCTAGGAGTCGGGGCCGACTCTATGGCAAATAACAACAACAACAACAGTTTTAAAAGCCTTGATAAATAACACTGATCTGAGGTGAGAAGAATACATACTATTATCTCAATTTTACTAATGTAAAAACAGAGGCTTGAGGAACTAAATCATTTCTGCTTTCACTGATACATTCCCGCATATCCCCAAATCCTTTTAAATATTAGCACAGTTAATAAGAGGCAGATCTAAAACACATATCCTCTGATTTTAATCCAGTATATGCACCCCATATAGCCCCTCAATACAGCTGTCTCAGAAATCACCTTTTTAAGCATTCATTTAAAAAAGAAAAGGAAGCAGCAGCTGCCATCTATTGAAGGAAGAAGTCCAAGCTGCACTGAAGGCATTGGTGAAAACAAGGATTCAGGAATTGATGCAATACCAATTGACATGTTTTATAAAATGGTTGTAGTACTGAAAGCACTCATTTGTCTATGCCAAGAAATTTGGAGGACAGCTGCCTGGCCAAGTGAATGGAAGAGATCCATATATGTGTCCATTTCAAAGAAATGTGATCCAACAGAATGCAGAAATTATAGAATATCATTCAGATCACACACAAGAAAATTTTTGCTAAAGATAATTCAAAAATGGTTGTAGCAGTACATCCACAGGAAACTACAGATATTCAAGCTAGATTCAGAAGAGGACATGGAATGAGAGATATCATTGGTGACGTCAAATGGACTTTGGCTGTAAATGGAGAATACCAGAAAGAAGTTTACCTGTGCTTTATTGACTATGCAAAGGTATTCAACTGTGTGGATCATAACAAATTATGGATAACATTGGGAAGAATGGGAATTCCAGAACACTTAGTTTTGCTCATGTGGAACTTATACATAGACCAAGAGGCAGTTATTGAACAGAACAAACACAGAACAAGGGGATACTGTGTGGTTTAAAATTAGGTAAGGTATATATCAGGATCATATACTTTCACTATATTTATCCAATCAGTATGCTGAAAAAATAATTTGAGAAGTTGGACTATATGGAGAACACATCATCAGGATTGAGAGAAGACTCATTAACAATTTGCAATGTGCAGATGATACAAGCTGACTTGCTGAAAGTGAAGAGGACTTCAGCACTTACAATGAATATCAAAGGCTACAACCTTTAGATGGGTTACACTTCAACTCAGAAGGGACCCTTCCTTGAAAAAGGATAGCATGCTTAGTGAAGTAGACGATCAGCTGGGAAGGGGAAGACCCTCAACAAGATAGATTGACACCATGGCTGCAATAATGGGCTCAAGTATAGCAAGGATTGTGAGGCTGGTCCATGACCTGGCAGTGTTTCATTCTGTTGTACATAGCATTGCTATGGGTCAGAACCAACTCAACAGCACCTAACAACAACAACAATACACCTCAACTAAAGAAGAAAGGCTGAAGAACTGATGCACTTGAACTATGGTCTTGGCAAATAATGTTGAAAATACCATGAATTGCCACAAGAACAAACACATTTGTGTTGGAGGAAATATAGCCAGAATGGTCCTTAGAAGTGAGGATGGTGAAATTTTGTCTCATGTGTTATGTACAGGTGATCAGGAGAGACCAGTTCCTGGAGAAGGACACCATGCTTGGTAAAGTAGAGGGCCACTGAAAAAGATCATCAGCAAGATGGATTGACACAGTGGCTGCACAAATGGTCTCAAACATAGCAAAAAGTGTAATAATGGCACACAAACAGTGTTTTATTCTTTCATACATAAGGTCACTTTGAGTCAGAACTGATTTGATGGCACTTAACAATAACAATAATAATATAAAATAAATGTTGTATTATGATTTAATCACTCTTGGTAGTACATTAAATTATTGTCCCTAATTCTTTACCTCCCCTTATGTCTATATCCTTTGACATTTAACTTTACAATTCATCTCTCAAAAATGTCCTTTTCTTTTTGTGCTCATGTGTGTGACTTGCTATGTCCAAGGAAATATTAGGAGAATATTGAAAGTGGCTCTCACACTTGGGAATGTCCCCTTGGACATCTACTATTCTCATAAGAACATGTCCTGGCTAGGATGCTTGTCCCAGGAGGATCATGAGCTGCTAACATGTAAGAGAGAAATTTATGCTTATTTTGTCACATATCACTGAGACTTGGAGGTCACTTGTTATGCAATAATATTTTACTAACAGCTTGTTCTATCTTGTACAGTTAATAAGATTATTTTCCATTATAAGAACCAGAAAGAAAAAAAAAAAAAAAAGCTGAAGATTCTCTTTACTTACTGTAATCTTTAACATTATTCTATCTTTCCCAAGCACTAGATGGTTGGTTCATGAAGTCTTCAGCCATCCTTTAAGTTCTCTTCAGTCTGTCCTTGGTTAAAATGCCCTTCCTTTCACATTATGTACATAAAATGTGAGTGTCTGAGATGGTTTTGTTACTTATCTGCCATTTTCTTCCTCATCTGAATCTAATTTGGGAATTTGTCTTTGTTCTACACCTATCTTCCCATTATAAGTTCATGTCATTCTATGAATCGTATGATACTTGTTACTCTGTTCTCCAGGGCATCTGTTCCAAACCCTAGCTCACACATCTGGAAGAGCTGTCAAGTTCTGATTCTTTGAGTGTTCCCCACTACTGGTTTTCTGGGGAAGGGATCTACAAATCTATATTTGAATATTTCTCCGAAAGAAATCTTTTGCAGGAAATTTTGTAACAGTTTGACCCAATTTTATTTTCTTTGGCTATTAAGAACTAAAACTTGAGATACCTACTATTCCCTCAATATTCCCTGCTTTGAACTTTATTAACTAGTTCTTTCTTGTTCGTCAGAAAGGAGACTAGAAAAATTTTCCCCATATTTCTTCCACAAATTTTTTAGAACAAAATTTGTCTATAGAGCAAGGCAAAAATAAGTAAAAACTTGGCAGATATATTATTCAGATCCTTTACAATGAAGACTCAAGAAACCAAGTGAAATGGATACTGATGACAACCCTGGAAGCCAGAGCTTCAAAGGCAATGATAAAGAAATAGATCAAATACTGATTAGAGGAAGAAACTGAATGAAAACAGTGAACAAGGATGTGTACAGAGCAGTGAATTGCCAAAAGGGCCAGCACAGCATTGCCATTTTGAATTTTTGCAAGCAGCGTTCTGATTGAGGGAGGAACAAGATAACCAGCTCTGCTTGCTCAGGACTGCTTTGGCACCCACATTGGTGATTGGTAACCAGAGAGGTGTGATCCTTTCCAACCTCACACAACCTTCCAGTGATCAGAGGCATAGAATCTCCCCACCCTAATCCACCCAGCAGCTGGTAGAAC
>NW_006921734.1:1740421-1742830 GCF_000298275.1 Orycteropus afer afer
ACTCCACAGCACATAACAACAACAACAACAGCCTACCTTATCAGTCTTACATTCCAGACTCTTTTATATTCTTCTTTCCATTTTGTAGCACTGTGGACAAAATACTAACAAAAGTCACACTGAAAGTGAATAACAGCTAGAATGAATAATGGAAAAATGTGGTTGACTTCATGAATCAATATATATTAAGCACTTAACCATCCCAAATTAGATAGAATTTTCTCATTCAATTCCTTCTCATCCATTCACTTAGATATCCCATCTGTTCATTCAAAAAATATTTAATGGTAACTTAGAAATTTGCACCAGATCTTATACTTGGCATTTAGAATAGAAATCTTCATAATGCATGATTTCTGTCCTTGAGACACTCATAGATATGTGTGAGACAGGCTTATAAATAATTATAGCATAATTCAGATGGCTTCAATATTATAAGTTATCATGGTAGTGCTCTGCTTAGGCATGCTGAGTAGGGCTTCACAGAGCAGGCACTCTGCAAGCAGGGTATAAAGAATGAAAAGAAGCTATCAGGTGAAAGGGGGCAGAATAATCAGGTAGACAGAACAGCAAGTATTAAGTTATTTATCTGGCAGACCATTAAGTACACATTTAATATATAATCCTGATTTTAAATATTTGGAACTATATTCAGATAAGTCACAGATCACCTGTCTTAACTTAGTCTAAAAAAAAAAAAAGAAAGGGAGAGAAAGAAAGTAATTTGACAAGTAACTCCACCACCCATCTGTCAGTTTGTTGTACTGTGGTGGCTTATGTATTGCTGTAGTAATGGAGGCTATGCCACCAATATTCCAACAACTAGCAGGGTCACCTGTGGTGGATAAGTTTTAGAGGAGCTTCCAGACTAAGACAGACTATGAAGAAAGGTCTGGTGATCTACTTCCAAAACTTTGACAAAGAAAACCTTATGGATCACACAGAATATTTTCCAAATTTTTTGCTTTGGACACATCATTAGGAGTTAATCAATCACTAGAGGACATAGTGTTTGATGAATTAGATGGCTAATGAGGGTGTGGGAGACCCTCAATGAAATGGATTGTCACAATTTCTATAAGGACAGACTTGAAAATTTCGGCAATCATGAAGATGACTCAGGACCTAGCAATGTTTTATTCTATTATACACAAGGTCACCATGAGTCAGAGTTAACCCAATGGCAACTAACTACCTAATGATTAACTGGAGTCCCTGCATGGTGCAAACAGTTTGTACTTGATTATTAACTGAAAGGTTGGCAGGTGAAACCCAAAGATTATAGTTAAGAAAAAAAAACAAAGGAGCAATTCTACTCTGTAACACATGGTGTAGCTATGAGTTAGACTTGACCAACAGCCAAGGGTTATCTAGATCTTCTTTCACTATGTATTTGTTTTACATTGTAATCCTTATTTTGCTTTTCTTTGGTAAACAATGAAGAGGTTATTTGCTATTGAAGTCTAGGTCCTTCTTTCCCACCAATCTTGCTGGGAGATTCTCTCAACTCTCTATCAACCAGGAAAAACAAATGAAAAGAGAAAGGGGGGCAGAAAAGAAGCTCCATTATTCTTTTCTTTTGCTGTACTTCACAAATTATCTTGTCTTTTTTATAATGAGAACTGAAATATAACTCCTTCTCTCTTTTGTTTTTCTTTTAGTTTAAACTTTGTGTAAGTTTGTGTTAGTATAGGAACAAAATTCTGACTGCTCACTACCACTAAGATCTAGAAAGAGTAATTTCAATTCTCTTTATTTATGAGGTTTTTTTGTTTGTCTGTTTGTATTTTAAATAAAGCTGACGAGTCATTGGTTTCTCTCTAAAGGTTGGTTTCTCCCTCTTCTCTTAACTTTTTGTGGGATCTGTAGCCTGCATTTAATGGTGACTCAACAGCAGTGAGTTTGGTTTTGGTTTTGATACAACAACCAGGAGTTTTTGACCAGTTGCTTGAAGTTTAAAGTTTATGCCAAAAATTGAAATTTTTGAAAGCATTATTGAAATAAGTAATTCTTGAAAGCATTATTGTTTTTTTCCCCAGAATAACATTTAACATAAAAAATTTGGCAGACTCAGTATATAATTTAAACATGGATGATTGTTCTTTAAGACAAACTTGCACTATGAGATTCTGTTGGCAATTTTAAAAACAAGAGCTCCAAAATTGTTTTGAATAATGACAGTATTTTCAAAAGAAATAGAAAATCAAAATGTAGTTTAAAGGTACTGTTTAATATTTGCTTGAAGATTTGAAGTTTGCATGTTTAAAAAGAGAAGGTCTAATTCTTAGTCATATATTTAGTTCCATAGGTTTTGACATATATGTAGGAGAATTAGGAGTAAATGTAAGTTAGGCGAAATATATATCATATATATGTCCATATGTTGTTGTTGTTAGGTGCCAGCAAGTC
>NW_006921734.1:1743273-1749365 GCF_000298275.1 Orycteropus afer afer
CCTGCCCTGCATTACCACCTCAGCTGTGTTTGGCAGCTAACACCAGCTAGTTCCAGTACTGTGCTGCACTTTCCCCCATCTTTTTCCTTTCCCTTTTTTTTTCTTTTCTTCTTAATTCTTCCCTCCTCCTTCCCCTGTTTTTTTTTTTTTTTTTCATTTCTCTTTTTTCCTCTGTAGCTAGTGCTTGCACCAGTGATACACTACTTTTTCTTCTTTCTTCATAGTTCTTTCTTCTCACCTTTTGTATTTTTCACTTAGTTTTTTCCTTCCTCTTACCCTTTTTGTTTTAAAATTGTTTTGCTCTTGCAGAGTGAGTGCAGCATTCTTTTCTACCTCCATGGACATCAGCTTCTACCCTCATCCCTACACAGTTGGTGGTGCATGCACTCGTGGAACAAACACCACCTTGTCATTGCAGACATATTTGGTATCTTGTACTTGCACCGGTATTGTTTGGTGGTTAGTACTTGCACCAGTATTGTGCTTCTTCTTCTTCTTTTTCTTTTCACCTCTTTTTCCTTTCTTCATAGTTCTTTCCTCTCCCCTCCTTTGATTTTTACTTTTTTCCCCCCTCCTTTTCCCTTTTTTTCATCTGGTAGCAGGAACCCCATGCCTGCTACTTTCACAGACTGCAGTGCCTGCCTTCACCATCTCTTCAGGGGGCAATGTGAGATCCCTTGGGCAGACATTCTGTCTCCCACCACCTCCCGGATCAGCAATGCCAATATCTACCCCTTGATGGTCAGTGGTGGATGAACTTGCAGAGTGAGCACTATGTTCATGCTACAGTCCTGTTGAGTGGCTAGTGATTGGAGCAGTACTGTGCTGTTTCATATTTTCTATTTCTTTTTTTCTTTCTTCTTAGTTCTTCCCTCTCCCTTCCCAGTTATTTTTCTTTTCTTACTTTCTTCCTCTTCCACCTCCCCTTTTTCTTTCTTTTTTTTCACATCAATCAGGAGCCAGTAAATCTACCTAACCACATTCACTACACTTGCCACCCCACCCACTGGATGAGTGCCACCACTCACTTCAGCACCACTGTATCAATGAAAGATAGTGACCAACCTTCCCAGACTGTGTCCGTGGCTGCTCCACATGACCAACAAATAGGGTCTAGCACATGTACTCCATTCACTACCAAATTCATATGGAGACAGGTGGTGAATACCCCAGTGCTGCCAAACTAGTGACCAGTGTAGCACACCTGCTCTGTTACCAAAAAAAAAAAAAAAAGTAAAAGAAAACAAAATAAAAAATAAATATGAAGCAATCCAAGATACAACCAGCAAATTAATACAATAATACCACCAATTTAATATAATAATACAACAATGGCTCAGAGACAACAGATAATTTCAAATCTCTCTCTCTCTCTCTCTCACACACACACAGGATGAAATAGTTCAAACAAATGACCAAAATTTAGGGTTAGAATTTCTTCCAGAAGAAGAAATATTATTGGAAATACCTGATAAGGAATTCAAAAGAATAGTACCTAGGTCACTTTGCTAGAATAAGAAAGAGATCAAGGAAAACAGACAAGACAAAGGAAATCACAGATAAATCCATGAAAATATAGACCAAACTCTAGACAAATTCTGGAAAATAATACAAAAACAAATTTACAAAATAAATGAAAAATTAGAAATCATACAAAAATGGCAAATAGAAATTCAGAATATTAATATGAAAATTTCAGAAATATATAATCCATTGGAATGGCAAAGAAGTAGAGTTGAATAAATGGAAACTAGAATTAATGAAATAGAGAGGACAGGTTTATTAATAGTAATCTCTTCAGCCACTCCTTGGAAGGAAGATGAGGCAATCTACTTCTGTAGTGATATCACCTCAGAAACCCAAGGAGGGGTCACTATGAGTTGGATCTGACTCAAGGGCACATCACAACAACAGCAAGAACAATCTCTTAGAGGAATAATCAGAAAAAAAGAATGAAAAAAAATGAAGAATGCCTAACAATTATATGAGACTATATCAAGAGGAATAATTTATGTGTGATCAGACTCCAGGAAAAGGAAAAGACAAAAAACAAAAAGCAAACAAACAAACAAAAACTTCACAAAATTGTCAAATATTTGTAGGAAGAAAAATTCCCCAATATAATGAAAGATGTGAAGATATGCATTCAAGAAGCTCAAGGAACACCAAATAAGATATATCCCAAAAGAAAGTCACCAATACAAATCATAACCAAACTTTCAACAAAGTCAAAGAAAGAAACCTGAAAGCAGCTCAGGAAATAGTCAACTGAAAGGGGAACCAGTAAGATAAGTTCTGATTTCTCAGCAGAAACCATGCTAGCAATAAGGCAATGGAATACTATATATAAAACTCTGAAAGATGAAGATTGTCAGCTAAGAATTATATATCCAGCAAAGTTGTCCCTTAGATATGAAATATGATGGTGAAACTAGGACATTTCCAGATAAACAGAAATTAAGTGAATTTGTAGAAACAGACCAACCTTACAAGAAATGCTAAAGGGATTCCTTTGGACAGAGAACCAACAATGACAGACAACAACCTGCGATTAACACTCACTACAACATCATTCAGAAATCATCCCAAATATGGAAGTATCACAATTAAATAAACTTACAAGACTGAAAATAGAGAACTAGAGACATCAATTTGCAAATGATGACAAAAAAGCAAAAAGAATAAATGTTGCAGTTACAGTCCAAATGGAGAGGAAATCAATATGATATTAAGACAGAACAGACTATTTTAAACTTGGAAGATAATCATAAAGTACAGGGTAACCTCTAAGAAAATTATTAAACATTCTTCCTAAAACAAAAAAGAAGACAATAATAAAGATTGAGTAAACATAAAAACAACAGCAATGAGGGAAATTATAAGAAAATCTGTAAAAAAAATAATGAATTCAGCACAGAAAAAAATATATGGAAAAGGAAACCAACACCACCACAAATTAAAAAAAAAAAAAAATAGCAAAAAGACAGCAGTAAATGCAACTTCTCAGTAATTATACTGAATGTAAATGTATTAAGGCACCAGTCAAGAGACAGACAGTAGCAGAATGGACAGGACAGAATGGACCTTCAATATTCTACCTACAATAGACACACATCAGACACAAAGACAAAAATAATCTAAAAACAATGGATGCAAAAACATATCTATCACATGGCAGCCAAAAGAGAGCAGGAGTGGCAATATTAATTTCTAGTAAAACAAACTTTAAGGGAAAAGCCATCAAAAAAAGGACATTATATGATTAAAGTATCAATCTAACAAGAGGACATGACTATAATAATTATCTACATACTCAATGAAAAAGCCCAAAAATATATAAATAAAACTTTAATAGAATTCAAAAGAGAAATAGAAAACTCCACAATAATAGTAGAATTTAGTAAACTACTTTTGATGAAGGATAGAACAACTAGATAGAAACCCAACTAACATACAGAAGATCTAAACAACACAACCAACCAACTTGACCTCATGAATGTATACAGAACACTCAACTCAAGAACAGTACAGTATACATTTTTTTCTCCCAGTGCACATGGACTATTCTCCAGAATAAACCATATGTTAGGTCAAAAAGAAAGCCTTGATAAATTTAAAAACATCAATATGAAGTATCTTCTCAGATCACAATGTTATAAAAGTAAAAAATCAACAATAGGAAGATAAATGGAAAAAGAAAAAAATTAAATCCATGGAAACTGCATAACACCCTGCTCAAAAATTACTGGGTAATAGAAGAAATGAAAATTTCTTTTTTAAAAAGAAATAAAAATAAAATAAAAATTTTCTTGAATCAACTAAGAAGGAAAACACAACATATCACTATCTTTGGGACACAGCAAAAGCAGTGCTCAAGAGAACAATTTATAGCAGTAAATGCACAAATCAAAAAAGAGGAATCCAAATCAAGAACTTAACCCAACATCTCCTACAATTAGGAAAAAAAGGGGGGGGGCTATTGTCACCAGAAGAAAAGAAATAATAAAGATTCGAGCAGAAATAAATGAAATAAAACAGAAAAATGATACAAAGACTCAAGAAGAGTAGAAGTTAATTCTTTCAAAGAATTAATAAAATTGACAAACCACTGGTAATTTTAACAAAGGAAAAGAAAGGGAAGATGCAAATAACACAAATAAGAAATGAAAAAGGGAATGTCATAACAGAACCAACTGAAATAAAGAGAGTAATAACAGAAGGAATGCTATGAAGAATAGTACTCCAACAAATCTGACTTAGAAGAAATGGACAGATTTCTAGAAACACACAACCTACCTAAACTAACACAATCTGAGGTAGAAAATTTGAACAGATTAAAAGAATGCCAAGAATGGGAATTTCAGAACACTTCATTGTGCTCATGAGGAACCTGTCCATAGAACAAGAGGCTGTCATTTGAACAAAACAAGGAGATACTGCATGGTTTAAAATCAGGAAGAGTGGGCATTAGGGTTGTATCCTTTCACCATGCTTATTAAATCTGTATGCTGAGCAAATAATCTGAGAAGCTGGACTATATGAAGAATACAGCATAAGGATTGGAAGAAGACTCATGAACAAACTGCAATATGCAGAGGACACAGCCTTGCTTGCTGAAAGTGAAGATGATTTGAAGCACTACTGATGGAAGTCAAAGACCACAGTCTTCAGTATGGATTACACTGCAACATAAAGAAAACAAAAATCCACACTGTACCAATAAGCAACATGATGATGGTAAATGGAAATTAGATTAAATTTGTCAAACATTTCATTTCACTTGGATCCACAATCAACACCCACGGAAACAGCAGTCAAGAAATCAGATGCCCTATTGCACTGGGCAAATATGCTACAAAAGAGCTCTTTAAAGTGTTAAAGAGCAAAGATGTCATTTTGAAGAGTAAGGTGACACTGATCCAAATCATTGTATTTTCAATTGCTTCATATGAATGTGAAAACTGGACAGTGAATAAGGAAGACTAGAGAAGAATTGATCCTTTTGAATTGTGGTGTCGGGAAAAAAGAAAACCACTGAAAATACCATGGACTGCCAAAAGAACAAATAAATCTGCTTTGGAAGAAGTGCAGTTGGAATGTTCCTTAGAAACTAGAATGGCCAGACTTTGTTTCATCTAATTTGGTCATGTCAGAAGGGAGAAGTCCCTGGAGAAGGATATGATGCTTGGGAAAGTTGTGGGTCAGTGAAACAGGGAAGACCCTTGACAAGACGGATTCACACAGTGGATGCTACTATGGGCTCAAGATAGCAAGGATTGTGAGGACAACACAGGACTAGGTAGAGTTTCATTCTGGTACACAGGATCGCTATGAGTTTAAGCCAACTTGATGGCACCTGACAACAACAACGATATCCAAAAAAAAAAGAACAGGTCATTAATTAAAAAAAAAAAAAAAAATGCACACACACACACAAAAAAGGCTCAAGTGGCTTTATTGGAGAATTCTACCAAACATTCAGAGAAGAGCTGACACCAATTCTACTCAAACTATTCCAGAACACAGCAAAGGATGGAATACCCATGAACTTTTTCTATGAAGCAAGGATGACTCTGATAATAAACCAAGAAAGACATCAGAAAAAAAGAAAATTATAGACCAATATTCCTCATGAACATAGATGCAAAAAATTGTCAATAAAATCCTATTTGATGCAACCTAACAACATATCAGCAAAATAATACTTCATGATCAAATTGGATTTATACCAGATATTCAAGGATGGTTTAACATTAGAAATACAATCAACCTAAACCACCACATAAGTAAAACAAAGGAAAAGAACGACATGATCAATTGATGTAGAAAAGGCATTTGACAAAATCCAACATCCATTCTTGATAAAAATGCTCAGCAAAATAAGAATAGAAGAGCAATTCCTCAACATAATTAAGGGTATATACACAAAACCAATGACCAACATTATGCTCAACAAAGAGAGGTCAAATATATTCCCCTTGCTAATAGGAACCAAAGGAGCTCTGGTAGCATAGTGGCTAAAGCACTTGACTGCTAACCAGAAGGCTGGCGGTTCAAACCCACCAGCCACTCCTCGGAAGGAAGGTTGGGCA
>NW_006921734.1:1750295-1757314 GCF_000298275.1 Orycteropus afer afer
CCAGCCTTCTGGTTAGCAGTCAAATGCCTTAGACATGACACCATCAGAGCTAGTTGTCTTTGTAGACCTATACAAAGACAACTACAAAACACAACTGCAAGAAACCACAGGAGACCTTTACAGATGGAAGAATATCTCATATGTATGGGTAGGAAGACAACATTGTGAAAAGGTGACTACTACACAAAGTGATCTTGGTATAATATAATCCCAATCCAGATTCTATTATCATTCTTTGAGAAATGGAAAAACTAATCACCATTTTTATATAGAAAGGAAAGATACCCCAGATAACCCAAGTACTACTAAAGAAGAACAAAGCAGGAGACCATAGACTCCTTGCTCTCAAAACCTACTATAAAGCCACAATAGTTAAAACAGCCTGATATTGGTACAATGACAAGGACATAGATGATGGAACAGAATTGAGAACTTAAAAGTGAATCCATCCATCTTTGGACAGCTGATCTTTGACAAGCAGCCAAACTCATTAAATGGGGAAGAGAAAGTCTCTTTAACAAATGGTGCTGGCAAAACTGGATATCCATGTGCAGAAAAATGAAATAGGATCCGTACTCTCACCATACACAAAAACTAACTCAAGACGGATCAAAGACCAAAATGTAAAACTTACAACCATGAAGATCATGGAAGAAAAAATAGCGGCAAATTCAGGCTGACCCCTCCTTGGGTTTCCGAGGCAGTATCACCACGGAAGTAGATTGCCCAACCTTCTTTCCAAGGAGTAGCTGGTTGGTTTGAACCTCCAGCCTTCTGGTTAGCAGTCAAATGCCTTAGGTGCTACATCAGCAGAGCTCCTTTTAATACCCAGTCTCCACAACCCTGAGACAAGAAGAACAAGATAGTGCCTGGCTATCACTACTGATAGTTCTGAAAGGGATGACATTAGGAGGTCCTGTATACAGGGGGAGAAAAATGTGGAACAAAGGTCAGAATCATAAAAAATGACCAGGCTTACTGGTCTGACAGAGACTGGTGGAACCCCTGAGACTATGGCCCTGGAACTGAACTCACCACTGTGGCTCAACATTTACCAAACAATAGAGAGGACTATAAGGTGAAAAATAACACCAGGGAAGTATACATGCATTAGAAAAACAAATCATACAAGACCCAAAGTGCAGCATTTGCCCAAGGATAAATCTCAGAAAGCAAGAAGGGATAAGAAAGAAGGACAAATGGAAAAAGTAAACACAGGGAAGAAGTAGAAAAACTTCTGTTATATTGTGGGGATTGCAATCAATGTCATGAATCAAATGTGTATGAATTATTGAATGGAAAACCAATTTACTGTGTAAACTTTCACTCAAATCACAATAACAAGTTTATATATATAAATGTCACACTGTTGTTGAAAGAATAATATTTCTAGTAAATGTACAGATAACTGACACCCAATATCATTGCTCTATCTAGCTTCTGTAAGAGTCTGTGGTTATTAATTTTATTAGAAAAGTATTACCCACATTTTCTGTGTGAACAAGTATTGCAATATCCTGTTTGGATTCATTTTACTTTTACTGTCCCTCCTCTTAACTCACGGATTTCAAAAGAAGTATCCCACATCCTTTGCTTATGTTAATACATTTAATCTTTGAAAATATATAATGCACTAAAGGGCAATTAACCCCACTCCGCAGGTGAGACCACTGAGGTTCAAAGAGGTATTTACTTCGGGAAGATCCTATAATTTGTAATCTGCGGAAGAAGGTTTAAATCAAGGCCTGCTTTATTCCAAAAGCCCATGATCTTTCTACCATGTTACATTGCTCATATGCTAAATCAAGTTAATTTAAATGTAATTACATTAGCATTTCCTCCTTTGTTTCAAGACAAATTATTTGATTTTAAATGCCCTTAGAGACCCACATATATTCTATAAAAATTCTGTGATTCCTAGAAAAAAAATAATTAAAATATTTTTAGCTAAAATATAAAAAGAAACAGTTTGAAAAGGGCAGTATGCAAACAAGGGCTTTTAATATCAAAACACCAGAAATAGGCAGATACTTTATTTCTTCCCTCATAATTTATCACAGCACAGTCCCAGGAGTGTATTTGCCAATTTGACACGGTTGCTATTTGTGTTAACAGTCCAGATGAATGGGAGGTGGACCTAAATGTAGCAAAAAGGACACCCTTGAAATTTTTGAGTTCTTGCTTTCTCTAGTAGGCCCTGAGATTCTAACATTTAGAAAATATCACATTCAAAGGTTCAAGAAAAATTAGTTATTGACAGGGAAGATAAACTGAAAAAAGAAAAAACACCAGCTTTGTAAAATTCAGAGGGCCAGTTCCTCTGTGTTTGTTCTTTTTAAGAGGACAACAATGACCTCATTAAAAATATTCATTCCTTAGAAATATACCAAGCCCTCGTTGATTTAGTCTAACCATTTTTCTTGTGAATTATATGTTTTCCAAACTAGTCACGCATCTACTTTGCCCTTCTGCCTGATTTTCTCTACCTTTGGTTCATTACCCACCTCATTAAAATTTCCATCAAGGAGAGGACACCTAATTCAATCCTCTCACTTGTTAACTGCTCTTTCAGAGGCTGCATGTGTTGGCAAATTAAAAGCAATGGCTAACGTGTGGGTTGATCCTATCTCCTATTTTCATTATCAGCTGAGGAGCAACAAATGCTCTTTGAGTGAACTTTGTGCTCAAGATGGTCTATTAAGCAAAACAAGATTTCCAGATTGCTCTGGCCATAAGGAGCTGTGATAAGGGACAGAAGAGGCTGAGTTTTACGCACAGGACAATCAAAAGGGAACAAGTATAACAGATATATTTATACAGATGAATATGTGCTCTGCATGAAAATAAACACTGTCAGGGTTAATGTACATGTGTAAGGATGGGTGTATTGAAAAGAATTCTATTGATGCTGCAATGTAACTGTAGTGAGATGTGATACTATTAAAGCAAGGAGGAGTGTTTAGATATTGTTCAGACAAAAAGGAAAATGAATAAAGGAGAGGGGATGGTAAACAGATTTAGAATTGCTGCCAGCTAACATATGTGATAAGTGTGATATTATCCTATTACTGGCGGCATTATACCTCAGGATAGATCTTGAAATGTTCCTTCTGACTATGGATATAAGAACATTCCTTTTTAATTTGTCATTCCTGTTATAGTAGACAACATGATTGGCCAATTCAAAATGGCCAATACTATTCCATTTCATTTCATGAATGCCTAGGTTGTCAATATTTATGAGTTCCATCTCACCTTTTATAATTCCCAAGTTTTCTATATTCATACTTTATGCACAACAGATTCTAATTATTAATGGATGTTTGCAGCTGCTTCTTCTTATTTTTAGTCATGTCACATCAGCAAATGAAGGTCTCCAAAACTTTACTCCATTCCTATCATTAAGGTCAACTGTACTTCGAGGAGGCAGGTCTTCCCCAGTTGTATTTTCAGTGCTTTCCAACCTGAGGGACTCATCTTCTGGCACTATCAGACGATATTCCTCTGTTATTCAAAAGATTTTCAGAAGCCAATTTTTTCAGAAGTGTATCTGGCCATGTCCTTCATCCTAGTGTGTCTTAGTCTGGAAGCTCTACTGAAACCTGTCCACCATAGGTGAAACTGCTGGTATTAGGAAGACCAGTGGCATGGCTTCCAGCACCACAGCAACACACAAATCATCACAGTATAACAAACTGACAGATGAGTGGTGAGAAAATGATGCTGTAAAATAATTTAGCAAAAGGTTTGAAAGGGCAGCCCAAGAAGACAAAGTAAAGTATTATAGTAAAACATGCACTGCCCTGGATTTAGAAAACCAAAGGGAAAGAACATTCTTGACATTTCTCAAGCTGAAAGAACTAAAGGAAAAAATCAGTCCTTGAGTTGTAATATTGAAGGATTCTATAGCTAAAATACTGAATGATGCAGGAAGCATCAAAAGAAGAAGGAATATACAGAGTCACTGTAACAAAAAGAATTGGTCAACTTTCAACCATTTAAGGAGATAGCATATGATCAAAAACTGATGGTATTTAAGGAGGAAGTTCAAGCTGCACTGAAGGAACCAACATAAAAAAAGGATCTGGGAATTGGTGGAATATCCACTGAAAATGTTTCAACAAATGGATTCAAAGATGCCTAGAAATTTGGAAGACAGCTTCTTGGACAACTGACTAGAATAGATCCATATTTGTGCCCATTCCAAAGAAAGAAGATGCAACAAAACATGGAAACTATTGAAAAATATCATTAATATCACACGTAAGTAAAATTTTGCTGATATAATTTAAAAATGTGTGCAGCAGCACAAAGCCAGGTAACCGCCAGACACTGAAGCCAGATTCAGAAGAGGACATGGAATGAGAGATACATTGCTGATGTCAGATGGATCTTGGCTGAAGGAAAAGAATACCAGAAAGATATTTACCTATGTTTTATTTACTATATAAAGGTATTTGACTGTGTGGATCATAACAAATTATGGGTAACATTGTGAAGAATGGGAATTCCAGAACACTTAACTGTGCTCATGAGGAACCTGTCCACAGACAAAGAGGCAGTCATTCTAACAGAACCAAGGAATACTCCTTGGTTTAAAACCAGGAAAGGTTTGCATCAGGATTACATCTTTTCACCATACTAATTCAATCTGTTTGTTGAGCAAATAATTCAAGAAGCTGGACTATATGAAGAAAAATACAGCATCAGGATTGGAGGAAGATTCACTAACAACCTGCAATATGCAGATGACACAACCTTACTTGCTGAAAGTAAAGAAGACTTAAAGCACTTACCGATGAACATAAAAGACTACAGTCTTCAGTGTGGATAACACCTCAACACAAAGAAAAGGAAAATCCTCACAAATTAACCAGTAAGCTACAACATGATTAATGGTGAAAAGATTGAAGTTGTTAAGAATTTAATTTTTCTTGGATCCACAATCAACAGTAATGGAAACAGCAGTCAAGAAATCAAATGACATGTTACACTAGGCATATCTGCTACAAAAGACCTCTTTAAAGTGTTAAAGAATAAAGTTGTCCCTTTGAAGACTAAAGTATACTTTACCCAACCCTTGGTATTTTCAATAGCCTCAATATGATTGTGAAAGCTGGACAATGAATAAGGAAGACCCAAGAAGAATTGATGACTTTGAATTGTGGTGCTGGCTGAACATACTATGGACAGCCAGAAGAATGAACAAATCTGCCCTAGAGGAAGTGCACTCAGAATGCTCCTTAAAATCAAGAATGGCCAGACATCATCTCATGTATTTTGGTCATGTTATGAGGAGGAACCAGTCCCTAGAGAAGGATATCATACTTGGTAAAGTAGAGGGTCGGCTAAAAAGGGGAAGACTCTCAGTGAGATTGATTGACACAATGGTTGTAACAATTTGCTCAAGCATGGCAATGATTGTGAGGATGGCGCAGGACTGGGAAGTGTTTCCTTCTGCTGCACATAGGATCACTGTAAGTCAGAACGTACTCAATAGTACCTAACAGCCATATATCTGAAAAAGTCTTTGTTTCACTATCATTTTGAAAAATAAATTTGTTCTGAGTCAAGAACTCTAGATTGATAGTTGTTTTATGGGGTTTTTTTTTTGTTAGTTACATTAAATTATACTTCTTTCATTTAATGTCAAGCCATCTAATTTCAGCTTTTTTACACAGCAATTGAATGAGATTCATCAGTGTAGCTGTACACTAAATTGTGTCATTGCATTATAATCCTACATTTATTCCCAGGGGTATGAGCTAAAGTTTGGCAATTTCACTTCTATATATCTATACTATGCTCCTTAGAATCGAGGATGACAAGACGTTGTCTCATGTATTTTGTGCATATGATCAAGAGAGACCAGTCCCTGAAGAAAGACATCATGCTTGGTTGAGCATCAGTGAAAAAGAGAAAGATACTCAATGAAATCGATCGACACAAGGGCTGCAACAATGAGCTTAAACATGGCAATGATTGTAAGGATGGTGAAGGATTGGGCAATGTTTCATTCTGTTGTACATTGGGTTGCTATGAGCTGGAACTGACTCGACAGTACCTAATAAGAACAACATATTTACATTTCAATCACTCATTAAACAAGTGAAAATTGTTCACTTGTGTCCATTCCTGTTTGCTACAAGAACTCCATTATTAGAGAACACTTCTGATAAAAGGCCAAGGACAAGCATTCTAGGAGGATACCAAATGAATTTAAATTTAGACATTTAAACTATCTTAGTTACATTTGTAAACATTGTGCAGTCACATGAAAATATTTTTGTCCTTACTATAGCAAGATTCAGAACCATAATTCAATTTTATTATTATTATTATATCTGATTTCAATCACAATTGAAATTATCCTACACTAATCATTAAAGATAAGTTTCACTTTTGTCAGTTATTCCTTCAACTTCACATATAATTTGTGTTTTGTTTAGATAAATATTTACATACAATATGCAGTATCATGGTTAAAAGAGGAATTTTGAGATATTTTAAATGGCAAGGAGAGATTGTAGCAATCTGTTTGTTACCAGATAATTGACAAAATATGCAATGAAGAGTATGAACAGAAAAAGGACAATCTCAAATTCAGTTGCCCAGAACAGAATTTTTATGAAGTGTTTGTTGTTGTTGTTGTTAGGTGCTATTGAGTTGTTTCTGACTCATAGAGACCCCATGCATAGCAGAAGGAACCACTGCCTGATGCCGCACCAGCTCCATGATCCCTGCTATACTTGAGTCCATCATCACAGCCACCGTGTCAATCCATCTCATTGAAGGCTTTCCCCTCTTTTGTCAACCCTCCACCCTACTAAGCATGACATCCTTCTCCAAGGAATGGTCTCTCCTGACAACATGACCAAAGTAGGTGAGACAAAGTCTGGTCATTCTCGCTTCCAAGGAGCATTTCGGGTGCACTTCCTCCAGGACAGATCTGTTAGTTCTTTTAGCAGTCCATGGTACTTTCAGCATTCTTCACCAGCACTACAACTCAAAAGCATCAA
>NW_006921734.1:1758284-1763765 GCF_000298275.1 Orycteropus afer afer
GAGCCTTGTTCTTCGCCAATTCTTTCATTGCAGCTTCGACTTCCTCCTTCAGTACCATTGGTTCTAGATCATATGCCACTTTTATGAAGTGTATATGTGTTTAATGTAAATGATGACACTTGCAGAGGGAAAAAAAAAAAAAGCTTAAGGATACGCCAGTGGGACAAGTAGAAAAACAAAAAACAAACAAAAAAGAACTTGAAACTTTCGGTGTCTAACACTAATATTCCATTTGTAGGAAAATGTATGTGAGTAGGATACAAGAATGCATTATTTTAAATGTTAAGGTGTGTTGCCTTTTTAATCAGTTAATTAAAATGCAGATTAAGGCACCATCTTTTATTTGCTTTTTCAACATTAAGTTAACATAACCTTGAAGTGTGTAGCTTTGCAAATGTAAAAAAACTGTTCACTTGATGATTTTAAAATAAAATTTTACTCCATCATTTATTTAATCACTTATTGAGGGATACAAGAAGTACTGTCTTGGTAAAAGGTAGTGTTGTTAATAGGACTCAGTATGTCCTGCCTTTTTTCAGTCTCTCACAGCAGTGTATTTCAGTACAGATAACAGAGCTAGAGAATATGATGTCACTTTGCAATTGTAAGAAATTCAGATTCTGATCAGAAAGTATGTATTATGATTAATACTGTACAGTGATCCAGAGTTTAGAACAAGTGGCAATGATGTTCTCTCCTCATTTAACTTACTGTTGTGCCCTTATTTAAAAATATACATGCACAATTGACGAAAGGTAATGGTTACACAACTTAACTACTATAACTGATACCACTAGGCTATATACCAGGAAAAAAAAAAAGAAGAAAACAAAGTAGCAAATATAATGTTATATATAACTCATAATTTTAAAACATTTTAAGAACAAGTGAATACTGCATGGTTTAAAATCAGGAAGAGGGTATGTCAGGGTTGTATCCTTTCGCCATACTTATTCAATCTGTATGCTGAGCAAATAATCCGAGAAGCTGGACTATATGAAGAAGAATGTGGCATCAGGATTGAAGGAAGGCTCATTAACAACCTGTGATATGGAGACAATACAACTTTGCTTGCTGAAAGTGAGGATGACTTGAAGCACTTACTGGTGGAGATAGAAGAGTACAATCTGCAGTATGGATTACACCTCAATATAAAGAAAACAAAAATCCTCACAACTGGACCAATAAGTAGCATCATGATAAATGGAGAAAAGATTGAAGTTGTCAAAGACTTCATATTACTTAGTTCTACAACAACGCCAATAGAAGCAGCAGTCAAGACATCAGATGACGTATGGCATAGAGCAAATCTGCTGCAAAGGATTTTTTCAAGTGCTGAAGAGCAAAGATGTCACCTTGAAGACTAAGGCACACCTAATCCAAGCCACGGTATTTTCAATAGCCTCATATGCATGTGACAGCTGGGCAATAAATAAGGAAGACTGAAGAAGAGTTGATTCTTTTGAGTTGTGGTGTTGGTGAACAATACTGAAAACGCTATGGATTGTTAAAAGAACCAACAAATCTGTCCTGGACAAAGTGCAGCTGGAATGCTCCTTGGAGGCGGGAATGGCCAGACGTCATCTCACTTCCTTTGGTCATGTGTCAGAAGGGACCATTATCTGGAGAAGAATATCATGCTTGGTAAAGTGAAGGGTTAACAGAAAAGGAGAAAGCCCTCAACAAGATGGATTGGCACAGTGGCTGCAACAATGGTATAGCTGGAATCACGAGGCTGGCACAGGACCGGGCAGTGTTTTGTCCTGTTGTACATAGAGTCACTATGAGTCAGAGATGACTTGATGGCACCTAACAACAATGATAATTTTAAAAATACTGCCAAGGAAAAAAAGAAAAGGCAGGAACTGTTGATACTACTTCTTGTTGTTGTTAGATGCCATTCAGTTGTTTCCAACTCATCATGACTCCATGTACCACAGAATGAAACATTGCTTAGTCTTGCACCATCCTCAGTCTTGCACAAATTATTGCCATCTTTGAGCCCATTGTTGCAGCCACTGTATCAATCCATCTCATTGAGGGTCTTCTTCCTTTTCACTATCCCTATACTTTACCAAGCATGATATCCTTTTCCAGGGATTGGTCCCTCCTGGAAACATATCCAACATATGTGAGACAATCTGGCCATCCTCACTTCTAAGGATCATTCTGACTACTTAGGCATAATTAAGTACCTCATGGCTTTAATTTTATTGTCTCAAAGATTTAGGGTCACGGTTACATAGATCTAGCCAGTCAGTGGCTTAATGTTGTCTTTACAGGCTCTGTTGTACCTCCTAGTTAAGTGAGTAGTAAAAACTTATGAGCTACCTCCAAATATATAAACATTGGTCTCTATTCCCCTTGAGAAATGAGGAAGGAAGAGACTTGGAAATCAGAGAAGGAAATGGACTGCAGGTCTAATTGCACCCATGAACTACTACCTCCTTTCCCAATATACCAAAGAATGGATGCTACATGGTAACAGTTACTGAATATTTTGATCAAGGACTTAATAGATGGATCTTGATCAAAAAGAATAAAATGTGGAACAGAAATTCAAATTACCAGGGAAACCAGACTTGCTAGATCCATTGAGAATGGGTAAAATGTAGAATCTATTGTCTGGAAACAATTTTTAAGCCTTAAACTGACACAATCCTATGAAGTCATTTTTAAACTAAACAACAGTTTAGCTCAAATAATGTTTGCCTTGAGCTTAGGTCTCTTTTAAATAATGATCTATTTGAGATCGAATAGATAACAATAATCCTAAACCACAGATGAGACCTTCAAGGAGCAGAGAATCAAAGTTAACAGTGGTGAAAAAATATGGGTAGAGATTGTGGTGACACAATGTGAAGTATGTAACCTTTGCCATTTAACTACACATATGATTTTGTGTGTGTTTTCATAAAAATACACATGCAAATATATTTTACATATATCAATAGAAATTATTTGTTAAGTGTTACTTTCAGCCCTTACTAAATACAACATTACTGCTATCAATAGATTTAAAAATAAGTCAAATTTTAATACAATTTTTAAAATTTGCATTCAAGTAAATCTTGCCCAGCCCCTCTCACCCACCGCCCAACCCAGCTGAGTGGTACCAGGCCACTGTCATATGGCATCAGTCACTCACCCTGCCCTTCCTGCCTGCCAACCCAACCAAGCTCTTTCCTCTATTCCCTTACCTAGGTAGAGATGGCAGCAGCATGATCCCATGCACACCCGCATAATGCTCCCTCCCTCCTTACCCCACCTGCTGCTCATTCATCCCCTATCTCCCTATCTAGTAAGAGGAGGTGAATGCATGGCCACTTGCAAGCTAGCCTGCCACTCACACACCTTGCAGTAAGCAAGAAGTAGTGGCAGAGCAACTGTACATTCAGAACCCCCCAAATGGTGAGAGGAAGTGGCTGTGCCACCACTAGCCAGTTGCACCCAGAACACCTGCTGCTTTGCCCATTAAGGGAGTGTCCCTGTCTGCTCCTGCACCACTGGATTGACACCAGACAGTGGCCAACACCCACCCTTCTGGCCCTCAGCCCCTCATAAGACCAGCAGAGATGTGTACTCACACATCTAGTGTGGTGCAGTGAATTATATAATATTGCTCTTCTAGCTAGCCATGGTCTTTGTGACTCCCACCAGATGACTGGATGGGACTATCCAGATGTGAGGTGCTTGTGGCCCACCAAAGGCTTGGTTAGTTTGTTAATAATATAAATAAAGTATATGACACCCTTGTAGGAGGTGGGACCATGGCAATAAGTTATATGGAACCCTAATGTGGGCATAGGTCAATTTTGCAATTCCACTAGGTTTAAAATGAGCCTTCCCAGAGGTTGAAAGGAGGATCTCACTACTGTCAAGAAGGAAAAGACAGGAGTGGAACATGTCCATTGGACCTGAGATCCTTGTGCTGAATCTCTCAACCCAAGAGACACACAGAGAGAGAGAGCTGTAGGAGCTGTAGCACTTGGCTGAGATGGTAAGAGATAGCAGCAGACCTTGGCAACAGAAATTGGCATGAGACAGAGCTGTGGGTTTCCAGACCCACAGAGAAAGAAAGTTGAGTACTTGCAGGCAGACTTACTGGCAGAGTGGGGTGCCTCTATGGACACTTACTTGCAGAACTAAAAGAGCTTTGTAACCCTTGCCTGAGCAAGACAGAGGACAAGGGGATGCAGCACTGAGACGCTGAGGCCAAAGAGAAGTGTGCCCATGGCACAGCTGAGAAGAAGCTTTCCTGACTGAAGAATTATATTCTGAGTTTTTCCTGATCCTGAATTGTAATCTGTTACTTCTCTAGCTCATAATTGTGTTAATTACCTGTGAGTTCTGTGTGGCCATTGCAATACATTGTGAAACCCAGGGGAGAAGTTGAGAGTGCTGTGGAGGGACAGCTGGTGTCAGAATTGGTAGAAGGTTGGAGGGTGGCAGCATGTCTTACCATGGTTTCATAGCAATCAGCCTTGGGCTGTTGACCTTGATCCTTCTTCCCCCTTGTGAAGTTAGAGGAGGTCATATGCCACTCCCGTGCCATTTTTCACACCCAACCAGTACCTTATCCCCTAGAGATGGATGGCTAGCATTCCAGTGAGGTCATACTAGTGACCAGGATAGCATGCCCATCCCACTTGCCTGCATATATCAAACAATATGTAACAAAAAATTAAGATGCAGCAAACAAACATACAATAAATAAATAAACACAAACTGCAAGTCAAGCTGACTTTGACTCATAGAGACTCTATAGGACAGAATAGAGCTGTCTCACAGGGTTTCCAAGGCTATAAATCTTTATGGAATCAGACCTCTTCATCTTTTTGGTTGGTGGCTGAAAGTGGGTGGTTGGTTCAAACCACTGACCTTTTGGTTAGCAGATGAATGCCTTAACCACTGCACCACCAGGGCTCCTTTCAGAAACAACAGACAATATCAAATCACTGAAAAAAGCAGAACAAGATGGCTTCAGTAAGTGACCAAATAGAACCAGGAAACCTCCCTGAGGAAGAAATGGAAATGGAACTAACTGACAAGGCATTCAAATGACATATATAGGACCTTCCAAGAGATCAAGAAAGACATTTAAGAAAACACAGACAGGGCTTCCGGCAAGATGGCGGACTAGGCAGAAGGATTGCAAAGACCCTCTTCAACAAAGAAAAGGGAAACCAATTAACACAGACACAGAAGATAATCTTGGACCCCTGAGCCTTGAAGGGAAGGATACAGAATTGGACTAAACCCCAACTAGCAGAAGAAATTGCGTGAAAATACCAAAAAAAGGAGACATACGGAGCTGCGGTCTGACAGTGAACTGAGTGACCCTGACAGTACAGGCGGCTTGGAGATTCCCGACTGGTGGTAGGATCTAAGAACTAACCTAAAAATCACACTGCTAACCAGGGACTGCATGGACTGTGCACAGTGGCTGGGGAACAAATGGAGAAAGTGAAGACAAAGGCA
>NW_006921734.1:1770640-1784044 GCF_000298275.1 Orycteropus afer afer
TTTTGGTCAATGACATGAGACAAAGTATATTATATGAACTGCTGTATGAAAAGTGAATTTACTCTGTAAATCTTCACCCAAATCAAAATAAAATTAAAAAAAAAAAAAAAAAAAAAAAAAAAACAAAGAAAAAAAAAAACTCTGGGATAAGTCAGGAAAAGAATACAATAACAAAATAAATAGACAATTAGAAAATATACAAAAATAGCAAATAGAAATCCAGAAGATTAACATTAAAATTTCAAAAATAGACAATGCATTGGAAGGAAGAAGGAGTAGAACTGAATCAATAGTAGTTGGAATCAGCAAGATAGATCCTCAATCCCTTGATTCCAATCTGTTAGAGGAACAATCAGAAAAAATGAAGAAAGCTTAAGAGTTATGTGAGGCACCATCAAATTGAATAATTTACATGTAATCAGAATTCTAGAACCGAAAGAGACAGAAATAATTTTTTTTCAAATATTTGCTGTCAGAAAACTTCCCCAATATCATGGAATATGAGAAGGTATCCATCCAAGAAGCTCAAAGAACCCCAAATAGGAGAGTGCCCTGAAGAAAATCACTAAGTCTTAGCATAATCAAACTTTCCAAAAACAAAGACAAGGAAAGAATCCTCAGAGCAGCCAGGGAAAAATAAAGGGTTACCTACAAAGAGGAAACATTAAGACTGAGCAAATATTGTGAGATGTTGCAAAACTGGGCAGTGTTTTATTCTGTCACACACAGGGTCATTGTGAGTCAGAGTCAGCTCAATGGCACTTAATAACAAAGCAATGTAAGCTGAATAGGAATGAAATGACATATGAGAATATACCCAAGTGTATATAAGTTTGGCAAAGGATATATTTACAAATGTATTTGTATGTGATGAAAATATATCCAGGTATATAGTAGAGAATGTTGTTGTTGTTGTTATGTGCTGTCGAGTCGGACCTGACTCATAGTGACCCCTCCTTGGGTTTCCAAGGCAGTATTACTATGGAAGTAGATTGCTCAATCTTCCTTCCGAGGTGTGGCTAGTGGGTTTGAACCACCAGCCTTCTTGTTAGCAGTCAAGTGCCTTAGGCACTATGCTATCAGAGCTCCCATAGTAGAGAATACAGGGGGCTAATTTATGCAAGCTTCTTAGCTAGAACCAAAAACCATGATTGACTGAGTCACTGGGTTTGAGAGTTTAAGATTATAGTCTCAGGGGAACCTCTAAGTCAATTGGCATAACATAGGCCACAAAGGCAATGTTCTGTATTCAACTTTGATGGTAGCAACTGGGGTCCTAAAAGCTTGGTAGAAGCCATTGAACTTACAACTATTGGTCTCTTCCATGCAGAGAAAAGAAGAGTGAAGAAAACAAAAGACTTAAAGAAACAAGTAGTCCAAAGGACTCATGGACAGATTAGCGGACCACAGAAACCACAGTTTCCACCAGTCTAAGACCCAAAGAACCAAATGGAACCCAGCTACCACTCCTGACCACTCTAGTTGGGATCACAATAGAAGGTCCTATAAAGAGTGGTAGAAAAATGTAAAACAAAATTCAAAATCATAAAAAATGATTAGACTTACTGGTCTGATAGACTGGTGGAACACCCAAGAATATGGCCCTTATACCTCTTTAAACCTGTAATTGAATCCACTCATCCACTCACTCATAGTGATCACCTTTCAGCAATATAGGACTATAAAGTGAACAGTTAACACCCATGAGGAACATGCTCCTGAGAACATTCAACCACTGGGGACCAAAAGGGCAGCATTCGCCCAAAAACAAAGTTCAGATGGTAGGAAGAGGCAGGAAAAAATGGGAAAATGGAAACCAGGAACCCAGAGAGGAAGTGGGAAGAGGGCTGTTACATTGAAGGAATTGGAACTAACGTCACAAAACAAAATGTATATAAACTGTTAAATGCAAATCAAATTTTCTCTGTAACCTTTAATCCAAACCACAATAAAATGTATTTTTAAAAAGATTATACTAGCAGATTGGGACATAAACATAAAAGGTTGGGTGAGAAATATTCTGGAAATATGCAAGCAGACACACAGTTGTCAAACATCAAGAAGGTAATTGAGAATATTGTAAATCTGTGAAAAGGCTGACTAGAAAGCACTATCAGTTCCCTTCAATCTTTATTTCTCACTCCAGTGTTATTGTTAACTGTGCCCCTAGACACCAAAAAGTTCTGAATTCTTTCTGATACCACTACAAGGAAGAACTTGGACGGAGAGGTCTGCGTTTTCCCACCCTCACCTCTTTTGCTACCTCAGTCAGGAGAACACAGCTTTTAAATGCTTTATATGTCGATCTTTCAGGGAAGAGTTGAAGAATTGCATGGATAAATGACTTGAAATCCTAGAGATGGAATTTTATGAATTTATCTTCTGATTCTATGGTGGTGGTGTTGTTAGTTGCTGTTGAGCTAATTCTAACTCATGGTGACCCCGGGTGCGAAGAGTAAAACTGCTCCATGGGGTTTTCAAGGCTGTGATCTTTCAGAATCTGATAGCCAGGCCCCTGGGTAGGTGCAAAACACCAACTTTCAGCTGGTAGTCAAGAGCTTAACCATTTGCACCACTAGTGAGTAATAACTCCAAAAACTTTTATATTAGAGTGATGAAATATTGTAAAACTAGAAAGCTCATTCATTTTATGGTCACTTCTGGATTGGTGCTAAATAAAAATGTCAAATCATTTAAGAGCTAAAAAGGTACAATTCGCATAGTACAATGAATTCATTTCTATGATGGCATTTCTAAGAATAATTCTTTGCCCTCAATTCAGAGTAGGAAATGGAGTATAATTTTTCCATTTCACCTCCATTACAGAATTTATTTTTAAAAGCCACATGAAAATGTCTGTGTTAAAAAAGAATTAGATTTACTCAGGTGAATTCAGAGCTTGTATAGAGAATATATGAAAGAATGGATAGAATCTAGTATTGTGAAGTTGAAAACCAATGTTCTCTACCTAAAGACATAGTAAGCAAATGTTCATTTCTTATCAGACATATGCCTTTCTGCATGTTATTTGTGTAATAAGGAAAAGGTATTTTCAGGAAAAAGCTTTTGTTTATTTATTTAGCTGGGTGTTCTGTCTTTCCAATGCACAATGTGTACCACAGCCAAAGCTTCTTTGAAGCTCATTGTTGTTGTTGTTAGGTGCTGTCAAGTCAGTTCCAACTTACAGCAACCCTATGTACAATGGAATGAAACGTTGCCTGGTCCTGCACCATCCTCACTATTGCTGTTTTATTTGAGCCTATTATCACAGCCACAATGTCAGTACATATCATTGAAGACTTTCCTTTTTTCAATGACCCTCTACTTTATCAAGCATAGTGTCGTCCTGCAGGGACTGGTCCCTCCTGATGACATATACAAAGAGCATGCATCACCATCCTTGTTTCTAAAGATCATTCTGGCTGTACTTCTTCCAAGACAGATTTGTTCATTCTTCTAGCAGTCCATGGTTGTGTTAGACTGGGTTCTCTAGAGAAACAAAACCAGTAAAGCTTATAGAGAGAGAGAAAGAGAAATTTATCTTAGGAAAATGGCTCACACACTTATAGAAGCTAGCAAGTCCCAAGTTCTTGGATCAAACATCAAGCTGGAGGCTTTTCCCAACTCACGCTGCTGCAGGGGCTGAGGATTTCAAGGTTGGCAGGCGGTATACTGGCTGTTGACTCCAACGAATGACGAATCCAAGACCTGCAGGCCGAATGGTGGATTGTTCCCTCATGGACTGTTGTAGGCAGAATCCCAATCCACAGAAGCATGTTTCTTTTCCCAGGATGTCCATAAATATACTGGAAGCTGCTCACACCCCTAGGGAAACTCCCTTTCAACAGATTGGCTGCTCAAACCATATAAATCTGATCCCATCGTTGAAACAGTCCACATCACAATTGCTTAAACCACACAGAATTATGGTCCAGCCAAGTTGACACACAGCTCCAACTATCACAATGGTATATTCAATATTCTTCGTAAACACCATCATTCAAATGCCTCCATTCTTTTTCAGTCTTCCTGATTCTTTGAAACTGGAGAAGTAAAAAATAGTAAATGGAAATAATGTCCAAATAAGGAAGACACAACCCTTGTCTCAAAATAGCTGTATCAGAAATGCACACATGTCAATTCAGTATATACAACCAACCCTTCAGTTGATTCTGACTCATAGCAACCCCATGCATTACAGAGTAAAACATAAGGTTTTCAAGGCTGTGACCTTTTGGAAATAGATCACCAGGCCTTTCTTTGATGGAGACCCTGAATGGTTTTGAGCCACCAACTTTTCAGTTAGTAATCAAGTATTTAACCCTTCGCATCACCTATGGACTCCTTTCAATACTGACTACTGTAGCTATTTTTTTTAACATTTTATTTTGCTTTAGATGAAAATTTACACACAAAAAAAAATAGTTTTGCATTCAATAATTCATATACAAATTGTTCTGTAACATTGGTTGCAATTTCCACAATGTGTCAGTGCTCTCCCATATCCATTCTGTGTTCCCTGTTTCCATTCATCTGGTTTCCCTGCCCCTTCCTGCCTTTTTGTCTTTGTTTTTAGTTGAATGTTTCCCTCTTGGTCTCATGTATTGGAGTGTTCTAGGAAGGACATTCTTCATAGGTATTGTTGTTTATTTTATAGCCCAGTCTATTATTTGGTTGGGAGGTGCCTTCTGGGAGTGTCTTTAGTTCCACATTAGAAGAGTGACTTAGGGCATTAGTCTTGGGAGTTCCTTCAGTCTCTATCAGACTAGTAAGTCTTATATTTTTTTATGAATCTCAGTTTTGTTCTACCTTTTTCTCACATTCTAACCAGGACCTTTTATCGCGTCCCTGTTCAGAATGGTTAGTAGTGGTAACTGGACACTATCTAGTTCTTCTAGTCTCAGGCTAGTAGAGATTGTGGTTCATTTGAGCCATTGGTCCTTTGTACTAATATCTTCCTTGAATCTTTGGTGTTCTTCACTCTCCTTTGCTCCAGGCAGAAAGGGACAAATAGTTGCATCTCAAATGGTTGCTCACAAGCTTGTAAGACCCCAAATTCTACTCACCAAACTAAAATGTAGAACATTGTCTTTATGTACTATGTTACATACTGGCAACTTTTTTCTTGGCTTCTACTTCCCACACTTACCTCTTCTTATTGACAGAGGTTTTCCAGCATTCAAAAAAAGATGAATAATAATTAAATTATCTTATAAACAATGCTTTGAGAAGTCAGAGGAAACTTGTATTTGTCCTTTTTAGTTGTGCACATCTTTTATTTATTTATTTATTTTGCCCACCCCTAGATTAGTGTTTGCTATTACTGACAGTGCAGGATTGTGTATGTGATAGTGTTTACCTTTGTTGTCTGTACCTCTTGTGCACCTCTCTGTAATTTCCTTTTCCTTAATGATATTGTGCTGGATGTATCTTTTTTTTTCATATTGCCTTTCTCTTCACCCAAATCAACACATGTCCCTAACTAGTCAGAAATTTTCTCTCCCTTCCTTCTCATCCCTGGTAAGCAACAACGAAAATTTTCTTCTCTGTGTAAACCTTTCCTTGACTTTTTATAGTAATGGACTCATACAATATTTGTCCTTCTGTGATTGATTTACTTCACTCAGCATAATGCCCTCCAAGTTCGTCCACGTTATGAGGTGATTCATGGATTCCTCATTATTCTTTAATGCTGTATAATATCTCATTGTATGTACCATAGTTTAGTTATCCATTCATCTGTTGATGGGTACTTAGGTTGTTTCTATCTCTTTGCTATTGTGAACAGTGTTATGATGAATATGGGTGTTCATACATCTATTTGTGTCCTAGATTTCACCTCTTTAGAATATATTCCTAGTAGCGCGATTGCTGGATTGAATGGCATGTAGTCTGTAAGGAGCTCTAGTGATGTAGTGGTTAAGGAATTTGACTACTAACCAAAATGATCACCAGCTGTTCCATGGAAGAAAGATAAGGCAGTATGCTTCTGTAAAGATTTACAGCCTTGGAAACCCAATAGGTGTCACTATGTGTTGTAATCGACTCAAAGGCAGTGAGTTTTGTTTGGTTTTGGGTATAGAATGCAGAGGATATGGTACTCATAAATGTCACATTACTATCCCATTATTAAATGTCTTTTATAACTGCTGTTATTTTGAGGACAAAACCAAACCAAGATTCTCTATACTCAAAAGTGCCATGATTTCCCACTTCCCATTTGTTGTTCTCTTCAGAATAAGCTGTATCTATCAAGATTTTTTTTTTTTTTTTTTTTGCAAAAAGCATAAATCTAACTCAAAATACCTTTACCAAGCCCCTTATTGACTAGAATAATCCAATCATGGATTGTTAGGAGGAAGTTTGTTCTTATGGACACCCGGATCTAGGGTCTAGAAAATGGTCACTCATTTAAGCCTCTCGTGGTTTACTGGCTTTGTTTTCTTCAATTCTAAATGGTTTCTCTCCATAACCTGATAAGATGGCATTAGCTTGCTCTGATTATAGGAGATATACATTTTCTTTATAATTTTCAGTTTGAAAACTTCTACGGATGATCTCTAATTGGTTATATGTCCACCCACCCCTTGAACCAATCACTCTGCCTAGAAAGATGAGACCTATGATTGGCCCAGAGTAGGTTATGTTCCAGCTTTGTGGTGGTTGCAAGGTCTGTTACTACAAAGTGGTATAGGGAAGGAATAGGAAAGGTTACTGAGTGAAACTATATCACTTATAGAGAAATTCCTATCTCTGCCTACTCCTGGAAAAAAATCCATCCATATATTAATATTCACAGAGAACATACCCCTTTCTTAAGATAAATAAAGTACTTATTAGGTAAAATAGTTGCTCATAAAGCAGAGGTCTTTCATCAGGCCCTTGAGCAAAAGATAGTCCAAGGCCACCTAACCAACCAACAAACCAACCAACCAACAAACAAAAAACCCACTGCCGTAGATTCCATTCTGACTCATGGTAACACTATAGGGCACAGTATAACTGCCCCATAGGGTTTCCACGGCTGTACATATTTACGGAAGCACATTGACTTTCTTTTTCAGAGAAGCTGGTAGGTTCAAACTGCTTTTGGCTAGCAGTGGAATGCCTTAACCACTGCAACTACCAAAGCTCTTAAGGCTAATTAGCTTAAGTAAAAAAGAAGAACCCCTGATATGGAATCAAAAACTTGCTTATTGTGTGATGATTGGCAAACTATTTACTATCTCTGAGCCTCAGTTCTCTGTAGTGTCAGAGTGGCTCAAACAGTTTGCATTTGACTACTCACTGAAATGTTGATGGTTCAAACACACTAAGCAGCATGGTGTAGGGGTGTAAGAAAGCCCTGGCAACTTGCTTCTATGAATATTACAACCAAGAAAACCCTATGGAGTAGTTCTACTCTGTAACACATGGGGTCACAATGAGTCAAAATCAACTCAAGAGGAATGGGTTTGGTTTTTTTGCTTAATGTTTTAAACATTAAAATAATAAATGTGAAATTTCTTGCAAGATGCCTGTCCACACAGATGTTTCACATAGTTCTTTTCCCTTTCTGACACCTCTCTTCTGTGCTGGTGTGGAGATGAACTGAGTTGGGTATTGTTTGTACACACTGCTGCTGATATATTCCCACCAATGTAAAGAATCTTTTCTAACCTTTCCTGGAGGCAGGTGCTTAACAAATTCACATTTCATTCACTAAATGTGTGTACAAATGATACTGCTCAGTTTATGACCTTGATTTTAATCTCATCATGTTACCATCTTCTTCATTAGAAAGAGCTGCCACTGCCTTCCCTGTGGCCAGTGAAGCAGAGAAAAGCAATGAGGAGAGGAGTCTTTCCACAGGTATTGCATGAGATGGATTTGAATTTAAAAGATTAGATTAACTTGTGGCATGCCAGAAAACTAGTACTATTAGTATCTGTGTCTGAGAAAACTTTGTAGTAGAATGGAATAATACAGTTTCTTGAGTCGTTCAGCCAGGGGTGCAAGATTGTAACTAGAGAGGAGGCATTAGGGGTTCAGTGTCAGCATTCTTACCTTCTATGCAGGAGATCTGAGCCAACTTCCAGACAATTCACCTCATGTACAGCTACCACCTTCTGTCAGTGGAGGCTTGTGTGTTGCTCTGATGCTGAACTGGTGTCAGCACAGCTTTCGACTAAGACCAAGAGAAAGGCCTCGATACCTTTACCAAAAATCACCTTAATGAAAATGTTATGATTCACACTATTCTGACAGTTCAGAGTGGGGCAGTGTTTTGTTCTTGTGTATCTGGGATTATTATGAGTTGGGGCAACTCAACAACAGCTAATAACAAGAACAGCATAATTACTGATGACCTTACAAAAGTTGCATAGCCATTTTGAGACTATTTGTCCATATCTTCACAAAAGGTAAATTACAACATCTCCCTTTTTTTTTTTCCCCCACAAGGGAGGAAATGGGAACAAAGTGATGAAGTTAAAGATATCTAGGATTCCTAGACTAGAATCAAACAGTTTGTCAAGAATTTAACTCCTACAGGTTTAACCCTGGTGACTTTAAATGACATTAAATGCTTGGCTGCATGGTTGCTAACTAAAAGGGTGGCAGTTCAAACCTACCAGCAGTCTGTGGGAGAAAGACTTAGTGATCTGCTTCCACAAAGATTATAGCCAAGAAAACCCTATGGGGGAAGTTCTACTCTGTTACATGGGGTCACTATGAGGAATTGACTCAATGTTGCCCAACAAAAAACCCAAAGAATCCCACAAGTAGAGAAAATAAAAAAGGCCAGGCTTACAGAAACATGACTTCTAGTTGGGAGGCTAAAAATGTTTCCTAGGGTTATGGTCTCTCTCATGAATCTCTCTGAATTATAAAAAGTTAGCAGAGACAGCTGAGCAATCATGACTTGAATCAAACATTCTGCTAATAAGAATATGGATTTGTGATACAACAAAAGAACAAAGCCCTCAAACACCAATATTATATCTTATTTTGAAATAAGGACATTATATAAGTGAAAGAAACCATCAAATCAAGAGATATGATATGAAATTAATAAATTAGGAAGAAAGAAAGACACACAGTATTCAAAGAGAACAACTATAGAGTATTACCTAGATATTGTTCCCAATTTGAAAGAAAGGAGAGGAAGGAAAGGAAAAAAGAATGAAGAAGGGAAAAGAGGAAGGAAGGGGGAGTAAAAAGAGAAGAAGGGAAAAGATAAGTAAAACTTTACTCGAGGCCCACAAAGAAAACAAACATGAGGAATAATTGTCAACAAAGCAAGCAATTGGAAAGTTTTAGTAGAATTCTGTTTAAGAATATGATCTCTGGGTCCAGGCTGTTTACTTTTGTACCTCAGATCCCCTATTTACCTGTAATATTGAAGGAAATAGTTAACAAACTTATGCTTGATTTTTCTCCTGGAAACCCAAGGAGGGGTCACTTATGAGTCGGACCCAACTCGACAGCAGTAAGTTTGGTTTTTCTGGTTTAGAACTAAATACAAAGTAGAACCTATTTGATAATCATTGTGAGGATTAAATGGGTTGATATGAGTAAATTACTTAAATTATTACCTTGCTCATATTGTTATTGTTGATAGGTTCTATCACGTTGGCTCTGACTCATAGTGACATATGTACAACAGAAGGAAACACTGTCCAGTCGTTAGCCATCCTCACAATCTTTGCTATGTTTGAGCCCGTCATTGCAGCTACTGTGTCAACCCAACTTGTTGAGGGTCTTCGCCTTTTTTGCTGACCCTCTACTTTACCAAACATGGTATCTTCTCCAGAGATTGGTCCCTCCTGGCAGTATAACCAAAGTACATGTGACAAAGTCTGGCTATTCTTGGTTCTAAGGACCATTCCAGCTGTACTTCTTCCAAGACAGATTGGCTTGTTCTTCTGGCAGTACATGGTGTTTTCAGTATTCTTCACCAATACCACAATTCAAATGTGTCAATTCTTCTGTCTTTCGTACTCATTGTTCAGCTTTCACATGCATATGAGGCGATTGAAAATACCATGGCTTAAGTCAGGTACACCTTAGTCTTCCAAGTGACATCTTGGCTTTTTAACACTTTAAAGAGGTCTTTTGCAGCAGATTTGTTCAGTGCAATACATTGTCTGATTTCTTGATTTCTATCTCCAGAGGTGTTGATTGTGGATCCAAGTAAAATGAAATCCTTGACAACTTCAATCTTTTCTCCATTTATCATGCTTATTGGTCCAGTTGTGAGGATTTTTGTTTTCTTTATGTTGAGATATAATCCATACTGAGGCTGTAGTCTTTGATCTTCACCAGTAAGTGCTTCAAGTCATCTTAGTTTTCAGCAAGTAAGTTTGTGTCATCTGCATATCACAGTTAATTAATGAGTCCTTCTCCAACCCCACTGCCACTTTATTCTTCATGTAGTCCAGCATCTCAGATTATTTGCTTAGCATATAGATTTAATTAGCATGGTGAAAGGACACAACCTTGACACACACCTTTCCTGCTTTTAAATCAGGGTGTATCCCTTTGTTCTGGTCGACGACTACCTTTTGGTCAATGTACACATTCCTTATGAGCATAATTGTGATAGCTGGGGTTGTGTGTCAACCTGGCTGGACGATGATTCTGAGTGGTTTAAGCAGTTATGATGTGGTTATTCCCATGATGAGATCAGATGTATATGCTTTGAGCAGCCAATCTGTTGAAAGGGAGTTTCCCTAGTGGTGTGGCCTGCTTCCAACATATATATATATATGGACATCATGGGAAAATGAGAACATTCTGTGGATCTGGATCCTGTTGTGCTGCCTACAATTGTCTGTGAGTGAACAAGCAACCATTCTGCCGGTTATTTTGGATTCATCATCTGCTGATGTCAACAGCCAGTATACTGCCTTCCATCCTTGAGCTCGTCAGCCCCTGCAGCTGTGTAAGTCAGGAAAAGCCTCCAGCTTGATGTTTGATTGGAACTCGGGACTTGCCAACCTCTATAACTGTGAGTCATTTTCCTAAGATAAATTTTTCTTTCCATATATATAAGCTTTTCTGGTTTTGCTTCTCTAGAGAATCCAGCCTGACACAATAATTAAGTGTTCTGTAATTCCCATTTTCTGCAATGTTGTCCATAATTTTTTATGGCCCACACAGTTGAATACCTTTGCATAGTCAATGAAACACAGGTAAACATCATTCTGGTATTCTTTGCTTTCAGCCAAGATTCATTTGATATCAGCAGCTCATATTAGATGGTATATAAATTCAGCATATTGTTATTGTTTGATTTTGAGGAAATCCACTCTATTGTGCTATTTTGGGTTTTTATTTATATAACAATCTGAAGATTAATTTAAAATTATTGCATTTACTATGTTCACAGAAAAAAAAAAAGAATAAGATTGCAAACTAAAACCAGAAAATATTAATAGAATAATTGTTAATTATTATAAACCAAAAGAAGGGAGAATGAAGAATACCAAAGCAACAGATAAGGAAATTGAAAAAAAATACACAGATGATAAATTTAAACCTAACTATATCAATAATGGCATATAATATAAATGAGCTAAAAATTCCAATTAAAAATCAGATATTGTCTGATTATGTTAAAAAACAAAACAAAACAGTACCTAACTATCCTCAAGGAGGTGGATTGACACAGTGGCTGTAATGATGAGCTCAGTATAGCAAGGACAGTGAGGCTGGCACAGGACTGGGCAGTGTTTTGTTCTGTTGTACATAGGTTAGCTATGAGTTGGAGCTGACTCGACAGCACCTAACAACAACAACAACTACCTGATGCTTATAAGAGACCAACTATGAGTATAAAGACACATTTAGGTTAAGATTGAAAGGAGGCAAAAATATAGCATGTTAATACCAATTCAGAGAAAACTGGGATAAGCTATTATCAGACAAAGTAGATTTCAGAAGAAAGAAATTTACCAGGAATAAAAAAGTCTTTTACATAAAAATAAAAGTGTCAATTCTTAAGGAAGACATACCAGTCCTACATATTTATGTATTTAATAACAAATCTTGAAAATATATAAAGGAAAAATAAATAAAACTTCAAAGATTATCATACAAATACACAGTAAAAGTTAGAGATTTCAATAGCCCTTGTTCATTAATTAACAGGTTGAGAAGACAGACAATGATAAGAATATAGAAGACTTGAAGAACAAAATCAACCAACCTGACTTAAATGACATTTATAAAACATACCAACCAAAAGACACACAGCATCTACCAAGGTAGTCCATATTTTGGGTCATAAAAGAAGTCTCAATAAATTAAAAAGGACCAAGTATATAAAGTTTGTTCTCTGCTCGTAATGGAATAAAATTAATAAAGAACGATCCTTGAAAAATGCCCAAACAGTTCAGAACAATACAATATACTTCTTAAAAACCCATGGGTCAACAAATTAGTCAAAAGAAAATTAAAAATTATTAACATCTCACTGGAAGGGCTAATTAATGCAATTAGACAAGAATCAGAAGTAAAAGATATGCAAATAGGAAAGAAAATAAATAAAATTGTCTTTGTTCACAGACGGTATGATCATCTATATAAAAATTCAAAAAAATCAACAACAACAACAAAAACTCCTAGAACTAATAAGTGATTATAGCAAGGTTTCAAGATAGAATTTTAATAAACAAAAAAGTATACTAAATTATTTTATGAACTCTTGGTAGAAAATAACTTGTTAAATAATATGCACTATATAAAAATTATAAAGAACAAATTGATATTTGATTACATTTTATTGTAAAATATCTGTAGGACATTTAAACACATAAACCATTGACACAGCTAAAAGATAAGTACTGGATAGAAGGAAATGATTTGCAAAGGAATATATTAGGCAATCAATAAGTAAAATATGAACAATCCAATAAAAAAGATGAAGAAACAATTATAATAAATATAAAAATAATTTCCTAGAAGACATGTGGTGGTTATGTTTGTGTGCCTGGTTGAGTGGCTGGGCAGCTGGATATAGTACTCCCCATGATGAGACTGGTAATCAACTGGTAATCAACTGTGATGGGATCTACCACAAGCAGCTGAGTAGCTGCTTTTGGGTATGTGGTCTGCTTCCTGTAAATAAGGAGAAGTTTTGAGAATGGTCTCTAGTCTTTGGCATGCTTGGACCCTGCATGTAGCCATGTCATTGCTCAGCAGCCTTCTATGCTTTGCCAAGCTTGGGACTTAGAGTGGACTTAAGTTAATGTCCTGCTGTGTGGATTGGTGACATTGGGACTGTGCCTTTTTACTTGTCAACCTTGGGGCTTCTCAGGCTCAGCAGCCAACAGCTGTCTGAGTGAAGAAACATCTCTAGCTTCAGTGGGCCGGGAGCAGGAGGCAGAGCTGGACCCCAATGTTGAGGGGCTTTCACCCAGC
>NW_006921734.1:1784742-1788013 GCF_000298275.1 Orycteropus afer afer
TGGCAGTTCAAACCCACCAGCCACTCCTCGGAAGGAAGATGGGGCAATCTACTTCCATAGTGATACTGCCTCAAAAACCCAAGGAGGGGTCGCTATGAGTTGGGTCCAACTCAACGGCACATAACAACAGCAACATATAGAAGCCTAGGCTTGAAGGCTGCTTTTCACTTGGGTGTGGCTCTATATTAAGGCTGGAGCCTGAGGTAGGCAGGCTGGGGGATTGGAGGCTGGTTTTCGCTTGGTTGTGGCTCTATATTAAGACCAGGGCCAGAGGCAGGCAGGTGAAGAAGGGTTAGGAACAACTAAGGGAGACAAACTTGTCTGTTAGTTTGTCGTCCTTTGGTGGCTTATGTGTTGCTGTGAGGCTGGAGGCTATGCCACTGTGTTGCAAAATGTTAACAGTGTTGGAGATCTCTCCCTGGTGGAGAGATTTCAGTGGAGCTTCCAGGCTTAGACAGACATGGAAGAAGGAAGAGGCCTTCCACTTCTCAAAGAATTGGCCAGTGAAAACCTTATGAATAGCACTGAAACACTGTCTGAGATATTTCTGGAAAACTTTATGAATAGCTCTGAAACATTGTCCAACATAGTGCTGGAAGATGAGCCCATCAGCTCAGAAGCCACTCAAAATTTGACTGGGGAAGAGCTGACTCCTCAGAATAGAGAAGACCTTAATGATATGGATAAAGTAAAACTTTCAGGACCTTCATTGGCTGATGTGGCACAACTCAAAAAGAGCAGAAACATGCAAACATCCATTAATAATTGGAACTTGGAATGTACAAAGTATGAATCTAGGAAAATTGGACATTATCAAAAATGAAATGGAATGCATGAAGATTGATAACCTAAGCATTAGGGCTGGTTTTGCCCATTTTGAATCAGACAACCATATGATGTACTATGCCAGGAATGACAAATTGAAGAGGAATGGAGTGGCATTCACCATCACAAAGACTGTTTCAAGGTCTGTTCTGAAGTATAACACAGTCAGTGATAGGATAATATCCACATGCCTACAAGGAAGATCAGTTAATACTACTATAATTCAAATTTACACACCAATCACCAAAGCCAAAGACGAAGATATTGAAGAACTCTACCAACTTCTGAAGTCTAAAATTGATTGAACATGTGATCAAGATGTGTTGATTATCACTCGTGACTGGAATGCAAAAGTTGGAAACAAAGAAGAGTTACTGGTAGTTGGAAAATATGGTCTTGGAGATAGAAATAATGCTAGAGATTGCATGATATAATTTTGTAAGACCAATGACTTATTCATTGCAAATACCTTTTCCACAATACATAAGTGATGACTATACACATGGATTTCACCAGATGGAATACACAGGAATCAGATTGACTATGGCAAGAGGCAATGGAAAAGTTTGATATCTGTGGCCAAAACAAGACCAGGAGCTGATTATGGAACAGACCATCAACTGCTCATATAATATCCCTCCTGAATTTAGAGACCATCTAAAGAACAGATTTGATGCATTGAACACCAATGACCAAAACCTAGAGGAATCCATGAAGAAAGCAAGAAGTCATGAAAAAGACAACAATGGAAGAAAAAACCAAATAGATATCAGAAGAGACTCTGAATCTTACCTTTGAGTGGAGAATAGTAAAAGCAAATGAAAGAAATGACAAGATAATAGTGCTGAACAGAAAATTTCAAAGAGCTGCTTGAGCAGACAAAGCCAATTACTATAATGAAATGTGCAAGGACATGTAATTAGAGAACTAAAAGGGAAGAACATGCTCAGTATTTCTCAAGCTGAAAGAACTGAGGAAAAAATTTAAGCCTCAAGTTGCAATATTGAAGGATTCTATGGGCAAAATATTGAACAATGAAGGAAGCATCAAAAGAAGATGGAAGGAATACACAGAGTCACTGTACCAAAAAGAAGTGGTCGATGTTCATCCACTTCAGGAGGTGGCATATGATCAAGAATCAAAGGCATTAAAGGAAAAAAATCAAAGTGCACTTAAGGAATTGGAGAAGAACAAGGTCCAGGAATTGAAGGATTACCTACTGAGATGTTTCAACAAATGGAAGCCCCACTGGAAGCACTCATTTGGTTATGCCAAGAGATTTGGAAGACAGCTATCTGGCCAACTGACTGGAAGTGATCCATATCTGTACCCATTCCAAAGAAAGGTAATCCCCCAAAATGTGGAAATTATTGAACAATATCATTAATATTGCATGCAAACAAAATCTTACTGAAGATAATTCAAAAATGCTTGCAGCAGTATATTGACAGAGAGGTTCCAGAAATGCAAGGTGGATTCAGAAGAGTACATGGAATGAGGGATATCATTCCTCATATCAGATGGATCTTAGCTGAAAGCAAAGAACGCCAGAAAGAAGATTACTTATGTTTTATTGACTATGCCAAAGCATATGATTGTGTGGCTCATGACAAATTGTGGATAACATTGAGAAGAAAGGGAATCCCAGAACACTAATTTTACTCATGAGGAACCTGTACATAGATCAGGAGGCTGTCATTTGAACAGAACAAGGGGATACTGCATGGTTCAAAATCAAGAAGGGAGTGTGTCAAGGTTGTATCCTTTACCATACTTATTCAATTTGTATGCTAAGCAAATAATCCGGGAAGTTGGATTGCATGAAGAAGAATGTGGCATCAGGATTGGAGGAAGACTCATTAACAACATGCAATATGCAGATGACACAACTTTGCTTGCTGAAAGTGAGGATGACATGAAGCACTTCCTGATGTAGATTAAAGTCTATAGTCTGAAGTATGGACTATTCCTCAATATAAAGAAAACAAAAATCCTCACAATTGGTTCAATACATAGCTTCATGGTGGGTGGAGAAAAAATTGAAGTTGTCAAGGACTTCGTATTACTTGGCTCTACAATCAACACCAATGGAAGCAGCAGTTAAGACATCAGATGGTGTATTGCATTGGGCAAATCTGCCACAAATAATCTCTTTCAAGTGATGAGGAGCAAGGATGTCTCCTTGAACACTAATGTGAGCCTGACCCAAAGCCATGGTATTTTCAATTGCCTCTTATGCATGTGAGAGTTGGACAATGAATAAGGAAGACCAAAGAAGAGTTGATGTTCTTGAGTTTTGGTGTTGGAGAAGAATGCTAGGAGGACCGTGGTCTGCTAAAAGGACTAACAAAGCCGTCCTGGAGGAAGTGCAGCCAGAATGCTCCTTGGAAGTGAGAATGGCCAGACTTCACCTCACCTACTTTGGTCAGGTTGTCAGAAGGAACCA
>NW_006921734.1:1788603-1791424 GCF_000298275.1 Orycteropus afer afer
ATAACAACAACAAAATAGAAATATATATTTATGTGTAATATATGTGTGTGTTTGTACATAACTAAAAAACAAACTTACTGCTGTCGAGTCAATTCGTCTCATAGTGACTCCTCCTTGGGTTTCTGAAGTAGTATCTCTATGGAAATAGATTGCCCAATCTTCCTTCCGAGGAGTGGCTGGTAGATTTGAATCGCCAGACTTCTGGTTAGCAGTCAAATGCTTTAGGCACTACGCCACCAGAGCTCCCATGTTTGTACATAGATAATTATATATCTGTGTATATAGATACACACATATAGCTCAATATTCTGTGGACCATTTTCTTTGCATTTCTCCATTCTTTCCCCCTCCCACAGAGAAACAAGAATCTTCAATGGTATTTATTCATCTACAACAATTTCAATGCACATGCAATAATATATAATAGATATGAATATTGGCTTTTAAACTTATAAATTACAATTTGATTATATTATAGAAATGATTATATATCAGGCTTTTGTTATTGAAAAATAAACCAAGGGAATTTTTGTTAATATGTCATTGAAGCACATCATACATATAATTGCACAATTATTAAATGCATATTTGATATATATTTTCAAATAATGTAAAATAAGTATTTTTAATAGTCAAATAACTGAAAATAATTTCCAAAGCAAGACATGTAATACTACTAGTTCAATGGTTTGCTCAAGATTATACAAAGCTGGTGAAAGGCATAGCCAAAATTCAAACATAAAATTTCAAATATCTAGCTGTATGTTCTTCCAGGTCATCTTGTAGTTTCATTGAACAACAAATGACAATAATCTGGGTTCAGGATGACCAAGTCTACTTACAAGCAAAGGCATCACTCTACTAAAACCTTTCTCTTGTTTGAAAATAGTGAATATATTTGCTATTGATATCTTTATTCTAAGTAACGAATTCATTGCTCTTGGTCCTTTCATTATAATCAAACTGAGATGAAAAATAATCAATCAAAATAAGAAGTTTATAAACATCAGAATTTTGTAGAATGAGGAAATGCCCTTCTCCACTTTTTCTCTTTTCCTCTTTGCAACATGTATTTATCAGTTTGGAGATTTGAAATTTCATGGTCTATTTAACTCAGTGTTGCTGTTTGTGATTCCACAGTGTTCAGTAACATCACTGTACATTCTAGGCACATCCACATGACCTAGTTAATGAATGCCCTGAATGTGCTGAATAGATTTATACTGATGATACACTGTCTTCAGGCCAGAGCACAGGATGAGACCTAAGAAGGGCTCATTTTCTCTCTTGGCTACTGATCTGCTGTGTAAACTTGAATATTATATTGATTTACCTAAATTTTAACTCCTCCCAGGCTAAACAAGGCTAATAATAATGTATTTGATTGTGAAGTGTTTTGGCAACCTTGTCAGGAAAACATTGTAGTGTACATATTTATTAGTTTTGAAGTCAATGAAATATTTCACTGCATCTGTTTTGTTTTTCTATAAAAATTATTTCCATAGAAATGGATCAACCAATAATTAATTTGTTGAAAAAATATATAAAAGACCCAGCACAGTTATTAACCTGTTAGTCATAGGTCATGACCATTTTCATGTCACCAATGATACACTTAGCATCCATCCAGATGCTTTTTCATCTTTAATTAATATGGAGAAAACATACCACCAAAATGCCAATTGTATTAAAGTATCTTAAGAGTTTAATGCAACCAGATGAATTCCTGTAAATTTAATTGCTAATATAAATTGATTCATTTGGCCATTGGGAAATCAACCTATTTCCAGCAATCAACTGACCATCTTGTATATCTGGCCATTGTCAAAGTTACGTCTTGCTGTCCACACAGATTGCCTTACATAAACATACCAGATATTACATGAGTGCACTTCTCTTTTAGTTCTCTTAGCTCATGTTGACTAACTATTCTGTAGAGAATTAGAGATGTCAGTGGAATATCACAAACTTTCAACATTGTGGCTTCAGTTCAAAAAGAAGTTCAATCTTCTTCAAGCATAAACAAAGAGAAACATGTAGGGTGCTAAATAAAATAAATTTTATCTTGCAAAATACATAGTGAAGATAAAAACTAAGTGCTAGAATTCGAAAGGGAACTTATAAGGACAATAAGGAGTTAAACTTCTACAGCCCAAGATTAATCATAACAGTTTTATATGACTTTGGGTTAGTGGTTTTAATGACCATGTGGAATAGAAAAGCATTGAAGCTGCAGGTCTAGTGCTCAGAAGGGCATCTATGTCTATGAAGATTAAAGCCTAGGAACAGCAGTCTTACCCATGAATGAGGGCTTGCAAACTTCAGCTCTTCAGACCAAGAGTATGGAAGAAAGATGGGCTGCCTGGTATGGGTTCTGGTGGCCACAGGTATGGTAGTATACTCAGAATGCAAGTTTAGGGCTGTAAGTTCTGCTAAAGGTATGGGAAGTTATTTTAAATTACCTAGCAGGAAGAAATTAATATAAAAACTGATATAAGAGCAATAAATCTCAAGTTATGCTACTGTGCTCCACATGTCCACAAGGATAGCTCACAATCATTGCATAGTCAATAAAACATAAGTAATGACTCTAAAAAGACTTCTAATAAAGATGATTTTTCCTAAAGTTGAGCCCACAGCAAAATTACGAAGTATTCAAGGATACCTATTGTCACTAGAGATAGGCAGCTAATACAAAAAGAGTCACACCCAAACATCTATAGAGAGAAGAGCAACTGGAAAGGTTTAAGATTTTTTACACATTTTTGTAGAAATTTCTGATAAGAAATGTGTAGAAAAGGCAAAAAATGACATATTTGAA
>NW_006921734.1:1793059-1803806 GCF_000298275.1 Orycteropus afer afer
AGATTTATTAGTTCTTTTGGCAGTCCATGGTACTTTCACTATTTTTTCACCAACACCATAAATAGATAAGAGTCATGGAGAACAGAATGAAGCCCTCTAAGTTGCATTTAATAATGTCAGAAGAATGGGCAATAGCTAAAAGATTAACAATGGACACATTTTCCTATTTGAAGAAAGATATGAGTTCTTAGAAGAAGATGTCAAGATATAAGCAGAAAAAAATAAATAAACCCAAAGACACACTAACCAGTCCCTAATTTTAAAAAAAAAAAGGAAAAATTTTAAAGTTATCAGAGTAAACACAAAAGACTGACTATTAGATGGACAGCATATTTTTCATCCATAACAATAAATGAGAGAAAATGATGTGTTAATATCTTCAAAGTGTTGAAAAGAAAATACAATTCCATGCTAAACTGTGAACGTAAGAAAGAAAAACAAAGACTTCTTCAAATGAAGACTAAAATCTCTTTCTACTCACAGATAATCAATGAAGAACTCCTCACCAATGTACTCCAGCAAGAAGACAAGTGAATACAAAGGTTGCAAAAATACATTGATAAAATACTGAAAGGACATGTATATTTTCTTTAAAATATTAACATTGCATTTCTTTTCATTGGATTTAAAGTATTTCTTTTTTTTTTTTAATTTTATTGTGATTTGGGTGAAAGTTCACCAAGCAAATTCATCTTCCATACAGCAGTTCACATACACTTTGCCTAATGACATTGACTGTAATCTACCACAATGCAACAGCTCTCCTTCCATTTCCTCCCCATAGGGATTTAAAGCACCTTTTAAATTGCTATTTTTCATGTTTATAATTTTTTACCATGAACACATTTTATTTTATAATAAAAAACACAGCAAAATTCCTTTGAAATTAAAAAGAAACTCTATCACTGGTAATTCTCAGCCTCTGTCCACATACCCATTGGAAATTCCACTTATTCTCTGTAAAGTTTTCATGTAGTACTGATGGAGCTGCTTAGGTGACCGATTCCAAACTGGCATATGGATGAATTTCAAAATATCTATTGTGAAAGTAACAAGAATGATAGCTAAAACAGAAAATTTACCTTAGTGGCAAAGGTTAGAGACAGTCCTGTAGTAAAAGGTAAAATACTTCCTTGGATAAAGTATTAATTTGTGAGAGTTCAAGACAGATGGAGTAAATTTATAAGGAAATACCCTGCCTATGTCATGGGATGTTATCATGTTAAGGGTTCATGTTTGGCGAAGTAGTAATTCACAGAATTGTGGTGGGTAGAGAGGAGCCCTTGGATGATGTAGTCAACTAGACCTCTTAACACAAAACAAGAGCCCTAAATCTTGACCATTTTGTGGCAGTGGGAATCCATGCCAGTAACTTTGCACTTTCTTAAATCATAATTTTGGGTTATCAGGAACAATACAAGAAAACACTGTGGGGAAGCACGTTTGAGACACCTACTAGTATTTCTTTTATAAGTATCAATAATTAAAACCTTCTAACTTGGCTTAGTTAGGAGCCCTGGTAGCATAGAGCCCAAAGCACTTGACTGCTTACCAGAAGACTAGGGGTTCAAACCCACCCACCACTCTTGGGAAGGACGGTTAGGCAATCTACTTCTGTAGTGATACTGCCTCAGAAACCCAAGGAGGCATCGCTATGAGTCAGGTCTGACTTGACGGCACAAAACAACAACTTGGCTTAGTTAAAGGCATAGTCTTCCAGAAGAGTGACTTATACAAATAAAAATGCAAAGTTAGAATGGGCATTTATATTTATCCCCTATTCTCTTTAAACTTTTGGTAGATGATAATAGAAACCATAGACTGACTACCTTAAGCAAAAAGAGGGAGCTGCATTATGAGGATTGCCATGAGAACAAGGACAAATTCATAGACAAAAATACGAGTTTGCTGAAGCATTATTCAATGGGGAAAGCTCTTGGACACAGGAACAGTAGCCACTAAGCCAGTTTCTTATCGCCCCATAACATTCTAACCAAAAAACAAACAAACAAACTCACTGCCATTGACTCGATTCCAACTGATAGCAACTCCTTGGATTTCCAAGGCATTATCTCTACAGAAGTAGATTTCCCAGTCTTCCTTCCAAGGAGTGGCTGGTGGGTTTGAACTTCCAGCCTTCTGGTTAGCAGTCAAATGCCTTAGGCACTAGGGCAGTGCAAATTCAAAAGACAGACTGTAGTGAAGGGATCTCAATTCTAGGGCTTTCTTACCTTATCCAGCCAGCTCAATATTCATGATAGGATAAGCACTGGCCTCTTCCCTAGAGTAAGCACAGATGGGTGGGCCCAAGCCTTTTGATTTACAGTTCTATGATATGGCAATCTACCAACTGGATTTCCCATATTAATGTTCATGATTGGGAAGCACCTGACTCTTTCCTGGTGTGATCAGGGGCTAGGTCCAAGATTTGCTCTTGACTAGGATTAATTACTTTAAGCACTAAGCCATGATGGGTTTCTTTGAAACTCAACATCAGGTTAACTCCTTTCCAGAATCCAGCTTGCCTAAAGGAAATCAATCTTAGACAAGACAACCCTTTCCTCTCAAGGATATAGTATATATTTCACAGAGCCTAGGAGTAGCAAGAGCCTAAGGATCTCTAGTGGCATAGTAGATAAGGCATTTGGCAGTTAACCAGAAGGTCAGTGGTTTAAACCCACCAGCTGCTCTGTAGAAGGATGATGGGGGCTACCTATTTCCATGAAGATTTACAGCCTTGGGAACCCAATAGAGGTCACTATGAGTCACACTTGACTTGATGGCAATAGGTTTCATTTTGGTTTGGTTTAGAAGTGGCAAGAACTGTGGGGCTCCAGCAGTAACCCAGAGTTAGGGACAAAAGTGCTGCCAGAAACTAAAGCAGCTGCTCTCTTGGGCACACAAACACACTTTCTCTTTCTCTGAAATGTTTTCTTTTCTCTACTTCATTCTGTCTGTCTACCTCTTACTTCTCACTCTGAAACCAGCTTGCTTTGTTTTCCCTGTACATGGCACGTGATGATACCCCTACCTTTGAATTTATATGTCTCCCAATTGCAGTGACAAGGACAGTCTCAAGTTCAAATTCCTTAAGGAAAGAGTATCATTGACTCAGTTTGAGTCAGTCAGGTGTTTACCCCTGTTCCAATAAAGTATGGCCCTGTGAGGCAGGATGACATATTATAAGCATGTCTTCCACAAGTAGGAAAGCAAATAATGCTCAGAAAAAGGACATTGCTGCAGCGGGAGAGATGCTGCTCCATCTGAAAACCTGCCTTCCTCCCATCTTCCTTATCTCAAAGAATCTGATCATTTTTCACCCAAGCCAGAGACAGAACCTTGTCTCCACTGCTCTTTTATTCTCATCCTCCCATCTACACTCTTCTCTGGCAATTCCACATTTATAATATTTTTCTATTTCTTACAGTGTAAGAGAAATTAGACAGTAAGTAAATGAGAATCCATCATAGAAAACCATTGACTAAGTAGGGCATGTCTTCTCACCCTCCTCCACAAGCTGGTGCTCCTCACAATACAACTACTGAGGAAGCAGAGCTATGGTAGAGTCAATTGGAGAGGCTTTTGATCTGTTGTTGTTCAGTTACAAAATTTTCTGTTCCAGATTTTTATGGCATTCCATCACATAATGCACTATCGCCACCACCACACTGCTGTAAAGTCGAATCCAACTCATAGCAACCCCTCCTTGGGTTTCTGAGGCAATATCACTACGTAAGTAGATCGCCCAATCTTCCTCCCAAGGAGTGGCTGGTGGGTTTGAACCACCAGTCTCTGGTTAGCAGTCAAATGCCTTAGGTAGTACTCCACCAGAGTACCACATAATGCACAGTAATATGAAATAATAAATGCCACTGGACTGAAAATTAGTCTCTGCTGTGTTAAGAATCTGATTTGTGAACTTAGGAAATTCATGTATGTTCTCCAGGTCAGTTTCTTCACAGGAAAATCCAACTCTACTCCATTGTCCCAGTAGGCATGCTTTAAGAATGTCAATTCTAGGTTAAGAAATTCCTATTGACAGCTTGTGGGAGGAAGATGAGGCAATCTACTTCATGAAGATTTACAGCCTTTGAAAACCTATGAGGGTCACTATGAGTCAGAATTGACTCAATGGCAGTGGGTTTGGTGGGGTTTTTGTTTGTTTGTTTGTTTCAGTAGCTTGGGGCAGAGGCATTAGTTACAACTCTTGGTTAAAGATGACAGAAATCCAATCAAATTAGTTTCTGAAACCCTGAAAAGTTTAAACAATCAAAAGAGCTGCAAGTGTCCCATCTCAGAGAAGTGACTTGGCTGCACTTCAAAAGATTTTGAGTCAGGAGCCCCCTCTGAGCCAATACAATACACTGCACTGCAGGAATGGGGGGGCAGGGGTGGAGGTCTCACAGGACCGTGGCAGGTTCAGAAATAGCTACAGAGAGATTGAAATACATCTGGGCAGACAATTTAATGAGTGTTCCCGTAGGCTATCCAGGCAGTCTCTGGGTTATGAAAGTCTGACTTATGGACAACTCCTACTTGCCATTTAATGCTATGTCTTCACTTTGGAATGACTGAAACAACCCCTACTTACAATAAATTCTTCATCACAATCACCTTCACTTGTTGCACCTGCAGTTTTTGAATCATTGAAAGAGCTTCAAGACTTTTCTTGCACTAAAAGCAAACCAAACCCACCTCCACTGAGTGAGTTCCGACTCACTGACACCCTATTGGACAGAGTAGAACTGCCCTATGGAGATTCTAAGGCTGTCTTTACAGACGCAGATTGCCACAGCTTTCTCCCACCGAACAGATGGTAGGTTCGAACCACTGACCTTCTGGTAAGCAGCTGAGTACTCTAACCACTGCATCACTAGGGGTTGCCATTTTGCACTGAAGTAAGGCTAAATAAGAATCTCATGCAACTATTCCAGCTTACCTCAAAATTCCTTTCTTTAAAAAAATTCTTAAAGACACAGTTAGAAGCAGATCTTGTTTGTAACCCAAGGAATGCCTGTTCTTTAATGTGCCTCATGTAACTATTCTATGTTTCAAATCATAAGGTTCACAAAGACAGGAACTACATCTACTAATTTTTTGCTGCAGCCTGGAGAAAAGGAAAGAAAATACAGTTTATCGCTTATGTTCTGTACTTTTCACTCACATATAAAAAATATCACATATTCGACATTTACAATACCATAAGGAAGGCATGATTCTCTCTCTTTTAAGTAAATGAGAAAACTGAAAATTATAGAAGACAAATACCATAGTCATGTAGCCTAGAATTTGGATACAAGCTGGTTCTATTCCAAAGCCCATTCTCTTCTTACATTATACTTCTTTCTTTACAGGTTCCAGTAGTTCCTGAATACTCATAAGCTGTGTTTTATGTTGGTGAAGATAAAATTGACATTTTTCTCCTTTTTGTTCTTAGGGTATAAAATGGAACATAATTTGCCTAAGCAGCAGCAGTTGACTCACCCAGACGGTCACATACAACTCTAGCAGACAGTTTGAGCAGATGTTTGTGCCTATGGGGATGAGTCCCTTAGACACTTATGTTGCAGAGTTTACAAAAGAGCTCAGTAAATATTTGTTGAATGACTATCGAATAACTATAAACAGCTAGCCCCGTCTGTTCCAGTCATGCATATATCCCTTCACTGACAGTCCCATGGATATATGAAATTTATTCAAGCCTCATTGAGTATAGGAGCCCATAAAGTAATATTACTCTTCATCAGTATTAATACTCTTCATTCTGAAGCACTCTGACAAAATACAACAAAGCCCAGTGACGATAAATATCTCATAAAGCCATTGTGGAGCTAAAACTATTTTTGTGTTTTAAAAGATATCTATTGATAGATTGTGATATTGTTCACTAAACAATGAATAAATTTACTTCTGTGCTCATCAATTTTTCTGACAGATGAAATTCAGAAAAAATCAATAAATACAAATGCCTCAATCAATATAAATGTAAATATTGAGTAGAAATTTATAATTTATCATGTATTGTTGTCCCAGAATACTTCAGGTTGAAAATTACTCTCATTGAATAGATTTTTTCCCCAATAGGCATATGCATGTTCAATTTAATCACAATTCTTTTATTTACAAGATACTATGCTACAAAGCTGCCATCTAGATGCAACGATGGGTCTCTCCTTGTCCAGAGCAAAGAAGAATAAAGAAAACCAAAATTCATGGAAACAATTAGTCCTACTAATGGGTACACCATCCATTCTGCAGCCTATATGACTATGAGACCAGAAGAACTAGATGGTGCCTGGCTACCACTGTCAACCACTTGGAAGGGGATCTATGTAGGAGATCCTGGATAGACAGGGAGAACAATGTGGAACAAAACTCAAAATCATTTGGAGAAAAAAAAAAGGGGCGGGACCAGGTTTGTTGGTCTGATAGAGCCTGGTGGAACCACTAAGACTATGGCCTCTAGCTGTCCCTCAGGTCTGGAACTGAACCCACATCTGTGGCTTCCACCCAAACAAAAGACAGGCATATGAGTTGAACATTTAACTGAGATAGATACAGTCCTTGGAGAGAGCAATCATGGGAGAAAGAAGGGCTGCTTATGCACAGGAAGACAGCTCAGGGGGCAGGAGTGCATGGAGGGATGGACACAGGGAAGAGGTGACTGTAGGGAGGAAGTGGGAGGGGAGCTGTTGCATTTTGGTAAATTGTGGTCTATGTCATGAGACAAAGTATTTGTGAACTGCTGTATGGAAAGTGAATTTGCTCTGTAAACTTTCACTTGAATCACACACACACACACACACACAAACAAATACTATGCTACAAGAGGGAAACATTATAGAATTTTTTTTTTAACTGTTCAACAACTTCACTCAAAAACAGTTACTGAGTAACTTCCAAAAGCACTAACCAATATAGGTCATAAACACCACCATTCAACAGTGTGATTTCACTATATTTTTCTATGATACATTAAACTTCACTGTATTTATAATATTGAGATTCAGTGAATTGTTAAAAAATATTTTTAAAAAGCATTGATATATAAAATTCACCTTTTATTAGTGTACAATTTTATACATTTTGACAAATACATAGTCACATAAAAACCACCACTATAGTCAAGATACCAAGTATTTCCATCACCCAAAAATTCCCTGTGCCCATTTGTAGCAAACCCCTTACACCTAATTTTTAAATTGGTAGGTGGTTTACAAAGGATGCTGTTAGGTATAAGGGGTTTGCTACAAATAGGCACAAGGAATTTTTGGATGACAGAAATATTTGATAACTTGACTGTAGGGGTGGTTTTGATGTGACTATGTATTTGCTCTAGAATGTAATATGAATGGAAACATACTATATGTAGACTTTTTTGTTTGGCTAATTCCCTTAGCATAAAGGTTTTGAGGTTCACCTCAATTTTTGCATGTACCAATAATTCATTCCTTTTTATTGCTGAGTAGTATTCCATTGCATCGATATTTCCATAGTTTCTTTATCCATTTACTAATTGATACTTGGATTTTATTCAGTTTTTGACAATTATGAACAATGATGCCATGAACATTTGCATACAAGTCTTCGTGTGAACATATGTTTTCATTTCACTTGAGTAAATATTTAAGTATGAGATTGCTAGATCATATGGCAAGTATATGTTTAACTTTAGAAGAAATTGCCTCACTGATTTTCATTTTCTCTACCTAAATCAGTGTATGAGAGTTCTCATTGCTCCACATTCTACCCATTTTTTAAGTTATTCTAAAAGGTATGTAGTGATATCTTACCATGGCTTTAATCTGCCTCTCTTTAATGTTTAATGATGTTGAGATTCTTTCCACGTACATATTTTCTTTATGGCATTAATTATTATAATGAGAACTGCAAAGAACTTAATTGCTTAGTATTAATGATTGAGTACATTATGGATCACCTATGAGGCAGAATATTATGCACCATTAAATATCATGTTTGTTATGGATCATAGCTGTACACCATGATTAATGTAATTGATATTATTAAATTATACACCTGAAAAATGTTAAATTGGCAAATGTTGCATTATATATATTTTTACAACAGTAAAAAATCATGTTTGCAAAGAGATTTTTAATTTCAATGGAAGAAGCTAATAATTTAACATTTAGTAAAGTGAGCAGAAAATAAAATTTTATTATATGTGTGAATATGCACAGTGTTCTTTCCTTTGTTAGAAATGTATTAAAAATATAAAAAAATATGTATGTCAAAAATATACATGTTGTCATTCACTTAGTGGAAAGATCATGGATAACTTTTTCGTGCTTCTTAACACTTTCTAGTACTTTCCAATTTTCCTAAAATTAGGAAAAATATTATTAAAACTTGTGAAAACCCTAGTCGATGCTTTCTATTTTGTTCACTCTTTTTTTTTTTCTTGTGACTTCCTTCAATCATGGGTATGTTTATCACTGTGGGTTAAGCAATAGAAGGATATCATCAGTTTAGAAAAAAAAAAAGTCACCTAGAAACATTTAATACAACAAAAATGTTTTGAATATCAGTCTTTGTGTTGTGTCCTGGAGAAATAAAAATAAATGTCCTACCATTAACCCACTGCCATCAAGTTGATTCTGACTCATAATGACCCTATATAACAGCCATAGGGTTTCCAAGATTATAAATCCTTATGGAAGCAGACTGCCACATATTTCTTCATTTAATCACAATTCTCTTATGGTTCATGGATTTGGATCACTGACGTTTCAGTTCGCAACTGAGAGCTTTATTCACTGTGCCACAAAGTTTCCTTAAAAACAAAATAAATAAGGTATGTAAAGTTCTCATAAGGAGTTCACTGTATATCTAACAAAGTGCTAAGGAAATTTAAGGAGAGAGAAAAATTCTAACTATAAAGACTGGAAATTGTGAAAAGCAGAAGCTGGAAAGCTATACTTTAAAAAAGAACAGTATTTTGTTAGGTGAAGATGTGATGGCAATAATGAAGATGATGATGATGATATTGATGATGATGATACCTAATATTAAGTCCTGATTATGATTCAACACAGTATGAGTATTTGTTAGTTTAAAGTATACATTATCTCATAATACAATAATATAATACTTTTTGGAGAGGGTACTATAATTGTTTCTGTTTTATGTATTAGGACACTGATACTAGAAAGACCAAGCAAGCTATCTGAAGCCATATATAGTTTGCATGTACTTGAGCTGAGATTCAGAATCAAAGCTAATTTATTCTGGGGCTAAGATATTAATCATCACTTAACTAATATCAGTGCAAATAAACAGAAGAATACCCAGAGTAATAACTAATTGCATATAGATCAAATTATAAATAAAGTACAGTAACCCCATAGAAAAACTCATGAAAACCCAGGTGCTCTCATTCCACTTGTTAATTCCAATCTCCTGCACCCAAACACGTGAAGTACAGGAGATATGAAGTACAGTTTACAACAAGAGTTTAAGATTGTAAGCTCACTGATATTTTAATGAAGTTTGACTGTTTATTCATAAATTCTACTGCCTCCATGAAAGTCAAGAAACTTCACTAAGCTGAATACTGTTCTGAGGTTTCAAATGTCTTTGGAAATCTCTTCAAGCATGTACTGTTGTTGTGGTTAAGTGCCATCGAGTCAGACCCAACTCATAGCAACCCCTCCTTGGGTTTCCGAGGCAATATCATTATGGAAGTAGATTGCCCAACCTTCCTTCCTTCTGAGCGGCTGGTGGGTTTGAACCTCCAGTCTTCTGGTTAGCAGTCAAGTGCTTTGGGCACGTACTAGTTGAAGCTAATCCAGAGTGCCTAGTTCTGGGTTTTCTCCAAATTGGGAGGGTGGGGTCAATTGCTGACAGCCATTGCATCAACATGACTGAAAATGGGCTCATACCTGAACTGATAGTTAAATATCAAGTTCAAAGGCTTAACTCCAAGGGTGTTTTATTTAAACACTCAAAAATTCACTGCCATTGAGTCAATTCTGACTCATAGTGCCCCTACAAAATAGAGAAGAACTGCCCCAGAGAGTTTCCAAGACTGTAAATCTTTATAGAAGCAGACTGCCACGTCGTTCTCCTGCAGAGTGGCTGTTGGTTTCAGACCTCCACGCTTTTGGTTAGCAGTCAAGCCCTTAACCACCTAACAAATATTAATTTGAGATACCCAGTTATTTATTTTTAGAACATGAATTCTCAGATCTTCACTCTATGACCAGTCACACAAAGGTATCACTTTCACAGAGAAATGCTGGATCAGAAGGCAGTGGAGTTAAGCTGCTCTTATGACAGCTTCTGCACTTAATTCCCTTTGCTGTCAGTATATCTCCCAAACTGATGTGTGAAATTCTTGAGGGAAGCATAAGATTCTATTATGCACTGTGTACTTGATGCCTATAGGAACACTGAGCTCCTTGCTCCATTCCAATTTTTACATATTCTCACTCTTGCTTCCCCTGGCTGTCAACTAGGGGCCTTAGGAGATTTATTCTAGCATACTTTCATTTGATTTTTCAGGGGGAAAAAAAATGACCCAGTAACTTCCTGAACCTTCTAGCTGAGTAGGAAATGGCTCACCTTTCCATCACCCCTCTACTATGTGAATTATGCTTGCCTTGCTTGAAGGTAATGATGACTCACCAAAATAAGACACAGGTATTCCCAGTTTCAGACTTGTTATAAATAGGCTAGTGGCTATGTTCAATTGGAAAGATTTTTTTAAAAAAATACTTGCCAAATA
>NW_006921734.1:1804291-1806225 GCF_000298275.1 Orycteropus afer afer
TTTTTTTTTTTTTTTTATGTTGTAAGGAGCCAAAAAGAAGGTTGGACAGGTATCTGAAAATCAGTGGGCCATGAAGGTCATGTAGATAGAAAGAAGTTTTCAAAGCCTCAAAGAAGCACGTGCTCTCCCATTTTTAAAAAAATATACAGGTCTGTTGGGCTTTTAGTTTTTAACATTAGAGAAACATGAATACCTAACACATAATTAACCTCTTTGTAACTGTATCTTAAGTAAAATTATAAGACACTTGGCCTCAGTGTTAGGAATGCAATAGGAAATGGTGAAAATTGTGGCAAATAATACATAGTATAAACTATACTATGTAGAGTTACTATATTATATTATACTATACTTTGCAAAGAAACTCTGGTAGCATAGTGCCTAAGGCAGTTGACTGCTAACCAGAAGGCTGGTGGTTCAAACCCACCAGCCACTTCTTGGAAGGAAGGTTGAGCAATCTACTTGCATAGTGATACCGCCTTGGAAACCCAAAGAGAGGTTGCTATGAATTGGGTCCAACTCCACGGTACATAACAACAACATACTTTGCGAAAGACTTCTTTAAAGTATTAAAGAGCAAAATGTCACTTTGAGGACTAAGGTGCAACTGACCCAAGCCATGATATTTTCAAATGTTTCATATACATGTGAAAGCTAGACAATGAATGAGAAAAACCAAAAATGAATTATGGTATTGGTGAAGAATGTTGAATATACCATGGACTGGCAGAAGAAAGCACAGATCTGCCTTAGAAGAAATATAGCCAGAATACTTCTTAGAAGTGAGGTTGGTGAAACTTCTTCTCATTTACTATGGACATATTATTAGAAAGGATCGGTCCCTGGAGAGGGACATCATGCTTGGTGAAACAGAGGATCAACAAAAAAGAGCAAGACATTCAATGAGATGGATTGACATAATGGCTACAACAATGGGCTCAAACACAGCAATAATAGTGAGGATGGTGCATCACCAGGCAGTGTTTTGTTCTGGTTGTTATGAGTCAGAACTGACTCCAACTCAGTGGCATATAACAAGAAAAACATCCTGTATTATACTACCTTATACTATACTATAATGAAGCTGTACTCCAACCAATTGTTTTCCTGTAGGAAAATATGTTAAGATATTACAATTAAAAAACAGGGGGATAGAAATCCAGGTATTTGAGTCCAGAGCCTTGAATTTTAAATACTGGGAATTAATTGAAAGATCTAATTAAAACACTGTACAGGCCAACCAAATATGAGCTTAGGTCTTATTGTGGCCTGTGGGATGCCAGTGTGTGACCTTAGGGAAGTTGTCTACCATATACTTTAAAGTCGGTATTGGGTTGAATGGGTAACACCCATGAACATATATACAGGTTTTACAGGATATTTCTACATCTATATCTATATATGCCACAAATTGGGATCAAGTTGACAGCAGTGAGTTTGCCTTTTTTTCAATGCTGCAAATATATCAATGAATATAGTAGAGCATACAGGGAGCAGGTGTGCAAACTTCTTAGCAATAACCAAACACCTTGAGGGAACGATTCACTGGGCCTGGGGGCTCAGGACCATAGTCTCAGGGGACAAGTGGGTCAATTGGCATAACATAGTCCACAGAGATAATTTTCTACATCTTACTTTGGTAAGTAGTGACTGAGATCTTAAAAGCTTGTGGGTAGCCATCTGAGGTGCAGCTATTGGTCTCTCCCCACCCAGAACAAAGAACAGTGAAGAGAATCAAAGATAAAAGGAAGCAGTGAGTCCAAAGGTCTAACCAACCATGCAAACCACAACCTCTATGACAGAGATCAGAAGAACTAGATGGTCCCTGGCCACCACTGTTGACCACTCTGAAAGGGATCACAATAGGAAGTCCTAGATAGAGTGGGAGAAAAATATGAAACAAAACTCAAACTTATTTAAAAAAAAAAAAAAAA
>NW_006921734.1:1806964-1815077 GCF_000298275.1 Orycteropus afer afer
AAAGAATAATATATTTCTTTATATTTTATATATTACATCCATGATTTTTTTTAATGAAAAAAAAATATGGACAGTAGCAAGGAGTTATTCAAACAAGCCTCTTACAGGGTCTGTATTAGTGGCAATAGATTCAATCCAGTTTATCATTCCTTTGACATCCACAGTCCCAAAGTAAGAAGTGATGCTTATAAGTCCTAGTATGGTTTGGGACATTAATTCAAAATAGTAAATAATGCTAAGTTTTTTTAGCAGTAAACGTATTTATTGTGTTTGAGTAGTTTAAACAATCATTATAATTTCTCTGTTGCTGAATATTTGGTTAAATAAACATATATTCCCTAACTTCATGGATAAACAGAAACTTACACGTTTTATTTCTTCTACTACTCTTTCTAGTAGTGTTAGATATTTCTAATATCTAACATACCTAACACTGACTTCTTGTTGTTTTCGAATAGATTCTGATTCATGGAGACCCATGTGTGCAGAGTAGAACTGCTCCACAATGATTTCAAGGCTATGAAGTTTCCGAAGTAGTTGCCAGGCTTGTCTTTTGTGGGCCTAGTTGGGTTCAACCACTCCTGGGAAGGAAGGTTGGGCAATCTACTTCCTTAGTGATATTGCCGTGGAAACCCAAGGAGGGATCACTATGAGTCGGGACCGACTCGACGGCAGTGAGTTTAGTTTGGTTTGAGTTGGGTTCAAACCACCAACCTTTCAGCTAGTAGTCCAATGCCACATTTTTCATCATGAGTCTCATTGAAGAAAAAGAAGAAGCCACAGTATATATTTTCTTAGTTCTGAGGTTTCTTTTACTCCCAAGCCCAATGGGATATTTAAGGATAGATCCAAGAAAAATACTTAAACCACCCTGAAGCTTTATTCTACTTCCTGGTTGAATGCCATGGTTTGTGGTCTAAAGACTAAGAGGAATCATATAGACCCTAATGCTTAGAATGAAAGGGATAACCTCCACCAAAGGAAGGGCAGGAAAGGTTCATATTGTGTGGTCTCATTTACTCCCTTCACTGAAAAAAGCATTACATACCTATCGCATGCATTCCTTTCTCTCCATCCCCACTGTCAGCACTCTTTCCACTTCTTGTCTAGACTACTTAATCAACATCAAACATATCCCTGGTTCCACTCTTGCCCATTCATTTGCTCTGCTGCAAACAGAATGATCTTAAAACAAAATATGCTCATTTTCACCATTTCCTTGAGATAAATTTTCCAAATCTTCAAGATCCTGGTACTTACATCACTTAAAGTTTAACTCCTTCATTTTTTGGATCTACCTTAGCTTTCCAATTTCACCTCTCATCATGCCTCATCTGACTGACTAAGCTCCAGCTGTAGTAACCTTTTCTATTTTTCTCAAAAGCCCTATGTTCTCTCTTAGGTGCATTCCTGGACTTCAAAAAGGCAATCACCTTCTAGACCATTCTTTATCCTATTCTTTCACCTCATCATTCCTTTTCGTATTTCAGGTCTCAGCTTACCCATTTTTCCTTCACAAAAATTTTTCCACACTCTGACACAGCACTTAATGCATGCTATTGCCATTCTCAGCTTCTCCTTTGGATTAAAACTCCATAAGGTAGATGCTATGTCTAACTTATGCCCCGGTGTCTATCTCTGGGCCTGGAACATAGAAGTATAAAATATGTGCTTGTTGAATAAACATTTAACACTGAATTCCTCAGTGGCCAGGACCAATAGTCATTTGAAAACATGGATTTGTATACAATGCTTGTCTTAGGCTGGTTCTCTAGAGAAGCAGAACCAATGAATCTTAGAGAGAGACAGAGATAAATTTATCTCAAGGAAATGGCTCACACATCTGTAGTGGCTGGCAAGTCCCAAGTCCATCAAGATGGAGGCTTTTCCTGAATTCAAGCAGCTGCAGGGGCTGATGAATCAGCAGGTAAATGGCAGATTTCTGTTGTGAAGGCAACAGTCCCAAGATCAGAAGACAATATGGCAGGTCACTGGTTCAAGTCCAAGAACTGGAGACTATGATGAGCTAGATGCAGGATCAAGATCCAACAGAAAGCCAGGATATTCATACATATATTGGAAGCAGGTAATACCCCTGAGAAAACTCTCTTTCAATGGATTGGCTGCTCACAACACATTTCATCATGGAGGTGATTACATTACATCAGATATCATCATGGGGGATGCCCACATTATAACTGCTAAACCACTTAGACTCATGGTCCAGCCAAGTGGACACACAACCTTAACTATCACAATGCTATTTACTTACTTCTCACGGTTTAGTTTATGTGTTATGGAGCTGAATGTTTAAATTATATTCTAAAAACAGTATCTCATATGGATAAAGGGCTTCACAGTTTTCAAAGTGCTTTCCATGCCATGCATTTCCTCACAAAATCTCTGAAAACAAGTTAGGGCAGGTACTATTATCTCCATATTATATTTGAAGAAATTAAAGTTCAATGAGGTCATGTGACTTAATCAGAGGTATTATCATATGAGCTGCACAACAAGGGCCAAAACTCAAATTTTCTAAGCCCAGTTTTACTTTCCTCATTGTAATATAACTGAATTATTCCTGCTCATTTCTATCTTTGGTTTTGAGAATACATGTATCCACACCCGTAGCAGCTCTTTTCCCTTCTCAATTATGTGTGGCTTACCCTGATATTAAAATAAGTGTTCAGAGAGCACATATCAAATCAAAGTAGAAGAAAGGCATATTCTATGTAGCAACAGAAATGTGGTCTGAGATCTAAAGCAGGCCAAAGAATATCTATGAAGTAAATGAGTCACATGCAGAAAATTATGAATCCCACTGCCCTAAAGAGTCTCTGTGTAACCAGAAGCTACCTTTCCCCAGAGGCTCTGGGCAGTGCAGATGGTCAACATGCTTGGGCTGCTAACTGAAAGTTGGGAGGTTCAAGTCCACTCAGAGACACCTTGAAAGAAAAGCCTGCTGATCTATTTCAGAAAAATCAGTCATTGAATACCCATGGAGCACAGTTTTATTTTGACACACATGGGACTGTCATGAGTCAGAAAGACTTCACAGCAACTGGTTGTTTACTTCCTCTCACAATTTCATAGACTATGAATATATCCTGAAGGTACACACTTGGCATCTAAGGCTCATTCATTTATTTATTCAATAAATACTTAGGTAAATATTCTTGTGCTTGAACTAGTGACGCAAATAAATAAAGTGGTTTCTGCTTTTATGGAGTCCATTTTCTAGTGGGAGAGATAGATAATAAGAAAATAAATAATTATATACGATAATAGATGTTATGAGGTAAATAAACAGAGTGTGGTACTGAATGTGGTGAGATATTCTGAAAAAGTGGTGATGGACGGTCTCTCTGAAAATTCATCATTTAGGTTCAGATCTGACAGATGAAAAGGAACCTGGGTAAAAGACGAGGAAAAATATTGCATACAGATGGAAGAGTAAGGGCAGAACATTGAGGCAGAAAAGAGTATCTTAGTTTTTTGGGAGGACAGCCCACCACTGGTTCAGGTACCTGGGAAGAACAGGGATCTTTGACCCCTCAAATCGGCAGGCAATTTATTTCTGGGGTTTTGAATAGGAATAATAAGTCCTATGATTCCTTCCTGTGATTGACCTCCTATTTCATTTCTCTATGTGTTTCCACATTGTATTCTGTGGTAGTTATATTGTGTGTCAACTTGATTGGGCCTGGTTGAGTGGCTAGACAGCTGATGGTAGCCATTCTCCTTGATGAGACTAGCAATCAACTCCATGGTGGGATCTACCACAAGCAGCTGAGTAGCTGCCTTTGGGTATGTGGTCTGCTTCCTGTATATAAGGAGAAGTCTTGGGAATGGTCTCTAGCCTAAAGCATGCTTGGACCCTGCATGTAGCCCTGTCGGTTCTCAGCAGCCTGCTATGCTTTGCTGACCTTGAGACTCAAAATGTACTTAAGTTAATGGCCTGCCGTGTGGTTTGGTAACATCAGGGCTTTGCCTTTTTACTTGTCAACCTTGGGGCTTCTCAGCCTCAGCAGCCAGCAGCTGTCTGAGTGAAGAAACACCTTTAGCTCCAGTGGGCCAGGAGCAGGAGGCAGACCTGAACCCCAAAGTTGAGGGGCTTTTTCACCCAGCCCCTAGACCCTGGCACTTTGAACTTGGACTTAAAGCCTCCAAATTGTAAGAATAAACTCCTGTTTGTTAAGGCCATCCCATTTGTGGTATATTTCTTGTTAGAGCGGCACTAGGTAACCAAAACATATTCCTTAGGAAGACAATCAGCACCCATTCATTTTTCTCCAAAGCTTGTAGTCTCACATTGTACATAGCTGTCTGCAGTTATCCACATTTGAGCTATAGAACATAGAGGCATGTTTGAAAAAGTTGGATACCTCCTAGATGCTTCATAAATTGAATTCAGTTTCAAAAACCTCAAGGGAACTTGCCATTTAAAGGAACACAAGAAAAGGCAAATATAATTCCTCTATATTATAACATCTCCCATCTGTATCTGCTTAATTAAATTTTCATATATTAGGCTCCATTAAGAGCATTGAAACTCTTTAGGAGCACTGACACTATGATATACGATGACATGCAATTCAAGACACCTGGGAGACAGTTTTTCTTACTGAAAATTCAGTTTCCTGGGACACAGAGTATTAAAGGAATTTAGAAGGTCATAAATATAATCTCTTCTCAAATAAGTTTTGACAAGTGCTCCAACTTACTGCATCTTATGTTGAATAAAAAGAAGCATATTAATCACAAAGTTCATTTTTAAAAGCGCCAGACAGACACATGGCTCACAATGAAGCCCTTACTTGAATTATTTACTTAAATAAATTTCATTTCTAAACAGTGAGAAAATAGAGGACAGCTAAAAAATTAAAGTCTTATTTACAATAAAAGATACACAGGTTTAGATATGCAAAGATACTTTCTTTGGTGGTTACCAGGGAGGGAAGGGGAGAGGAGAGAAAATTGCTAGATATGTAAGAGATATTTATTTACATTTAATAAAAAAAGATACAATGTTATATTCTGGTTGTATATTATATTGTTGTTGTTGTTGTTATGTGCCATCGAGTCGGACCCAATTCATAGCAACCCCTCCTCAGGTTTCCAAGGCAGTACTTGATTACAAAAAGGTATCATATCAAACTCCTGTTTCTGGAAGACACTTCTGCTCAGTTTCATTACTTATCTACCAGAGCCATTTATAACACTTTAGCCCTGCTCAGCCAAGAAGGCCATTCTAATGGTTGTATATCCAAACATTCAGGAGAGCCAGTGATCTGTCAGCCTCCTACTGAGTTTAATCATAGTCACTTCAGGAAACTATTTGCCTTGGGAATTTTCAGTTTGTTATGGTTCTATAATTTATCATAGAAAGAAAAGTATCCATTTATATTCTGCCAGAAAATCCTCTAGGAAAAAAAAATGAGATGGATATCACATTGTTTTCAAGCCAAAATCAACATTTTCATCAGTTAGATATGTTAAGTTTCTGTAATATGTAAAAAAAGCAAAACAAATTAAATACAGAAAAAGCTTAGATATAAAACAAACTTGTATGTGCATTTAGAATATTACAGAAAACACTTAAAGTTGTTCACTTGATCCTTATGACAATCTTGCAAAGTGGCATTATTATCCCCATCTTACAAAAGAAACAGGCTACAGGAGACCCAAGTATCTTGCCAAGGCTACACCTGGGAAGAAATGGAGCCCAGATGCAAACATAAGCAGTCTGATTCCAAAGCCCCCCTCCCTGCTGCTCATTACCCCAAACAGATTATAATGCAGATAGGGAGAAAAATGCAGGAAAGTTACAAATGTAAAAATGATTTACCAACAAGTATAAGAATAAAATATAAGAGCAAGAATGTAGATATTTATAGGCTCTCATCTGCTTCCCCATCTCAGAGTGAGTGATTCTTGGGAAACCCTGACAATTAATAGGCCCATGGGGGAGACCCTTGGTAAATTCTCAGGACACAGAAGATACCTACCCACTGGAGACCCATCTACTGGTAAGCACAAAACCCCACATCCAGATGCACAACTGTAGAGTCGATTCCAATTCATAGCGACCCATAAGACAGAGTAGAACTGTTTCCAAGGCTGTAAATCTTTATGGAAGCAGATTGCCTCATTTTCCTCCTGTGGAGTGGCTGGTAGGTTTGATCCACTGACCTTTTGGTTAACAACTGAATGTTTTAACAACTACACCACCAGAGCTCCTCTCGGCAGGCATAGGATCCTTTATATTTATCTATTGCTAGACACAAACTATTACAAAGCTTATTATTTAAAAGAGAAAACATTGTATTATCTTTCATGGCTTTCTGGCTCAGGTCGGCTCAACTGCTCCACATGATCTCAGCAATAGGCTATAGTCACCTAGGGCTGGATTTGGCTGGAATGTACAAGTCGGCACAGGAACATGGTGGCAATAGATGCTGGCTATCACTGGGAGTTCAGATGGGCTGTCAACTGGAGTATGTGCTATGCTATTTTTTTTCTTTTAGAGCAAAGCATAAAATATGTACAAAAACACCTCTTGGGGGAGGGAACAGTTGGCAAACAAAGACAGAAGTTGCATGTTACTTGCATAAACATATGATAATGTGGTCTCTCCATGTGGTTTGGACTTCTCAAAGTATGGCAGCTCATTTCTAAGAGAGACCATCCTGATAGCAAGCACTCTTAACAGGACATAATTCTAAGGCCTGAATTTAGAAGTCCTAGTAGGGAGCTCTGGTAGCATAGTGGCTAAGGCACTTGACTGCTAACCAGAAGGCTGGCGGTTCAAACCACCAGCCACTCCTCGGAAGGAAGGTTGGGCAATCCTACTTCCGTAGTGATACTGCCTCGGAAACCCAAGGAGGGGTCGCTATGAGTCAGGGCTGACTCGACGGCACATAACAACAACAAAAGGAGCTCTAGTAGCATAGTGCTACCATAAGGCACTTGACTGCTAATCAGAAGGCTGGAGGTTCAAACCCACCAGCCACTCCTCAGTAGGAAGGTTGGGCAATCTACTTCCGTAATGATATGCCTTGGAAACCCAAGGAGGGGTCACTATGAGTCGGATCCGACTTGACGGCACACAACAACAACTACAGTGCCACATAACGCTGCTTTCTGTCGACCAGTCCAGATTCAGGAGGAAAAAAAAAAAGAAACTCTACCTCTTGATGTGCACATCAGTATGAACATGCACACAGAGAGGAGGATTTGTTGAAGGCCATCTTTGGAGTCAAGCTCCCATCAAAAGCTACACCTTCAGCAGGTAGAGAAGCCACACATATGACCATCTAAGGATACATCAGGAATCTTCGCATAAAGAAACACTTGGTTAGTATCATATAAATTGAGTGCAAAAGTAACTGTTTACAGAGATCAAAAAAGTACTAGAATCAAGTAAAGTACATGGAAGATTTTTTGGAGAGTTGAAATTTTGACCCTGATCTTGACAGAGAGGGTATATACAGATTGGTGTATGCGAGATAATACTCAGCTCATATTTATGCAAGCCAGAATGCAGCTCATAATAGTGATATTTGCCCAAGTTGATGTTTTGAGTGTAGAAAAAGCAGTGTATCTGTGTGTTTGAGTTTCTCTGTAAAGAAGCTTTAGCAAGCCAGGCAGATTATATTTTAAAGTTCTGTTCTCATTGATTCTTTCAAAGGCCTATGAATCAATTTGGATCAAAGCTCTAATGGTAACCAAATAACACATTTGTGACAGGTGGTGGAACCAGATTGAATGAATATGCATGAATTGGGTCCTCACCAAACAATTTTTTTTTAATGTATAGCCTGTCAAGTGGCTGAAAATGACTCATAAATTTATAGAATGTATTATATTTACAGGAAATAAAACTATAAACATCTATAGATGTCAGAAAAGTATCTTCTGTAGGGAAAATATTAGACAAGACAACATAACATATATCCTCATAGCAATTTCATATGGTTATTTAAAAGTCACGACCTGAGGCTGCAGTGAGCACAACCTTAGCATTCTGATAAGATGGGACTGAGCTGGAATACAAAGTAGGTGTGAGACAAGCATGGTCTCTGAGACAGCCAGAGATGAAGAAAAGGAAAAA
>NW_006921734.1:1815852-1817448 GCF_000298275.1 Orycteropus afer afer
GGGTCTGACTTGACGGCACATAACAACAACAACAACAACAACCCTTCTTCAATGTTTCCATGCTCTTCAATGATGTGAGCCTCAGGCAAACAAGGACCAACTCTGCCTTTAGCAATACCAACAATTCACTACCCACTTGCAGCTCACAACTCTGTGCAAACTCCCAGTCCAATAGTGTGAAGCCCCTGCCTAATACTATTTCTAGCTGAGTACCATAAGATATTGAGCATCTAATTTATATCCAATATGTTGATTATTATACCTAAGTTTACAATGAACATATTATTTTGGGAGGTTTTTTGCATATGATATTTTGTCTTCTTTAGAACTATTTCCTTAGAATAAGTGAGATGACTAAATTAATGGATCTAAGCATTTCTATGACCCTTACTTCATGACTCCCAACTCCTTTCTAAAAGAGTTGTACCAAATTAATGGATGGAAGATGTAAATGCAAAGGTTTCTCTCCCAAGATATCCATAATTTAGTACATGGCTTTCTTTCCGCAATATTTGTGTTCTCTCAAATACATGCCAACAATAAGGGCAGAAAAACATCTATTTTCATGTTGGATGACATCTTAATAATAAGCTATTTGGAGAGTCATATCCAGGTACAACCCTGGTTTACTTAACTACCTTCGGATCTGTATATTGAAACCAAAAAGATTCAGAGTTCTTAAGACATAGTGTTGTTGTTGTTGTTGTTATGTGCCGTCGAGTTGAACCCAACTCATAGCAACCCCTCCTTGGGTTTCCGAGGCAGTGTCACTACGGAAGTAGATTGCCCCATCTTCCTTCCGAGGAGTGGCTGATGGGTTTGAACCACCAGCCTTCTGGTTCGCAGTCAAGTGCCTGAGGTACTATGTTACCAGAGCTCCCTTAAGACATAGTAGGGAAAGATAATGTGGAACTACCTGATGATATAAAGCAGTTACACAGATAACTTCTTTCTGTGTGCTGCCCATATAGCTACATAAACTGAGGACTTCCAAGCCTTGAATGAAGTCATCAGAGAGATTTTTGATAGATGTTTTCAGCTTTCTTTGGTTTCCATGGTTGTTCTCAACTCAAGGAGCTCTGGTGGCACTGTGGTTAAAGCATTGGCCTGCTAACCAAAAGGTTGGTGGTTCAAACTCACAGCCACTCTGTAGGAGGAAGATGAGGCAGTCTGCTCTCAGAAAGATTTATAGCCTTACAAAACCTATGGAGCTGTTCTACCCTGTATTACAAGGTTGCTATGAGTCGGAATCGACTCCGTAACAGCAGGTCTCTTAACTCTGAATGGTATCGCAGAAGATATCTTGCCAGGTCTTCCATTTAAGTGCTAACCAAATAAGGTATAAGTTTAAGACTCAAAGTCATTCAGTGAATTGACATTACATTTCCCCTGAGGACCACTAAGGGCTTCTGATACATTGGTTGTTGGTCTTTGCTGCAACAAGGGGTAGAAAGATATAATTATTCCATTTTTCATGTTTAAAAAGAAAATTCAGACATCCAAAAAAGGAAAGCAGAGCTAGTTAGTATTTAGATTCTTCTATTCTAGAGTTCCAGTCTACAATGTATTTCTTCCCTTTTCTTTACTAATTTTATT
>NW_006921734.1:1817811-1823427 GCF_000298275.1 Orycteropus afer afer
TTATAAATAATGTTTAATTGCCTTCTCTTGAAGCAAAGCAGTGACTACAAGAGGGACTTCCAATGCTTGGCAATTTGAACAACGGTGCATATTGGGTAAACCACAGATTTCTGCAACTTCATGTAGATAGTTTACTTAATCACACGTAGCTAATGTTTCAGCAGCATAATTAGATATAGCTTTATTTGAATGATACATATTTATGCTCCTATAAATTTTTTTTTTTTTTGCTGATTTTCCTTTGTTTTATTATAATATGCAGTGTAATTCTCTAACTTAATGTTGATCAGAGTTTATCTGAAATATATCTTCTCCAGTGTGCTGGAATCTAAACTCTAAATATTTTCTTTCTCTTTCTCTTTTTTTTTTTTTTTCTCCAGAAAGCAGTAACTTTTAATACTAAAGACACTTATTAGCCAAAGAATGAGGAAGCAAAAAAACCCACAGCTGTCAAGTAAGGTCTGACTTATAGTGACACCTCCTTGGTTTCCGAGGTGATATCACTACAGAAGTAGATTGTCCAACCTTCCTTCCGTGGAGTGGCTGGTGGGTTCCAAGCACCAGACTTCTGGTTAGTAGTCAGATGCCTTAGGTGCTACTGCTACCAGTGTGCTTTAAATACTACATTTTTAGGGGACAGGACACCACACTTCTACACAATTAAAATCAAAGATCTAACACTTTTACATCCCAGACATCTTTATTTTACACTTATTTTCCCACACACTCATAGCTTCCAGCAGCTCTTGCTCCTTTCCATTGCTTCTCACAAAGTGTGCCTCTCTGGATACAGCAGGCTGGTGCTGCAGTTGAATCCAGGAACCTTACTCTTTGACATCCTTTTTGTGATCATTTTCCTTCATGCATTTCAGGAAGCCATCTTGACTCTCAGAGCACTTAATATGCTTGATACACACATTAATTCCCTTTGCCAGAGTCTTGGCTTTAACTTGTTTGTTTATGGAAATGCCAACGGCATGCTAGGTAACATTATAGAATCTTCCACTTTTGCCACAGTGACATTTATGAGGCATTCCTTTTTGAAGAGTGTGCTTTCATGTGATGTCTACAATATCACATTTCTTGTAGATTTGCATGTATTTGGCCAAAGAAACAACTCCATATTTTGTAAAAGGCCTAGAGAACACAGAGTGGGTGCTTCTCCTCTCTCCCTTTATGTTCACCATTTTGGATTACTGCAAGATGGCTATTCTGGTCTAAAGGAAATGATTTTCTCATTTCTCCCCCCTTAAAGTGGACCTTTTAACAATCTTGTAAGCTATTAGTAACCATTTAGATTGGACTCAGTTCTAGACATCAGAGATTTAGAAAACTTAAGTAGTCTTATCTTCTCTATTCAGTTTTACTTAAAATGACAAAATGGATATCAAATGGAAGTAACATCATTAACTCCCATTCCCCTTCGCTTGCTAATTTTTTTCAATGCATACATTTCACATTTTATATTGATAATAATACCAATGATCTAAAACACTGAGAGAAATGTTAAAAATATTGGCTTATCACAAATTAAATTCTCCTGCTACTTAAGTTGCATATCAATTATAAACTCTAATGAAATTAATTCAGGACACATAGTAGCTATATTTACCTGGCTAGAACTTAGTTTGACAGAGCGAAGTCAGCTAGTTAAAAACAAATGCTTTTGCTCATGATAGTTTGTGTTGATTTTCAACATCTTTATTTCTCTTCCTTTCTCCCTTGCCCTACACCTATCCTTATTCCTTCAGAAGTTCTTTGAGCTGTATACATTTACTGGCTACATGGCTTTCTAGATGTAAGTTGAGTAGGAAAGAACTCATTGTTTCCACATGAAAAAACAAAAAACTAGTCAGTTACCAAAAAGGTTAAATCCACTCCCCACTCTGATGAAGTAGATCTTTCTTCCTGGATGTATACTTTTGAGTCAGGAACAAATAGAGTGCAGCTCTCATGAAACCAATTCTCAATTAGTAGGAACACATCTGAAAACACTGAATAAAGGCTGTAAAGGGTTGAGAGAAGATAGATTTTCCTGATTTTTCTTCTGCTCTGAAAGACCCAAAGGATGGCATTAGCTCCTCAGAGAAAAAGCAGGAAAGGGGGACATTTTTAATGACTCTTCCCATTGGTTAATGTGGACTTGATGGCAGCAGGAATATTAATGAATGAGCAGTTTGTAAAAGTCCTGAGCTAAAATATTCCATTTTTCAAGCATTCATTCCCATCTGCTGCTACAAAGTAATAACCCTCAAAGTTCACTGTGTGAAAGGAAATATTTCTAAAAGTGTGTGATTATTTTTTTTTAAATTTACATCCCTACTTATCATCATGTCATATCACTTCTGCAAACACACCAGAGAAATAATTCTAGCATTAGAGTTAGCTAAGCCCAGTTGTTTCGTATCTAATGCGTCACTTCTCATTCATAGCATTCGTCACCATGGCATTCACATGGTTGCTTGATGATTCATTGCCTCTCTAGCCACTAAGAGGAACCATGTTTTATCTCATTCACTGTCTTATCTCCAGTTCCAAGCACAAGTGGGCTAGTGATAAATATTTTTGATAGCATGAGTGGAAGATTGAATAAACAAATAAATACATGGTTGAAAGGTCAGCCTAAGTCTCAAACATTTCCATAGAACACCTGAAATGCACTGCCATTGTTCTATCACACAAATACAGAGGATGATACCAAAAAAAAAGAAAGAAATTTGTCATCTTCAATCTGATTTGTAACCTGCCTGGTAAATATATTAAACTTTCATCAAAAGGCCTACTTTTAAAATATTTTTTTTTTTCTCAAAATCTTCTTTATGTGTGTGTGTGTGTGTGTGTGTGGTGTTTTAACACAGGTGCATCTACAAGATTATCTTCTATGTAATTTTCCAATTCTTTAACGATTTATCCAGACATCTCAACAAGAGAGCACCTGGATGAATTTTTAGATAAGAGCTCTTGTTTTCCTCCTTTTTCTTTTCATAATGTCATTGAACTCATGCTTGTTAATTGTAAACAGTCTCCAATCTATATTGATTCTGGGTTTACTCAGCCTGAAAAAAAAAAAAAAAAGTGTTTCTGCACTCCTGATTGCAATACAAATTAGGTACCAGCTGGTTTGTGAGTCAGTGGTTAAGAATTACTGCAGTCCTCTATCAGCACACAATTCCTGTTGTGAGGTTAATTATGTATAATAAATACTGAGCATAACCTGAAGGCTTTCCTTGAGGGGTTTGTGAAGTGACGAAGAAAAATATTGAATGAAAAATAAAGTTCAGGAGGACGTCTTTAGCTGACCACCTTTAATATCTTTATTTTCCTGTTCATGAGGCTCCCTTTCAGAATAGTTGTGAGGACACAGTGGGCACATGGGGACATGGTTTGTCTGACTGACTCACCGCAGTCTATAAGGAAGAGTAAAAAGAAAACATTTAAAGATGGAGGAACTGAGTGGGGAGTCCCAGCTTTACTGCTTCCTTGTTCATTTTGTGACCCTGAACAACCACAAGAACATCTTTGAATTTATCCCACTCATCTTTCAGAATCCAGACTCTGCTGCTAGTGGATGGCCTTAAGCAAAACATATGGCCCTCTATGACTGTTTCCTTATCCATAAAATGGGTTTACATAGAACATCTACCTGAGAATGCTGTTTTGAGGAATCAATGAAATAATATCCGTGCATAACTTAGAGCCTGGCACTCATAAATATTCCATAGCTATTATCATCATTTCTATTATATTTTCTCTTATGAACAGTTGTAAATTCTGTTTCAGCACAGGTTAAAGTATGTCAAAACCTGATGATTGGATTTTGCGAATGTTTCTAAGTTGGGGCCAGAGCTAGTCCGCAATTCCCCCTCATCCCTGCTCCATCTCCTGTAAACCTTCTTGCAATATCTTCAGAACATTCGGTTCAGCTAGTACTCTCTAGTCTTTGTTTCAAGTTGACTCTAGTAAGCATTAAATTCCCTTCCCTCTGGTGGCCTGGTGCTTAAGGTATTTGACTGACAACCAGAAGGCTGGTGGTTCAAACCCACCAACCACTTCTTGGAAGGAAGATTGGGCAATCTACTTCTGTAGTGACACTGCCTGGGAAACCCAAGGATGGGTCACTATGAGTCGGATCCAACTCTACAGCTGTGAATTTGGTTTTGGGTTTTGTTTTAGGGGACCCGTGTGGGAAGGTAAGCTTAACCACTAAGTGGTGCACAAATAGCCCCACTCTGGCAAGGATCTATTGTTTCCTATAAACCCATTTCAGTTACCTGGAACCAAGCATGGAGAAACTAAAATAAAGTTCACTTTGCTTCAACAAATAGAAGGTGCCTTTCTGCCCCAAACTCACCCCTTCAAGGTCAGCTTTCTCACAACAAGCCTCCCGAGCCCAAGAACCAGAAATAAACTGCCATTGTAAGAAGCCTGCCTGGAGTTTCAGATGGCCTCAGGGCCTTGGGGGATAAGCCCACCAGGACCCAGAAAATGACAGCTTCAACTAATCACACATAGATGTTATAAGGACTTGTTCCTTAGGCCTAGGCTCTTGCCTCTGTAAGACTTAGCTAACCATTGATGACATAGTTCTCCCTTCTCTCCCTCAGCTGTGATCTTGGCCTCAGCCTCCACTTGCTACTTCCTCTTCATCCTTGCTCTGGCCTCAGGAGCTCTTTATCCTAACCTCTGAGCTTCCAATGTTCCTGATTCCTCAGTCCTATCAGAAAGGTACTGAAACATTTAGCAAAGTTTCTGGGTGAATTTCATTTCCAGAGAGCAAAAAAACTCATCCCTAAGTTTTACACAAAGGAAACTCACTCCAGTGGACCATTATTCTATCATTGCTCATATTGAAAACCACAGCCAGTTTTCAGTATGAGCAATGATAGAATGATGTAGCAGGCCTGAGCACCACTCCAGAAGCAGCCCAGCCATCTCTGGAGAAACCTGTTTAGCAGTAACCAAGGAGGGGTCGCTATGAGTCGAGTTTGACTCGACGGCACATAATAACAACAACAACAGCTCAGTGTTACATGGGTACAGGTATCCTATAGATATAATTCATCTAAATTTTCTGGAAAGGAATAGGGAATAAAGAGTGAAAAGAACACAGGCTTTGAGAGTCAAAGAACAAATTCAAATTCTGATTCATTTCATTCATTTTTAAAATAAATACTTATTTAAAGTCTTCATGTGCATTTCGGCTGTATTATCTTGTAACTTAAATATCATGCACTTCATTTTTTTAATCCACAAAATGAGAACATAATTACTACTTATTGAGTTGTTATGAGAATGGAATGGTATAAGATATGCAAAGATCTTGGGACATACAATATGTTTTCAATAAATGGTAATTGTTATTGTTGTTAATATTATGATTTTTTTAATATTATGATTTTCAGGATAATGGAGAATACCAACAAAAGACCTGTAGTACTTTGTGCTGGAAATGTCATCTTATTAGGACTAGTCTTTATACCCTTTTAGTGATCTGCTTCTCTGTATGTTTCCTCAAACTCTTGTCATTCATTCAACATAGAGCTCTGCCCCAGACATGGAACATGGATATAACAACGAACAGAAAAAACACAGTTCCTGACTGCAAGAGTCTTATAA
>NW_006921734.1:1823712-1829987 GCF_000298275.1 Orycteropus afer afer
AAGGAAGGTTGGGCAATCCTACTTCCATAGTGATACTGCCTCGGAAACCCAAGGAGGGGTCGCTATGAGTCGGGGCCGACTCGACGGCACATGACAACAACAGCAACAACAGAATTATCTAGGAAAATAGTTTTAGTCTCTAAACTATGCACTCATACTGGTACGAGTGGAAGCTTAGCAAAGTTATCAGCCTCCCTGCAGTATATTTAGCTCTCTGGATATTCCCATGACTTGTGTACATGCTGCCCAAAGTGACACTGATAGGAAAGGCATGTCCTGTCACTCCTGGGAAGATATGTGTTGTTGTTTCATGAGATTTGGCTTCCACAAAGAAATGAGAAAGACCTGACGTGGCCTTTTGTTATGAGAACATTCTTTGCAAGACCCATTACTGGCATAATTACTTCATTTTTGCAAATGCTTCCTAACACATACCACTTTGACCTACCAGGGTGGAGATAGCAGATTGGAAAACTGGCTGTGGTTTTCAATACGAGCAATGAAAACAAATGAGGATTAATTCAGAGTCCTCTTCCAGTCCTTCCCATGACTCTTATTTCTACAGCACATTATAGTACAGGGTGTTTTTTTCTTCTTATTTTTCTTTTATTTGCTCTCTCTCTCTCTCTCTCTCAATCTCTCTTTACTTTTAGTACTGTTGGAAAGAATTGAAAAGCCAAAGTTTTTGTCCTCAGCAATAGGGTTGCAGAAACAGAGACAATGGGTCTATAATGTCTCTGATTTCATTGTTGTTGTTAGGTGCCATCGAGTCATCTCCAACTCTAGAGACCTCATGTATAACAGAATGAGACACTGCCTGGTTCTGTGCCAGCCCCAAAATCCTTGCTATACCTGAGCCCATCATTGCAGCCACTGTGTCAATCCATCTCGCTGAGGGTCTTCCCCTTTTTCATTGCACCTCCACTTTGTCAAGGATAATATCCTTCTGCAAGGAATGGTCCCTTCTTACACGACCAAAGTAGGTGAGATGAAGTTTGGCCATTCTCACTTCCAAGGACCATTCTGGCTGCACTTCCTCCAGGACAGATTTGTTAGTTCTTTTAGCAGTCCATGGTACTTTCAGCATTCTTCTCCAGCACCACAACTCAAAAGCATCAACTCTTCTTTGATCGTCCTTTTTCTTTGTCCAGCTCTCACATGCATACGAGGAGGTTGGCAATACCACGGCTTGTGTCAAGTACAGCTTGGTCTTCAGGGAAACATCTTTCCTCTTCAGCACTTGAAAAAGGTCCTCTGCAGCAGATTTACCCAATGCTATACGACATCTGATATCTTGACTGCTGCTTCCACTGGTGTTGATTGTAGAACCAAGTAATATGAAGTCTTTAACAACTTCAATCTTTTCTCCATTTATTGTGATTCTGCTTATTCATCCCATTGTGAGGATTTTTGTTTTCTTTATATTGAAGTGTAATCCATACTGTAGACTGTAGTCTTCAACCTTCATCAGTAAGAGTTTCAAGTCATCCTCACTTTCAGTGAACAAAATTTTGTCATCTGCATAACATAGGTTGTTAATGAAACTTCTTCCAATCCTGATGCCACATTCTTCTTCATATAGTCTAGCTTCTCGGATTACTTGCTTTGCATACAGATTGAATAAATATAGTGAAAGGCTACAACCTTGACTCATTTCCTTCTTGATTTTAAACCATGAAGTGTTCCCTTGTTCTGCTTGAATGACAGCCTCCTGGTCTATGTACAAGTTCCTCATGAGTACAATTAAGTGTTCTGGAATTCCCATTCTTCTCAGTGTTATCCATAATTTGTTATGATTCACACAATCAAATGCTTTTGCATAGTCAATAAAACATAAGTAAACATCTTTCTGGAATTCTTTGCTTTCAGCTAAGATCCATCTGACATCAGCAAAGATATCCCTCGTTCCACATCCTCTTCTGAATCCAGCTTGCATATGTGGAAGTTCTCTGTCAGTATACTGCTACAACCATTTTTGAATTATCTTCAGTAAGGTTTTCCTTGCATGTGATATTAATCATATTGTTTGATAATTTCCACATTCTGTGGGATCACCTTTCTTTGAAATGGGTACAAATACGTATCTTTTCCAGTCAGTTCGCCAGATAGTTGTCTTCCAAATCTCTTGGCATAGCCGAGTGAGTGCCTCTAGTGTGACATCCGTTTGTTGCAACATCTCAATGGGTATCCTGTCAATTCCTGGAGCTTTGTTTTTCACCACTCCCCTCAGTGCAGCTTTGACTTCTTCATTCAATATCATTGATTCTTGATCAGATGCCACCTCCTGAAATGGATGAGCATCAACCAATCTTTTTGGTACAGTGACTCTCTGTATTCTTTCCATCTCTTTTGATGTTTCCTGCATCATTCAATATATTGTCCATAGAATCATTCAATATTGCAACTCGAGGCTTAAATTTCCTCTTCAGTTCTTTCAGCTTGAAAAATGCCAAGTGTGTTCTTCCCTTTTGGCTTTGCAACTCCATGTCTTTGCACATTTCATTATAAGAATTGACTTTGTCTTCTTGAGCTGCTCTTTGAAATCTTCTGTTTAGCTCTTTTATCTTTTCATTTCTTCCCATTGCTTTAGCTATTCTTTGTTCAAGGGCAAGTTTCAGAGTCCCTTCCAACATCCATTTTGGTCTATTCTTCCTTTCCTGTCTTTTTAATGATCTTTTGCTTTCTTCATGGATGATGTTCTTGATGTCATCCCACAACTCCTCTGGGTTTTGGTCACTGGTGTTCAATGCATCAAATTTATTCTTTAAATGGTCTATAAGTTCAGGAGGGATATAATCAAGGATTCTATACTCTCAGGAAATTCCATTGTTACTTTCCACTGCCCAAGATGGAACAATGGAGACATGCACTCCGGGGCAGAACTCTCTGAAGAAGAAATTAGTAAACAATCAGCTCTCAGTAATTGTAGGTTATATAGCTGTAAAATAGCTCCCTGTCCCTGTTTATTAAATGTGATGAGTACACACGAATATAAATCATAGGAGCCAAATAAAAACCATAAGTGGATAAAGAGGATTACAAGCTGACTATGGTTTTTAGAGACTTACATATGAATTAGATCCTGCTAGATCTGCAAACAGCAGGGCTTCCTAGGGGTGCTCAGGAGCATCATTTTTGCACACTATAATCTTCACTTATTGAAATATATAGTGGGATATTTTTGACAACCCAAGACAGAAAGGAATTCACAGAATGACCAAAAACTTGGATGATAAAACAAAAATATCATGAATATTTTGAAGAAACAAGTTTTTAATCAAAGCAATATATTTGAAAAGAAATTTTGAAAGATACTTAAGGATATTTGGTTAGAGAATGTTTGAAAAAATTTGTTGTTGTTGTTATGTGCCGTCGAGTTGGCCCCGACTCATAGCAACCCCTCCTTGGATTTCTGAGGCGATATCACTATGGAAGTAGGATTGCCCAACCTTCCTTCCAAGGAGTGGCTGGTGGGTTTGAATTGCCAGCCTTCTGGTTAGCAGTCAAGCACCTTAGGCACTATGCTACCAGAGCTCCCTGAAAATATTTAGACACACAAAAAAATAATTTAAATGCTCTTGCTTGTCATAAGCACCTCCCAACATGTTTTTGAAAGATTGACTAATTTTCTATTGTATGAAAATATAACATATTTTAATTAACCAAGCTTCCACTGATAGACATTCAACTGTAATTTTTTTTTCATTATAATTAATGCTGTAACAAACTACTGCTTTGGTGAACCACCTTTAACTGTATCATTGCAGTTATGATTATTTCTCCTTCCTAAAAATGGAAATTTCTAATAAAAAATATGTACATTTGAAAGGTTTGGGGGCAACTATTGCCAAATTTCCCTTCCAAAGGGGTGCTTATTTTCACTCTTACTAGCATGGCCTATGAGATTCCCCATTTCAAGAAGAACTAAACAGAACTAATAAAAACACAATGATTTTCATTTTATTTCTTATTTCTGATACACAAATATAAACCAAGTCTTGCTTTTTTTTTTTCCCCTAGATTTTTCTCCCTATTTCATTCTCAGATTGCTACTTGAAATTCTTCCCACCTATATATCAGTGTGTGGTCTAATGGAGCTGACCCTTTTCTCTGCAAACACTTTATTCTTTATCAGAGAGGAATGCAATGCTTCATCTGACCCTGACTTGACAGATCTAAGGTTTAACAATAAATTCCTCTTATCTTCCCTATCAGATCTGAAGGTCAGAGGTAAGGTTGCAAATCCAAGTGCTATTTTTGACACTGAAAGCCAAGCATTCCCTGTTCATCAGAAATATCACAAACATTTATTGTTTTCTCCTACTAAATGCATTTCTGGGAATCCTTGATTTATTGTATCCTTCTTTGGAGCATGCATAATGACCTACTACTTTGTGATAAGGAGAAGATTGATTTCACTGTCCTCTTATAAAAGAAAATACAACTTCCCTTTTTGAAAAATTATCTATTCCAAGAGCTGTGAAGTGTGGTGCTACCAGAGCCAGCCCTCTTTGATCCTGGCACCAATGGGCAGAAAGTAACTCAGATGCTGTGGACTTTTGTCCATCACCCCAGCAATAAGCACATCAAGTTCGATAACATTAGATTTAGAATTTTCCTGTCCAGCGTGGTAGCCTGCATGAGGCTATGGGCTATTGTATTGGGCAATGCATATTATGGAACATTTCCATCATCACAGAAAATTCTGGACACCATTCATCTGCAGATTCCTTTTTGGTTATCTTTGGAAAAGAGCTTGGGGTAAATTAAGAAATAAGACTGTAATTTACTTCTGTACTCGGGCTCATGTCATTTTTAAATTCTATTTTGTTCCTTTTTTTCTTAAGTTCAAGTGCTGCCTCTTTCACAGCACCCTATCATCTTTTTTTTTTTTTTTAATTTTTATTGTGATTTGGGTGAAAGTTTACAGAGCAAATTCATTTTCTATACAGCAGTTCATACACATTTTGTTTCATGAAGCACCCTATCATCTTAATTCTTACATATAAATCTATGGTGCATACATTGGACAGAGAAGAAATATTTACAGATCACTTGCAGTAAAATAATTTGATTATGGCAACATATAGGAATAAGACAAGAGACAAGTTCACCCCATTGGTAACATATCCATCCTAGAATTAGTTTCCTCAACTCTAGGTTACATCTGTTTATGTTATTTACATGTAAGGATCTCTAGTGTATGCATAATTCCTCAGAAATAGCTAAGAATGGTGGTTTCTATCTCTCAGGACTGGTCATTCACTGAGCTGAGTGACCAACGCAACTCTTTGGTCACTCTTCATTTACACTTCCCAGATAGAAGGGGAATGTGCTACAACTGCAGTGAAGTGTTTTGATCCCTTGTCCATTATGTGTTAAGGAGAGCCTCTGTTGGACAGAATTATTGCCAGTAACCCCAGAGGTACTCAGGTTGTGTGTGTCAGGTCACATACAGCCGCTTTACTGTTTTTATAGCTTTCTTTTGTCAATCTACCGTGGCTTGGGAAGTTTCTAGTTATACCACTCTAATATATTTAGCAGTGATATCAACTGTGGTAGTTAAGATTGCGTGTCAACTTGTCTGGGCCTGGTGAGTGGCAGAGCAGCTGAATGTAGTTATTTCCTATGTGAGATTGGTAATTAACTCCATGGTGGAATCTACTGGAGCAGCTGAGTAGCTGCTTTAGGGATGTGGGCTGCTTCTAGTATATAACAAGCAACTTTGAAGAAGGTCTCCAGCTTTTTTGGTATGCTTGAATCCTGCATGTAGCTGAGTCTTCTTTCAGCACCCTGCCATACTTTGCTGATCTTGAGACTTTGAATGGATTTGAATCAATGGCCTGCTGTGTGGTTTGGTAACATTGGCACTTGGCCTTTTCACTTGTTGACCTTAGGTTTGTCAGCCTAAGAAGCCAGCAGCTGCCCAAGTGAAAAGATGTCTCTAGCTTCAGTGGGCTGTGGACAAGGCAGAGCTGAAGCCCAAGGCTGAGGAACATTCACACAGCCCCTAGAGCCTGGCACTTTGAACTCGGACTTCTAGCCTCCAGAACTGTAAGAGAATAAACTCCTGTTTGTTAAAACCACCCATTTGTGGCTTATTCCTGCCAGAGTGGCACTAGGTAACCAAAACATCAACTAACACAGGAAAAAAACTGGCTGGGGATTGGAGGTGGGGCAAGATGGTGGACTAGGCAGAAGGATTGCACAGACCCTCTTCAACAAAGAAAAGGGAAACCAATTAACACAGACACAGAAGATAATCTTGGACCCCT
>NW_006921734.1:1835522-1836035 GCF_000298275.1 Orycteropus afer afer
CAGAAGCCAAAAAAAAAAAAAAAAAAAAAAACTGGCTGGGGCCATTTTCTCAAAATGCAACTTTTAATAAAGAAGGTAATATTCTGTTGTATACATAGGGTTTTCACTGCCCAGTTTTCAGACAACAGATTGATGGATGAAATACAACCAGAATGTTCCTTAGAAGTGAGGATGGTAAAAATTCTATTTATGTTTCATAAAGTAGAGGAACTACAAAAACGAGAGAAACTCTTAATGAGATGGATTGACACAACAGCTACAACAATAGACTCAAATATACCCAGGATCATGAGGATGGTGCAGGACTGGGCAACATTTTGTTCTGTTATCCATAAAGTCACCATGAGTCACAGCCAACTTGATATGGTATTTTCAATTGCCTCATATGCATGTGAAAGCTGGGCAATGAATAAGGGATACCAAAGAAGAATTGATGCATTTGAATTATGGTGTTGGCAAAGAATATTGAATATTCCATGGACTGCCAGAAGAACAAACAAATCTGTCTTGGAG
>NW_006921734.1:1836355-1863365 GCF_000298275.1 Orycteropus afer afer
GCCCAACCTTCCTTCCGAGGAGTGGCTGGTGGGTTTGAACCGCCAGCCTTCTGGTTAGCAGTCAAGTGCTTTAGCCACTATGCTACCAGAGCTCCCATAGATATTATTCGTTAACGAGTGTAAATGTGGTAAAGGGGCAAAGAGGCCACATCTTCTGACCTCCTCTAACCCCACAAGAGGAAGACAGAATCACCATCAAAAGCCCAAAGCCTATTCCTGTGAGGCCACACATGCTGCCTCCCTCCAGCCCTTTCACCAACCCTGACACCAACCATTCTTCCTGCAGCACCCATCACCTTTCTGCTGGGTTCAATAATTCACTGCAGTGGCCACACAGAACTCACAGATTATGTGGTTTACTAGGGAAATGCCAGGCCACAATTCAAGTTCAGGAGCAATGCTCAGTCTCTCTCAGCCCACTGTCTTAGCCAACAGTGTTTCTCAGCAAACAGCCAACAGTCTCTCTCAGTCTCTCTCCAGCAGTGTGTGTCTCTTAGTGTCTCTCTCTCTCAGTAGTGTGTGTTTCTCAGTGCCTCTTTCTCAGCAGCACATGCCTCTCAGTGTCTCTTTCTCAGGAGCATGTGTCTCTCAGGAGTGCGTTTCTCTCAGTAGCATGTCTTTCTCAGCCAGCAGTCAGAGAGGTCCTTTCTGCCTCTAGGAGGGCTCCTTTTGAGGCTGAACCAACCAACCCCGGCATCAGAATTCTATACACCTGAGAGAGAGCAAACTTCCCAGAAAATTACTTTGTGCTGCTGCCAAAAGAAATGCCCTAGGTAGATGACTTTAATAATCAAGAGCTACTACTCAGTTTCTCACAGCAAATTTCACCATGGAGTTTACAAAGACTTATGGCTAGAAAAGCTATAGTAGGCAATTTAATACACTGCAAGATGAAAACATGATGTCATGGGAAAGTGGATTTCATTTGATGTTTTAGGCTTTTAGTCAAAGAAAACCCTCTTGACCCAACAATTTGTCCTTTGCTGCTGGGTGTCAGTGGACTTATTTCAGTTGTTGCTTTTGATTCTAGCTATGACTAATTGATGGGGTCAGAAGGAAGTGTTTATGGGGGTAGTTTTCTCTACCAAGGAACGTTCATTTGAAAGAATAATACTTGTGGGAATCTGTTAAAAAAAAAATTAAATAATGCATGCTAAATCATTCAGAAGACATTAAAGGGAAAGTCCCAACCTACTGCAGAAATATTTAATAATGAAACAACATTCCAGATTACTTCAAGAGTCCCGAGTAATTGAAATTAATGAGTAATTCCCAGTTACCTGACAAGAAATAAAATAATTTTTTGTTGGGTAGCACAAGAGAAAAATGCTAAGCCAAATATAGCCCTGCTGCCAAGGTGCTGAAAAGAAGCATACCACATATCTGCACATACATATATTTTTATTTTTGGATACACATTTGTAATATAATCCTACACCACAATATCAGACAGTGTTTCACTGATATTCCTAAGGTTTTCTGCTGCAGAATATCTCTTCAAAGTGTGAAAGGATATCACTTTGAAGACCAAGGTGAGCCTGACCCAAGCTGTAGTGTTTTCAGTATCCTCACATACATGTGAAAACTGGACAATGAATAAAGAAGACCACAGAAGAATTCATGCATTTGAAATGTGTTGTTGGCCAAGAATATTGGAAATACTCAGACTGCCAAAAGAACAAACAAATCTGTCTTGAAAATATAGCCATAATGCTCCTTAGAAGCAAGAATGGCCAGAGTTCATTTCATGTAATTTGGTAATTTGTCAGAAGGGACCAGTCTGTGGAGAAGAATGTCATGCCTGGTAAAGTAGAGGGTCAGGAAAAAGGAGAAAACTTTCAACATAATGGATTGATACATTGGCTGCAACAATGAGCTCAAGCATAGCAAGGATTGTGAGGGTGGTGCAGGACCAGGTAGTGTTTCTTTCTGTTCGCTGAGTGGAAGTTGACTTGATGGCATTAAGGCATTGGGTTGCTAACCAACAGGAGGTTACTCCATATAAAGAAGATGAGGCAACCTACTTTCTAAGATTGATATCCTTAGAAAACCAATGGGAGTTGCTATGAGTTGGAATCAACTTGATGGCAGTGGGTTGGTTTAACAACAACACTAATATTCAAAACTTTTCAGATAGTGCTTCAGTTGAAATCTCTTTTACAAATCTACATATATTGAGAAAATAATCTTTGTGAAAATTTTTATTTCTTTAAGGATTTGAGATGACCTTTTATTGCTGATACACACAGGCAATTTCATATCGTTGATGAAGATGTATTTCTGTCACTATTTATTTATGTAGTGATTCAATATTTTCATTCTGTTGATACATTTTAGTTTGTGCATTACCTGCAAACATTTATGGATTGCTTTCTGTTTATCTAGCCAATGAAAAGTGTGTTTACTCTTTTAATAGAGGTTGGGCTGATATCACTTCATAATTGACAACTATTAAATACTTTTTTATTTGTACCTGATGCTATACTACACATTAAGTTCAGTGAACTGAAAATGGTCTTTATCATTTTAGGGTTTATGAGAGATAAAACAGGTGTGTATCTTGTCTGTATTTGTTGTTGTTGTTGTTTGTCTTTGAGTCGGTCTATAAGCAAAGGGTAATTCACTTCCAATACAGTGATGAACTCAAAGAGATCATCTATAATAAAGAAAATTATTTTTATAGAGTTTTTGCAATTCTGTAAATTTTTAAAGTTTTTAAAATTTTGCAAGTGTTTATCAATGTCATTAAGAAAAAAATATGTTAGTTTAAGATCAGGAAGGGACTGAAATCTTGCTTGAGAACAATTTGTGCACAATTTCAAGGGATGAAGTGACAATCTCTCATTGCTCTGTTGTTTCTTTTCCAATATATTTTGTCCATCCCCATAACTGACTCATATTGACTCAAAGTAAAGCTGTTTGTGATCCTCCACCAACATGTTGAAATAGTTTAGAAGGTGTAAAGGAGAAAGCTGGAGCTACTATATCCTTCACAACATGTAAGCCTTTATTTCATTTTTACTTCAATCACAATGTGTAGTGCTGAGAGTAAATACAGCTGTGTGTATGTTTGCCAAAGATTATTCATAAAATATGGCTCATCCCTAATCTAACTGAATAAAATATTAATGTACATCATAATGAGAAGACTAATACACACAAAAAACTTCTTTAAAAAAACTTGACAAACAAATCTACTATAAATGCTTATATTCATGGCGACAAAACTTGTATTAAAAACAAGTTTTTCTGAGGACAAGAGGAATACACAGTGTTTACTACTGTGGAATTCATCAACCAGTCCTGTGCATTAATAACCATTAATAATCATGGAGCTACTACGATATGCTCCTTATAAATATGATTCCTGACTTCAAACAGCTCAGCGTCCCTTGTCCTTTGTTAGTTCTTTCTTTCTTTTTTTTTTCAACATGGGGATAAAGTAATATCAAATTTGAAACATGAGGTTTAAAACAATTCAAATTAATATTTGAGTAACTATCATTTATGAGGGAGCTCTGGTAGCATAGTGGCTAAGGCATTTGACTGCTAACCAGAAGGCTGGCGGTTCAAACCCACCAGCCACTCCTCGGAAGGAAGGTTGGGCAATTCTATTTCCCTAGTGATACTGCCTCAGAAACCCAAGGAGTGGTCGCTATGACTCAGGGCTGACTCAACGGCACATAACAACAACAACAACATCATTTATGAATGAATTTCATACTTGCTAACTCTTCATCTTTAGTGTGAATCAATGAGGTAGTTGATATTAATAACTCCATTGTATTATTGTTGTTGTTGTTAGATGCCATCAAGTCAGTTGCAACTCACAGCAGCTCTGTGTATAAAAGAACAAAACACTGCCTGGTCCTGTACCACCCTCACAACCATTGTTATGTTTGAGTCCATTATTGGAGCCACTGTGTCAGTCTATCTTGTTGAGGGTCTTCCTCTTTTTCACTGATCCTCTGCTTTACCAAGCAAGATGTCCATATACTGATAACATATCCAAAGTATATGAGATGAAGTTTCACCAATGTCCCTTCTAAGGATCATTCTGGCTATATTCTTCTTCTAAGACAGATTTGTATCTTCTTCTGGTTGTTGTTGTTGGGTGCCAGTGAGTCAGCTCTGACTCATAGTGACCCTGTGTACAACAGAATGAAATACTGCCTGGTCCTGTGCCAGCCTCACTATCCTTGCTATACCTGAGCCAATCTTTGAAGCCACTGGGCCAATCCATCTCATTGAAGGTCTTCCCCTTTCTCGCTGATCCTCCACTTTACCAAGCATGATATCTTTCTTCAGAAAATGTCCCTTCTGACAACATGACCAAAGTAGGTGAGACAAAGTCTAGCCATATTCACTTTAAAGAAGCGTTCCAGCTGCAGTTCTTCCAAGACAAATTTGTTTGTTCTTCTGGAAGTCTGTGGTATTTTCAGTATTCAATGCCAACACCATAATCCAAATGCATCAATTCTTCTTCAGTCTTCCTTAATCATTGTCCAGCTTTCATATGCATGTGATGCTATTGAAAAGACTGTGTCTTGAGTCAGGCACTCCTTAAATCTTCAAGGTGATATCTTTGCTTTTTAACATTTTATAGAGTTTTGCAGCACATTTGCCCACTGCAATACATCATCTGATGTCATGACTACTGCTTCCATTGGTATTGAATGTGGATCCAAGTAATATGAAATCTTTGACAACTTCAGTATTTTCTCCATTATCATGATATTGCTTAATGCTCTAATAGTGAGGATTTTTGTTTTCTTTATGTTGACGTGCAATCCATCTTAATGCTGTAGTCTCAGACCTTCATCCGTAAGTATTTCAAGTCCTCTCTGGTGGAGTAGTGCCTAAGGCATTTGACTGCTAACCAGAAAGCTGGTGGTTCAAACCCACCAGCCACTCCTCAGAAGGAAGGCTGGTCAATCTACTTTTGTAGAGATATTGCCTCGAAAACCCAAGGAGGGGTTGCAATGAGTCAGGCTCAACAGCAGTGAGTGAGTTCACTTTCAGCAAGCAAGGTTGTGTCCTCTGAGTGTACAAAACTTAAAGTCAGAACTCTCTGATAGTGAGACAGGCAGGGACTCAGCCTAGCCAGGTCAAACAGGCCCATGACAAAGTACTCTTGGAGTAACTCTTGCTGCTGGCTGGTGTACTAGGCCCTTAGGCAAAATAAGAAATTGCATTGCAAAAGACCGCACAAGTTTGACCACTGTAAAATGCTGATAAACCTTGGAATTGTCCTTCCAGTACTTTATCAGATGTAGAACATGCACAGTAAAATTCACCTTGACCAAAAAAGTGACCTTCCACCAGAGGCAGTCAAGAGCAGGAATTCCTTGCCAGGACTTGAACCCAGGGTCCAGAGACATGACACATGCACAACATTCCAGAATAAAGCATGACAATATCCTAGCAGCCTTTGTGATAAGTTCCATCTTTTTCCCATAGCCTTTGCAGTGGAATGCATCTTGGCTATCTCTTGCATGCACACCTGATTTTTTCATATTGTTGTTGTTGTTGTTGTTTTGCCGTCGAGTCAGCCCCAACTCATAGTGACCCCTCCTTGGGTTTCCGAGGCAGTATCACTGCCCAACCTTCCTTCCGAGGAGTGGCTGATGGGTTTGAACCTCCAGCCTTCTGGTGAGCAGTCAAGTACCTTAGACACTATGCTGCCAGAGCTTCTAACCCCACCTTTTTTCCTGGAAATCCCCACCTAGTCTATGAATAAAGATGATGCCATATTCCTGGCTAAAACCCTTTATAAACCCTGGGAAATCCTTTGTTCGATGAGAGACTGGAGGCTAGTGTAGGCAGAAGCCCCTCTCTGTCTCTCCCTTTCAAGTCTCTCCTCTTTCCTTTCTCTTTAATAAACTTTGTTGTTGTTGTTGTTGTTATTTGCTGTCGAGTCGGCCCCGACTCATAGCGACCCCTCCTTGGGTTTCCGAGGCAGTATCACTACGGAAGTAGGATTGCCCAACCTTCCTTCCGAGGAGTGGCTGGTGGGTTTGAACCGCCAGCCTTCTGGTTAGCAGTCAAGTGCCTTAGGCACTATGCTACCAGAGCTCCTTTAATAAACTTTAGTTCATGTGAATATTTTGTTTCTCCTGTTCAATTCTTTGTCCATAGAAGACAAAGACCCCTGCTCAGGGTTGAAGGGACCCTAATAACAATAGCAAGAGAAAGTACACAAGAATAGTGTCATTAATTATGACAATGTGAGGACCCTACATCCCGCAAACCCAGTCACTTTGAGTACAAGGTTGAATTGGGAAAAAGGGCCAGGGTAACCCAGCACTCATTGTTGATTGCTCAGTTAAATCAAGCCTTAGGGGCTCTGTCAAATGTGTAATATTCTGTCCAAAAGCTATTACCAAAAGTATAGTAAAAATAAAATGTAATGTTCTTAGAGTATTGACAAGATCTCAGATTTATCACAATTTACAAAAATAAAAATAACAAGGCCTTTCCTGTTGATTTATAAACAATAGCTAAGATTCGTCTTAAAGTCAAAGAAACTGGGATTTAAATTCAATTTTTGTCACTTAACTAGCTGTGAGACCTTTGTAAAGTATATATGTAACTCTTCTTATATTAAAATAAATCCTGACTTGGTAAGGAGAACTTTGTTAAAAAGGACTGTTCAAGGGGAGTATAGGGACTATTACAACAGGGAGAATGCTCTGACCACAAGATCAGTAAGCATCTCAAGAGTTAGGCAAAAAGGGTTTTGCTTCTACAGAGGAGTGAACATTGTTAGAAAGAACTGGATGTGCCATTTCCCTTGAGTCAATTCTGACTCACAGCAGCCCTATAGGACAAAGTAGAGCTGCCCTGTAGGCTTTCCAAAGCTATTATCTTTGCAGAGGCAGACTGCCACATCCTGCTCCCACAGAGCAGCTGGTGGTTCAAACCAGTGACCTTTCAGTGAGTAGGTGAACACTTAACCACTGCACTACTCTCATAGTCTCTTAAAACCACGTCCAGAGGATAGTCAGCTCTTACTCCTGAATGACACTTGAAGAGGTTCCAGAAAAGTTGTGCTTACTTTTAGGTACCCGTGATGGGCAGAATCATGGCTCCACAAAGTGTCCATGCCTAATCTCTAGAAACTGTGAATATGCCATTTACATGGAAAAGAAGAATTAAGGGTGCAGATGGAATTGAGAATACTAGTCAGTTGACTTTAAAAGATTAGTCTGGGTTATGTGGGTGGGCCCAATGTAATCAAAAGGGTCTTTAAATGTAGGAGAGAAAGCAGAGAGCAGATCAGAGTCACGTGATGTGAGAAGGATTTAGGAGCCATTTCTGGCTTTGAAGATGGAAAAAGGAAGTCATGAGTCAAGAAATGTGGCTGATCTCTAGAAGCGAGAAAAAGCAAAGAAACAAAAATATCCGGAATGAACACAGCCCTGCCAACAATCGGATTAGTGAGTCCTGTGTCAGAATTCTGACTTACAGAGCTCTAAAATAATAAATTTGTGTGGTTCTAAAATAAATAAATAAGCACTATAACTGGGTATGGAGAAGTGGGATGAGAGGGTGGAGTGTTGTTGTTACGCACCGTCGAGTTGGCCCCGACTCATAGTGACCCCTCCTTGGGTTTCTGAGGCGGTATCTCTAGGGAAGTAGATTGCCCAACCTTCCTTCAGAGGAGTGGCTGGTGGGTTTGAACCACCAGCCTTCTGGTTAGTAGTCAAGTGCCTTAGGCACTATGCTACCAGAAGACTATGCTACCAGAACTTCACAGTAAATCAGAGAATATTTTATGCTGAGACCAGCCTATTTTCTGAGAGAGGTTCTTAAGGAGAGGTTTACATTGGCTCAAGCTGCCTAAAGCATCTCACTGCTAACCAGAAGGCTGGCAGTCAAACCCACCAGTCACTCTTCGGAAGGAAGATTGGGAGATCTACTTCCGTAGTGATACCGCCTCAGAAACCCAAGGAGGGGTCACTATGAGTCGAATCCAACTCCACGGCAGTGAGTTTTTTGAAGCTGAAGGAGGGGCGAAGCTCAGGACTTGGGAGGGGTAAAGCTTAACCAAAATTTGATTAGCAAGCATTTTGTTAGGATTGATCAGTGGGGACTAGCAATCCAGTAAATTATTTGTGAAGCATAGAATGGGTATTTGGAAGGTCTGTGTCTTACCGTGTCATAGGTAAACAAGGATCATCCTTGAGACTTATCTAAGTCATGTGGGGAAGGGTAATTCTTTTCATAAACCAGTTGGGGGATTTCCTAATCTTCACTGTTTTCCAGAATTACAGGGCTCCAGAAGGCTGGTTGTTCAAACCCACCAGCCACTCCTCGAAAGGAAGGTTGGGCAATCTACTTCCGTCGTGATACTGCTTGGGAAATCCAAGGAGGGGTCGCTATGTGTCTGGTCCGACTCTATGACACTGTGTTGGATTGGGTTCTCTAGAGAAACACAAAAACCAGCAAAGTATATATATATATATTTATAGAGAGAGAAAGAGAGAGAGAGAGAAATTTATCTTAGATAAATGGCTCACAAGCATGTAGAAGCCGACAAGTTCAAGCTGAAAAGTTTGTCTCTGGGGGGGGATGGGGCCCAGGGCCGTCTGGCTTTCGCACACACGGCAGAGGAGTTCAAATCACAAAGTTCGTCTCTGGAGAGAGATGGGGCCCGGAGTCGTCTGGTTCCCGTAAGCACAGTAAAGCCGAGAGAATCAAGCTGACACGCAGTGCGCTGGTCACTGTTCCCAACAAAGGAAAAAAAATCCGAAAACCTCCAGGGCAAGCAGCAAACTGTTCGCTCCAGGAAGTATATAGTCCGGAATGCCGTTCTTCCAGTTTGTCCCTGGGATAGATTACAGGTAGGCCACACCCCTGGGGAAACTCCCCCTAGACTGACTGGCCGCTTAGGACGCAGTCATGTGATCCATCATGGGAACCACCACTCACAACTGGAGTCCAGCCAAGTTGACACATCTTCAACTATCACAGACACATAACAATAACAACAACAGGTAAAATTCAACAAAAACCAAACTCACTGCTGTCAAGTGGGATCTGACTCATAGCAACCCCTTCTTGGGTTTCCAAGGCAGTATCACTACAAAAATAGATCTCCCAATCTTCTTTCTGAGGAGTGACTGGTGGGTTTGAACCGCCAGGTTCTGGTTAGCAGTCAAATGCCTTAGCCACTACGCCACCAGAGCTCCTATAGGTTATATCCTAGAGTCAAATTCAATTATTTTTTGAACATTCACTATAGGTACTACAATATGTGGAAAAAACAAAAGATTATAAATCACTTATAATACTATTATTATCATGGAAATCATTAAATAGAGAGAAGGCTTTAGTACTATTACATGGAAAAAATTAATAAATTTTATAGTATATGTATAGTCAAGGCATCTGATGTAACGACAAAATGGAGATAAGGTTTGCTGGGGCAGCAAAAAGGAAATAGGGGGAGACTCCCACTGATTCCCTCCTGGGGCCTTCCTTCTTTTCCTATATTAAGAAATCTATGTGAATTTCATTTTTTTTTATTTTGTTCTTTCTCCTTAACCTGGCCTTCTCTCTTCTTTCTAATCTACTAAATATAAGCAAAAGAATAATGAGTACTTGAATGGGGAAAACAATGGAATCCTCTGCAGGAGTTACTTACAACTGCCTTCAGGAGTAATTGAACTGTCTCCCCCTCAACAGGCGTACACCTAAACCAAACATGCAGCCACTCTTCCACATAAATCAACCAAAATTCTTCAGCTCTGTTGAACACCAGGAAATTGTCTTAGGGCATTAATTCAAAGTTATTAAACACTCATTATAGTTTTATTGACTCTTTCCAGGGGGGAAATTAACATTGCTAGACCTCTGAATCTTACCTTGCCTGTGAATTAAGATGACCTGCTTTGATCCTTTTAAGGACAATATTAGGGTGCTCTGGTAGCACAGTGCTTAAGGCATTTGTCTGCTATCCAGAAGGCTGGCGGTTCAAACCCAGCAGTCACTCCTCAGAAGGAAGACTGGGCAATCTACTTCTGTAGAGATATCACCTTGGAAACCCCAGGAGGGGTCACTATAAGTCAGAATCGACTCAATGGCAGTGAGTTTGGTTTTGTTTGTGGTTTTAAGGACAATATCAAAGCTAAGATTCTTGCTATAATAGAAGGTCCCCTCCTCCCGATTTTACTCTTTCTCCTGCACATATGTTTCTCCACTGAAAACGGATTTTCTTCTTTAACCTTCCCACACTAGTTCACATTTTCTCATTTCCCACTGTAACAAGAAAAGGGAAAATTTCTACGTTTAAATCTTGGCTGTGCCATTTAACAATCCCGGCCTTGGGCAAATTACCTAAAAATTTCATTTCTCTGTTACTTTTTATTAAAATCAGGCTAATAATAGAGCTTGTCTCTTAGGGATTTTATGAAATACTGAACGAGTTGATACATGTAAAGTCTTTAAAAGAGGGCTTGTGATAAGCATAAAAACTTAAATCTACTATTTAGTTTGAGCACATTTTCATCCCCTTTGAGTGCCTCTCTAAGGCCTTTGGAGCCCTGGTGATGCAGTGGTTAAGTGTTTGGCTGGTCAGCAGTTCGAACCCACCAGCTTCCCTGTGGAAGAAAGATGTAGCAGTCTGATTCCATAAAGATTACAGCCTTGGAAACCCTGTGGGGCAGCTCTATTCTGTGCTATAGAGTTGCTATGAGTTGGATTTGATTTGACGGTAATGAGTTTTTCTAAGGCCTTGTTGGCTTGCAGAAACTCAAATTTGAACAAAATGAGATAATTCCTCAAATTGTGGCCTCAGCCAAGGGCCCTGCCACACAGCAACCTTTTCTGTGATTATGCATATGTATGACCTGTCAACAATTGTGACAAAGTCAGAGAACAATGAAAAATGGGATCAAAAAAAGGTTTATATTGGAAACTTTATTGAGGTTCTCTGCAATGGCTTAATGTGTTCTTTTTCTTGCCTTCTCCATTCCTCAATGAAGCTGTCACAGCCGTCCACAACTTTTCTCAAACCTTTTAGTGCTGGATGATTCAATAGGCCAACTAAGTACATGCTTAGCACACCAGCAAAAGAGCAGCGCCAATAAAGAAAAGAACAATCAGAAAATCTCCAGAAAGGCCTTTAATCTCATCATTGTAAGATTTATGTCATTTCAAGATGAATTATATTTTGCAAAATTGGGGTTATTTTCAACCATTAATTCGAGGTAGAGTGAGAGAGATGAACCATAATTTTTCAGCACTTGTTGTTGTTGTTCTTATGTGCTGTCAAGTCGGGGTGCACTCATAGTGATCCCTCCTTGGGTTTCCAAGGTGGTATCACTACAGAAGTAGATTGCCCAAGCTTTCTTTTGAGGATGGGCTGGTGTGTTTGAACTCCCAGCCTTCTGGTTAGCAGTCAAGTGCCTTAGGCACTATGCTACAAGAGCTCCTATTCAGCACTTAGTGAATTTAAATGTTTTAATCCCTTTACTGTCAGCAAATACCTCTGTCCTTGCTACTTCAAGAAACAATGGAGAATATCAGGGACAAACTCACTCTGCTTCCCAGAACCCCAATATTCAAATAATATTCATACACATCCTTCCTTTTTCTATGCCATTTTCCGAATAAGGGAAGTCCTACCCCCTCCCTGGATTTTATCTCATGTTACCTCTACAATTATTTGCTTTCTCTTTCTTATTCTTCCCTACTAGCTGCTTCTCAGCTTGTAAAATATGCTCAGGCCTCTCCTGTCTTGGAAAACATACCCAATCTTGATACCACATACCTTCCAAGGTTTCATCCTGTCTCCTCCACTTCCCACTGGATACAGTTGGGGTTTCGTATATGTTGTTTTCACTTGCTTACCCTCCCCTTAACGCATCCACATCTAGAACCTTGCCTTGCTCTCAACATTCCACTGAAAGGGCTCTCTCTGAAAGTCAACAGCCAACAGCTATCTGTATCTCTGGACCTTGTTAGACCCTCACTTAGCATTCTGAGCCATCTGATACTTTCAGCCGTTTTTCTGCCTCTTGAAATTCTCTTCCTCTCTTGGCTTTTCATAACAATACCCTATCTATGTATCTTTTTATTATTTCCTACCTGGCACTACCTCTCATTTTTCTTTGCTAACCCTTTTCCTCTTCATTTCATTGATGTTACCCAAAATTAATTCCTGAGTCTTCTATTTTTCTCACTCGACTGCTTTCCCTGGGCAGCATCATCTACTCTCCTGACTCCAACTATTACCAATAATATACTGATGATACCCAAATCTTATCACTGGCCTGGATTTGTTCCCTAAGTTCCAGACTTACATCCATAATACATGTAAAAGTTTACCTGGAGGGCTCAAAAGAACTTTAAACTTTAAACTCACTATGACTGAAATCGGCTTCTGTAAGTAATCTTATCTTTCTTTCACATTGCCTTTTTCTGTCAGTACTCATTCCCTCTTTGTATTTAATTTATCCTATCTCTTTCTATCTTCCTAGTAGCTAATCTTCCCTATTGACATTTTTTCCCAGGAGTGAAACAAAAATTAAAATTAAGGAATATTATTAAAAATTCTCAAAACTACTTATAAAACTTCCAGAAAAAAAATGGAAATAAACTGTCTGATGATATTGGTTGTAAGTTTGTAGCATTTAATAATGAAATATAAATCTATATTGAGACTTTTGGGAAATACACACACACACAGACACACACATATGCATACTACACATGTATAATACTTGAAACCATAACCAACACTCATTGAAGTAATAGTAAGAAATCAAATGACAAATGATGCTGGCAAAACTGGATAGCCATCGGTAGAAAAATGAAACAAGACCCATACTTCACCCCACTCACAAAAACAAACTCAAGCTGGATCAAAAACTTAAATGTAAAACCCCAAACTATAAAATTCATCAAAGATAAAATAGAGGAAAATCTGGGAGCCCTAATTTACAGCATAAATAAACTGTCAAGCATAACCCAGAATGTGCAGGAGATAGAAGAGAAGCTAGATGACTGGGACCTTTTAAAAATTAAATTCTTGTGCTGATTGAAAGATTTCGTCAAAAGCATGAAAAGAGAACCTACAGATTAGAAGAAAACATTTGCCTATGACATATCTGATAAAGGACTTATCTCCAAAATCAAAAACATCAATACCTCAACACCAAAGAGACAAATAACCCAATTCACAAATGGGCAAAAGACTTGAACAGACACTTCACCAAAGAAGATATACAGGCAGCCAACAAACACATGAAAAATTGCTCACAATAATTAATCATTAGAGAAATGCAAATCAAAACAACAATAAGATATCATCTCACCCCAGCAATAATAGCAAAGTTCAACAGATCAGGAAATAACAAATGCTGGTAGGTTGCGGAGAGATTGGAACCCTTGTGCACTGCTGGTGGGATTGTAAAATGGTACAACCATTGTGGCAAACAGTATGGCATTTCCTTAAAAAACTGAAAATAGAAGTACCATTTGACCCAGCAATTCCATTACTAGGAATATATCCTAAAGAGGTGAGAAATAGCACACGAACAGACATATATACACCTATGTTCATCGCAGCACAATTCACCACAGCAAAGAGATGGAAACAACTTAAATGCCCATCAGTGGATGAGTGGATAACCAAATCATGGTATATCCATACAATGAAATATTATGCCACATTAAAGAACAATGAGGGATACATAAATCATCTCTCAATCTGGATGAACCTGGAGGACATTATGCTGAGTGAAATAAGTTAATCACAGAAGGACAAGTACCGTATGAGCTCATTACTGTAAAAAGACAAGGAATGGTTTTCTTGGGAAAGTGAACTCACTTAGTAGGATACTGGGATGGGGAGTGAAGGGGAGGGATTAATTTCGGGCTTGTTGGGGCCTACATGCTTACATGGGTAGGGGGAGGGATATGCGGGAAGGATTTATGACCACCATGATAACATTAGGAAATGGGAGGACACTGAATTGTGCACATAAGAGATAGATGATAGATGCTAATACCAACCAATGTGTCCACAATACTGCATTGCCATTAACACCAAACAGTAGGCTATACAGATAAACACATAAACACCTGAGATGATCAGATGGGGATCAGTGAATAGAAGTATACTCTAGACCAAGGATAGATTCAGCTGAGGATAATCTTGCACAGACGCCAGTGATACAAAATAACTGCAGTTCTTATGGAAAAAAATAGAAGACAGACACAGAATAATCCCTCACAGACAACCAGACACTATGAGAGAGAGATCCAATAGATCTACTGTCTCAGGACCATGGTACTCAATTGGCACAGCAAAATACATAAAATACATAAAAACGTTGCTCCACATCCTGCATTGGTGAGTAGTGACTGGGGTCTTAAAAGCTTTCAAGCAGCCATCTAAGACACAGCTAACAGTCTCCTAGCATTGGAAGTGAAGAAGAATGCAAAAAAAAAAAAAAAAAAACAAGGGCATTTAGAAGCAATCAGCCCTAGGACATTAGGACATGATGGCCCTCAAGACCAGAAGAAATACATGGTGCCTGGCTACCAATGCTAACCACTCAGGAAAGGATAAAATCTGGAGATCTTGGATAGAGTGGGACGGAAAACATGGAACAAAATCCAAAAACTCAAAAATGACCAGAATTACTGGTCACATGAAATCTGGTGAGACTCCCAATACTATGGTCCTGGAATACATTCTGCACCTGGAATAAAATGCACCCCCAGGGGTGGGCTCTCAGCTCAATAGTTAACAACATGTACACACAGACCACTCAGCCCAGGATGATGCATCCACATACTCTATGGTAATACATCCCTTAGAGCAATAGACCATGGGACAGCAGAAGACTAAAGTTCAAATTGAGGAAATGCAGGACAAACAGGAGGGCATAAATATGAGGGGCACAGGGGGAGGGTTACAGGGTAGGGAAGGGAGGAGACTGGGTTGGGTTGGACTTGGTGAACGGGGAATGAAACTAAATGTACGCGTTACGTTGAATGTAAAACAAGCTCTTAAAAAAAAAGCTATGCATGGTTTTTGTGAATTTTCTGTACTGTAAGAAAATAAAGGATCATCTTTTTCTAGGAAAAAAAAAATCAAATGACATATTGCATTGCACAAAACTTCTGAAGAAGGCCTCTAAAGTGTTAAAAAAAAAAAAGTCATCTAGAGGACTAAGGTGAACCTGGCTTAAGCCATGGTATTTTCAATCACCTGGACAATGAATAAGAAAAACCAAAGAATAATTGATGCTTGAATTATGATATTGGCAAATAATATTGTATATACTGTGAACTGCCAGAAGAACAAGCAAATCTATGTTGAAAAAGTATAGCCAGAATGCTTCTTAGATGCAAGTATGGTGAGACTTCATGTCACATATTTTGGGCATGTGAGCAAGAGGGACCAGTCCTTGGAGAAGGACATCATGCTTGGTAAAGTAGAGAGTGAGCAAAACTGGCTGCAAAAATGGGCTCAAACTTAGCAGTGATTGTGAGGATGGCACAAGAATGGGCAGTATTTCATTATTTTGCACATAGGGCTACCGTGAGTTGGACTGCTCTGGTAGTGTAGTGCCTAAGGCACTTGACTGCTAACCAGAAGGCTGGCAGTTCAAACCCACCAGCCACTCCTCAGAAGGAAGGTTGGGCACTCTTCTTCCGTAGTGATACTGCCTTGGAAAGCCAAGGAGGGGTCGCTATGAGTTGGGTCTGACTCGATGGCACATAACAACCACAACACCACCAATAACATACATACATACATATCAAACCAAACCCACTGCCATGGAGTCGATTCTGACTCACAACCATCCTATAGAAAATAGTAGAACTGCCCTTTAGTTTCCAGTCTGTAAATCTTTCTGGAAGCAGAATGCCTCATCTTTCTCCCACAGAGCAGCTGGTAGTTTCAAACTGCCAACCTTTTGACTAACACCTGAATGTTTTAACCACCTGAATGTTTTCATGGGAAAACAGCATTCTTAAATAATACTCCCATTGCTGGTGGGAGTATAAAATGGTACAACTGCCTTGGAGATAAATTTGGCAATATCTAATAAAACCATATATTCATTTATTCATTAACTTATTGTTCATTTAACTGAGCATTCTCACTTCTAGGAATTTACTCTGAAGTTACCCTCCACAAATAAGAAACATGTCACAAATGATCAATTGTGGAATCATTTTTCATAGTAAAATATAAGAAATAAACTAATGTCCTTTAACATGAGAGTAGTTGAATATTTGGGGCATATTCACGTACAAGGATGCTCTGTTGGAGTGAAGAATGAGGAATAGCTCTATAAATTATGGAATGATCCCCAAAGTATACTGTTAACGAGTAGGCATTATTCAAAAGCCTATATATAGTATGATGCCTTTTGTATGAGAAAGAAAGAGAAAAATACAGGCTTATTTTTGCAAATGAAATGGAAAAGGGGTGCAGGAGGTAGGTATGATAGTAAGACTCCTCCTTTATTTAGTTTTAACTTTTAAACTGGAAAAATGCTTTTCATGTTCAAAAAATGAATTAGTCACACTAAGAGTCCCAAACTCTAAAATTGAATAGAAATAAACCCACATGTACATTAACAAATATAGTTCTGTTTTTGCAGTTTTGTTATCTACATAGAGAAAACAATTCAAGTAATTATTTAACATAGTACATAAAGTTTATTGGATTTTTATAAAAATTTGTATCCCTTTATTGCATTCGTTCTGAGATAAAAAGTAGTGCAAAGACATCTTGAATTTAGCTTATCGGATTTGTGATGGTGGTATTGAAATCTGCAACTATTTGAAAGTATTTTGTTTCATATAAGGTGGAGCACATAAATAAATATATTGATGCTGTTGAGAATTAGGGTTTTCACTAATGGAGAAGGGATAGAATTACGGTAAGTTGGATGAACACTGTGATTGGATTCAAATTTGAGGTATGATCAGGAATTCATAATTTATTTTGACATTTACAGACACTGAATGTATTCTTTTTTGGTGTACAGATCTATGAGTTTTGAAAAATGCAGAGTTATGTAGGCATCATCACAAGATATCCAACAGTTCTATCACTTGCATCCCCCAAAAAAGATATCCCTTGTGTTGTTCCTTTGCAGTTAAACTCTTACTTGTCCCAATTCTTGCCAACCCTCTGTAAATTAATACCTTTTAAACAAATACATATTTTTCTAGTTCTGCTTACTGAAATGACCTACAAACATTAATACCTCGATAATAATAAGGATATCAACAACTCAGATCTTGGTTTTTATGTATCATTCGTTACTCAGAAAAATCAAGGAGACATGACGAATTCCAGATCTAGGTCAGAGAAAGTAGAAGATAAACCTAGGACTTTGTATTGTGATGCCAGAAAGTAAAGGGGGTGCTCAAATGCTAATGCAGTCATGTCAAAAAACACAGGCAGGAGTCTGAAGGGGCTTCCATAGATCAAACATAGAATATTTTAAGCATCAAAGAGTATAATAAAAATTATGAATATTAGCAAGAACCCATGAATTTGAATTAACACGAACACATGTACACACAACACTGGGTGAAAGGTTCTTAGGGAAGAAGTTGTTAATAAAATCTCAAAATATTACTCAACAGATGGGCTGTTTCTTAGAAAGAAAAACATATCTTTACAATAAAAAGATCTAGCATTCACCACCCTAACCAAAGATAACCCTTAGCATCATCAGTGTGAGACCTGAAATTTCTGTGCCTCCTGAGATGATGCAGTAAGAGACAATATCACTAAAGAAATATCTTTTCCAACAATATTTAACCTAGAACCAAGTAATCATGACAAAACAGATGAATTAAAAATGTGGAACACTCTTCAAGACAATTGGTTTGGATTCTTAATTTTTTTTTTTTCAGTACCATGAAAATTTTTAAAAAATACAACCAGCTGCCATCAAATCAGCTCTAACTCATGGGGATCCCATGTGTTTCAGAGTAGAATTGTGCACCATAAGGTATCCAACAGATGGGATCTTTTGGAAGTAGATCACCAGATCTTTCTTTCAAGGTCCCTCTAGATAGATTTGAAATGCCAACATTTCTGTTAGCTAAGTGAGGACTTAACTATTTACAACACCCTGGGACTCCTTATTGTGAAAATTAAACAGGCATATTTGTGGACAATTGAGAAAATTTAAATACGGACAGTATATTAGATAGTGTTATTGAGCTCCTTGTTTCCTGGATGTGATAACGGTCTTTCAATTCTTTTGATGAATATTTTATCTTGGGAGATGTTTGTTGACATCCTTAGAGGTAAAGTGTCATGGTGTCAGATTCTTACTTTTAAATGGTTCCAAAAGAGAAGTGTGTGTGTTTGTGTGTGTGTGTGTATACATAGCAGTGTGAATGGGCTCCCACTGGATGAATTTTATTTTAAGTATAAAAAGGAATAATAAAAATAATTCAGAGAGAGAGAGCACAAGCAAATATAGAACACTATTAGTGGTGAATCTGGCTGACAGGTATATGGGTGCATGTTGCACAATATTTTTCAAGTTTTCCTTGGCTCAGAATAACACAGAAAGCAAGTAAAAAGATACTAGAGTGAAAAATAATAGAACTGCAAAAAAAAGATGGTACAATGTACTCCATAAGAGAAAAAACATTTTGACTACAGCAAATTGATATTTTCTTAGTTTTGGTTTTGTGTTGGCCTAATGCACCAGACATCTTATGACTAAGTTTCACATTCTTTTATACATTATTTAACATAATTCATCACACTGTTCATCTTCATGTCTAATCAGTTAACAGGAGTCTACAGTTGGGCCTTCTTCAAAAAAACCCATATAAAAATGAAAATTTTATGAAACATAGAAACAGAAAAGTAATGCTTTACCAAATGATTGGCTGTGTTGTTGCTTTAGGCAATGAGTTCCTTTGTTGCCCTTATGAAAACTGATTTAACACATCAGTGCATAAAACAAGGTCCATAACAACAATTATTAGTCTGGGTGTGTTGGAAAATCCAAAGATGATTTTTGGGAGATGTTTTTTAATATGCTCATTGGGATTGTTTTTTAATTTATTAAATATCTTAACAAATTATTTCTTTAAAATGTTAGTTTTCTTCCAGATAACTTATACAAAATGAATCTATTTTTAGCCAGCTTCACAAGGTAAACATTTTTCTTTATTCCTACTCTGTACAAGTATCAGAGGGTTGATGGAATTAGGGAAGTAGGAAAGAAAAAGAAAACATTTTTCCAAGCTCTGCAGAAATTTTGAAGAAGATATTCCTTAGTCTTCTTGCAATCAGTGGTGTTAATTCAATCCAGTGTTGATGTTTAGTGTGAGTTTTTGGACAGATGTCTATGTGACAAAATTCATGATAAATGAAAAGACCATTTCTCTATTTCCTGTTTTGAGAGAAATTGACATTTCTAATTTTAAAGTTCCATCTTCTGACTTATGATTGGCTTTCTCCTTGGCTGCTCTGAATGATTGCTTTCCTTCTTTCCAGTGCAATCTGCATAAAACTGCTAACCACCAGAGCGATATTTGTTGTTTTAAAAATGTACTCATAGATCAAGTCACTAGCACATATCATAATCACTCCCTTCAACTTTCCAATTTCCCTTCTATAGCATTGCTCTTTATAAATTTCCTAATCTTTGAAAAGCTCAAAAACTCTTTAATTTATACCTATCAGGTAAGGGAATGTCATTGGGAAGCAAGTTGGTAGGTACACCTGACTAAGCTGTTTAATATATGCTTTATTTCTTGATTTATTTAGTGGTCTCTAACCCCAAACAGCAAAGTCCTAGTGGGGAAAAAAATGGATAATTAACAAAGACAAACATTTCATTTATTAGAAAAGCAAAGTTTTGATTCTTGACTAAACTCAGGAAGCTAAGAGTATGCAATTTAAAAACAGTATATATGAAATTTCTCCATTTTACATATCAAACAATACTTCAATGATGGAAGACTCTGCTGTCTTTGTTTGTCTCCACTGTGCACAACAGATCAATGCAGCTACTCTGTAAAGAGTAGAAGATGCTTCTATCAACTTCTGCAAATTGAAACCCAATGACTTTAAAAGCAGAAAAATTCTCCCAGAACAACTTCCATATCTTTCCTGAATTCCATGTGCCCTTCTTTTTTCTCTTTATTGTTCTCAAATCATTTCTTCAGAAATTATCTGCACAACCACTTCTACTGAAATTATTTTCATCTTATTCAAGCAATTTGGAAGCACTTTAGTCACCATTTCTAAATAAATCATTTTCATAAGTAACCAAAATTGAGAGTTTGAAAGTTTGATTCCCAAATTTCACTAATGATGAATACTATTAGGCTTTTCCTACAAGAGAAATATCCTTTTCTTATACAGAGACCACTTACCCATTTAAGTAAATTTAGTCAACTTTTCTGGTTGACTCAACTGTGCTCTGGTGGCACAGTGCCTAAGGCATTTGACTGCTAACCAGAAGATTGGTGGTCCAACTTTCCATGGAAGGAAGATGAAACACTCTACTTCCATAAAGATTTACTGCCTTGGAAACCCAATGGGGGTCACTATGAGTTTGAATAGACTCAATGGCAGTGGGTTCAGGTTTTTTTGATAAGCTGATATCAAGCTCAATTGGCATAACACACTATACAAAACATTGTGCTACATCCTACTTTGGTGAGTAGTGACTGGGGTCTTAAAAGTTTGCCAGTGGCCATCTAGATGCAACAATTGGTCCCTTCTTTTCAGAGCAAAGATGAATGAATAAAACCAATCACATATGGAAACAATTAGTCTAAGAGTCTAAAGGACCATGAGAACCTCAGGCTACATGACCCTGAGACCAGAAGAACTAGATGGTGCCTGGTTATCTTTGTCAACCACTTAGAAAGGGATAAGCAGGATATCTTGGATAGAGTGGTAGAAAAATGTGGAACAGAACTCAAAATTATTAAAAAGACCAAGCTTACTGGCCTGATAGAGACTGGGGAATCCCTTGAGACTATAGCCCCTGGTCACCCTTCAGGCCTGGAATTGAATTTACTCCCGTGGCTTCCAGCCAAACAATAGACAGGCATATAAGGTGAACATTTACACTAGGTAGGTACATTCCTTAGGACAACCAACCAGAGGAGATCAGAAGGGCAGTATTTGCACAGGGAGATAACTCAGAGGGCTGGAATGCATAGGAAAGAAGGACACAGGGAAATGGTAACTACAGGGAGGAAGTGAGAAGAGAGCTGTTACAATATGGGGATTGCAATCAATGTCATGGAACAAAATGTGTATGAACTGCTGTATGGAAAATGAATTTGCTCTGTAAACTCTCACTCAAATCGCAATTCAAAAAAAGAAAAGAAAAAAAGTCCCTCCTTCAATATCTTAAAATTATTTTCGACTTGCTCCACCTATATAAAAAAAAAAATTTGCTCAATGTCAAGCACTATACACTATACCTTCACAGTTCTCTCAATTACTCAATATTTCTTAATATTTGTGTGTCTAATTAAAAACTAATAGTCAAAGGCATCCTGTTTATACATTTCTTTGAGGCTTTACATGATATGCCTCATAATTCTATGGTTTAATTTTCAATATGGTGAAATAATATTCCCTATTTTCACAGCAATAGCTGGTGTTATCTGTCCTGCAATATCTCAGAGAGCCTATCAAAGGGATATACTCTTTATCTCATTAGTATCTACACATAAAAAGCATTAGAAATATACTTATTAATAAAGAAGCCAAAAACTATATTGAATTTACTACTAAAATGTTAAATGTTAAATGTTTAAGTCTAGCTGAGAAAAACATTCACCCCACTGAGGCATCCATTGATCATCAAACAGTATGTTGTATATCTGAGTCAAATTCCTCAAGTCACCAGGGTTATGTGATGATGGATAGCTAGAGCAGGCTTAAATGTGGTATGACAGAATTTGCTAGAATGCATCTGTATTTCAGAGTTTAATGTTTGACATTGGATGGTATGGCATTTGAAACAATAACTAGTTAAGTAAATTTTATAGTACTTCTGTATTATCATGGATACAAATAACATAGTATCTATTAGTTCAAAATATGCATTAACTTTCATTAAAATACACCAAATTGCCCAGGAATACTCCATACTACTCATCTTTGTGAGAAGGAAGACTGGGTATTGACAATGCAGAAAGAGGTAATAACATTTGTGGGGAAAAAAAAAAAAAAAATAGAAGAGCATGAAATCTTCAGTGAAATATAAAAGGGAATGGTTTTAATGGACCTTAGAAAGAATCCTTTACCTTAGAGAGCACTGAAACCCACACCAAGTTAGCTTAAGGGTAAAAAGGTTACTTTAACCTCTTACTACTGGAATATGGAAGGGATAGCATGAGCTCCTTGCACAGCTGGCTCTTGGGGCTCAAATATTACCATAAGACATATTTCTATAGCCCATATCTCATTTCTGTTTCTCTTTTTCTTGGCCTCATGCCAACGTGCTTTCTCTCTAGGTGGCAAAGATGGCACAGAGCAGACCCAGGCTTATGTAGATATCAGATGTCTACTCTCTGAAAGATCAGGATGTTACCTTTCCTTCTGTGGTTCCACCACAATCCTACTACAGCAAACTAGGAAAAAAGGCCTGACAATCTACTTCCCAAATATCAGCTAATTTAAGCCCTGTGGATCTCAATGGTCGATCTACAGCAGATCATGGCAATGGCATAGGACTGGGCAGCATTTCTTTTCCCTGCACACAGGATCAATTTGACATAGAGGCTAACTTGATGGCAACTAGCTAACAACAACATCTGTGAAAAACATATATCCTTCATATTTTCCCATTCTTGTTTTTGTTCATGCTTTTCTCTGAGTTTGGCTGTGTACAGCTGGTACATTTTAAAAACCAGTGCTGGATAGTAGTTAGGAGCACAGGCTGCAATCAAATGGATAGAATTTTGGATCCTAGATCTACCAGGAACTAGCTATATGACCTGGGACAAATTATTTAGTCACTTGGAGCTTCAATTTTTGTCATATGTAAAATGGAGGTGATAATATCTACTTCATAATTGCTTTGCAAAGATTAAATGGGAAGTATATTTGAAGTACAGATTTCACCTGAACATAAAGAAAACAAAAGTCCTTACAACTGGACCAATAAGCAAAATCAAAATAAATGGAGAAAAGATTGAAGTTGTCAGGATTTCATTTTATTTGGATCCACAATTAATGCCCATGGAAGCAGCAGTCAAGAAATCAGATGATGAATTACACTGGGCAAATCTGCTGCAAAAGATCTCTTTAAAGTTTTTAAGAGCAAAGACAGCACCTTGAAAACTAAAGTGCACCTTATCCAAGCCATTCTATATTTCAGTTGTTTCATATGCATGTGAAAGCTGTGCAATGAATAAGGAAGATCTAAGAAGAATTGATGCATTTGAATTGTGGTGTTGGTGAAGAATACTGCAAATGCCATGGATTGTCAAGAAAAACAAACAAATCTGTCTTAGAAGAAGTACAGCTGGAATGCTCCTTAGAAGCTAGAATGGCCAAACTTCATCTCTCCTACTTTGGTCATGTTGTCAGAAGAGGCTAGTCCCTGGAGAAGTACATCAAGCTTGGTAATGTACAGGGTCAGCAAAAAAGGGGAAGACCCTCAGTGAGGAGAATTGACATAGTGGCTGTGACGATGGACTCAAAAATAGCAAGGATTATAAGGACGGTGCAGCACCGGACGGAGTTTCCTTCTGTTGTACATAGGGCTGCCATGAGTCGGAGCCAACTGGACTGCACCTAACAACAGCAACATATTTAAAGTACTTAACTGAGTATACAGACATATTTCATTAAATAATTAAATAAATGTGTTTATTATCATTTTATCTAATGTATCTAGTTTAACTATTTTATCTAATACTATTACTATTACTACCATTATATTATTTATATTCTGAATACATATTCCTAGAAGCCCTGGTGGCACAGTGATCAAAGTGCTGGGCTGATAACTGAAAGGTCACTGGTTTGGATCAGCCAGCCACTCTGTGGAAGAAAGACACGGCAGTGTGCTTCCATGAAGATTTTTTTAAAAAAAGAAACATTCTGATTGAGTGGATTCTAACTCACAGCAACCCTACAAGACAGAGTAGAACTGCCCCCATACAGTTTCTAAGGCTGTAAATCCTCATGGAAGCAGACTGCTTTATCTTTTTCCCATAGAGCAACTGGTAGTTCAAACCACAGACCTTTTGGTTGGCACCCAAATAGCTTCAACCGCTATGGCCTCTAGGCTGTTCTACTTTGTCTTTATAGGGTCACTATAAGTTGGAACTTGATGGCAGTAGATTTTTGAATACATATTCCTAGCCACCCTCTGTGTTAGCCTGGGTTCTCTAGAGAAACAGAACCAGTAAAGCTTATATAGAGAGAGATAGGGAAATTTATCCTAGGAAAATGGCTCACACACTTACAGAAGCTGGCAAGTCTAAAGTTCTTGGATCAAACATCAATCTGGAGGGTTGTCCCGATTCACACAGCTGCAGGGGCTAAGGAGCTCAAGGTTGGCAGGCAGTATACTGGCTGTTGACTCCAACAAATGACGAATCCAAGATCTCCAGGCCAAATGGTAGATTGTTCCCTCACAGACAGTTGTAGGAAGCACAACAGAATTCCGATCCACAGAAGAGTGTCTTTTTTCCCATGATGTCCATAAATACACTGGAAGCAGGCCACACCCCTAGGAAAACTCCCTTTCAATGGATTGGCTGCTCAAAACATGTACATCTGATCCCATCATTGGAACAACCCACATCACAATTGCTTAAATCACAGAATTGTGGTCCAGCCAAGTTGACACATAGCTCCAACTATCACAGTCCAGCTCTTGTCAACTTGGCAGTTGTACACTTCTCCTTAACCATATATAATCTCTAAATAAGGATAATTATAAAGTCATATTTGTGCCTAACATGATATGCTAACACACGTATAACCAAAATGCATTAACCTCATTTATATTTCACAGTTCATAACAGAAGGAAACAAAAATATTTGATGCATATATACAATGAAGAAATATAACAATCACAGTTTTTGTTTCTGCAACTGGTCACATAGTTGTAGCTGATATTCAGAACTACCTTCTTCCATCACCCATTCTGTATTTCCCTTGCCCTCAGCAAGCACCTCATCTGGGCGTGGTATAACAATGGTAATATAATTGTTTCCTTCTTATTACCTCTTTTATGTATTTTCAAAACATGAGCTATGAATGAAAGGTTTAAAACAGGAAATTTTAAGGATCAAGAGATAATTTTTAATAATTCAATGCAAATAAATATAAAAATCTACATAAAGTGGATGATCATCTGGGGAAATATAATTTACCGAAACAATGTGAAGTATATTAAGACCAATTTCAAGATTAATAAAGATAGGATAAGGAGCTCTGGTAGCATAGTGCCTAAGCCACTTGACTGCTAGCCAGACACCTGGCCATTCAAACCCACCAGCCACTCCTCGGAAGGAAGGTCGGAAAATCTACTTCCATAGTGATACCTCTTCGGAAACCCAAGGTGGTGTTGCTGAGTCAGTCTGACTTGACGACACATAACAACAACAACAAAGATAGGATAACTCTTCATTTATTTGGCTCGTCAGTAAAGTTTAAAAGTTTCATGACTAAAGTCTTGTATATCTTTTCTTAGATTTATTCCTAGTTCATTACTTCATTTATTCCTAGTTTTTATTGCAATTGTGATATATATTTTAAAAATAGCTTTCCTAACTCCTTATTGCTGATGCATAGAAATAAAATTGAGTTAAGTATATATTGATGAGGACAACAAGCTTGTCAAACTCTCGTGCATATTTTTAATAATTTGTCTGTAGAATCTTTAGGATTCTCTATGTGTACAGTCATACCTATGATTAATGAGAAGTTTTTTCCTTTCATTTTAGTTCTTTTCTGAGCCACTTATTTTCTTCCTATAGTCTTACCTTATTGGCTAGTACCTCCAATACTTCCAGCACAATGTTAAATAGAAAGAGTGATAATGAGACTGTTCTGACATTTCATTTATTAAGAATAGTTACTTGCTATAGGGTTCTCTGGTAGCATAGTGGCTAAGACACTTGCCTGCTAACCAGACGGCTGGCGGTTCAAACCCACCAGCCACTCCTCGGAAGGAAAGTTGGGCAATCCTACTTCCGTAGTGATACTGCCTCAGAAACCCAAGGAGGGGTCGCTATGAGTCAGGGCTGACTTGACGGCACATAACAACAACAACAATAGGGTTCAAATGAAAAGAAATAGAATTTTATGACACTTTTGCTGCATCCCTTGAGATAATAATGTAACTTCTTTTTTCTTTTAAACAATTTTAGTGTTGAACTCAAGTTTTTCCTAGAATAGGCCCAAGTTACTTCTATATGACTGGATTTGCTAACACTCTGATTAGAATTTTTTGCCAATAGTAAATGAGTGAAATTGGTCTGTAATTTTCCTTTGTCACACTTTGCTTTGTTATCAATGTTAAACTAGTCTCTTAAAAAGAGTAGGGGACTCACATTATTTTTCTGAAAAATTTTGTGAAGATAAGATTTATCTGTTCCATGGAATTTTGCTAGTACTTGCTTCTAAAAGTGTGGGTACCGGTTTTTGCTTCTTAGTGGGAAAATATTAAAATATTTATTCAACCTTTTTCTTGGTGATTAAACCTATTTCTTCTTGAATTACCATTAGTAAGTTGTATTTTTCCTAGCAATCAATCCAAATAAACTCTGTTGCCATAAAGTTTTCATACTTTCTCAACTTTTCAGTGTCTGCTAACCATGTGATTATGCCCAATTTTTACTTATAACATTACCTGTGCCTTTTTCCTTTTATTCTTAATTTTAACAGAGGTTAATCTATTTGATCGGTTCATTTAAAGAACAAAATTTTGCCTCTCTAATTTTAATTCACCAGGAAGATGAAACTGGTACAAAGTTGTATGTATCTAAAATAATAAATATATT
>NW_006921734.1:1863477-1869773 GCF_000298275.1 Orycteropus afer afer
TATTTTAGATACATATAACTTTATACCAGTTTCATCTTCCAGGTGAATTAAAATTCTTCACCTTATGCACTAATTTTCTAATATTCCAAATTGTCTTTTGTCTTAAAGTCAATTTTGTTTGATGTAAGTATTGCACCGCCAAAATTCTTTTATTTACGATTTGAGATATGATTCCTTATATATGGTATATAATTGGAGATTTGAATGTGGAAAGAGTAATCCAATCAATAACTTCTGTTTTTTTCTTGCATTTTTAATTTGTTCAGCTTTCTGGACTTTTGATTTCTTTGAGGGATTTATTTATTTTTCTTAATCCAGTTTTTTCTTATGGAAAAATACTATGCTTTCTCTTTCTGCTCTTTTGGCAATTGCCTTAGAATTTTACCATAAATATGACCTTAAAGTCTAAAATTAATATCTAAACTTCCACCCCCTGGAACAATATAAGGAAACATAACACTTTTAGTCTAATCAACTGTCTTATATTTTACATGCAATATTTTTGTCAGGTAATTCAGCTTAGTTCTTTTTCACATTCCACAAATTAAATACTAAGATAATTTTATGTAAAAATATTTATTTGAATTTAACTCAGATTCATTAGTTTCCTTGTTTACCACTCTTTTAATTATCATGGACCTTCTTTTGAGGTCATTTGTACTTACTGAAATATTATTTGGCAGGTGATGTAGATTTATTATATTGTTGTTACGGTTAGGCCCATCGAGTTGGTTCCAACTCAAAATGACCCTGTGTCCAACAGAATGAAACAATCCTGGACCATCCACACAACCTTTGCTATGTTTGAGCACACTGTTGCAGCCACTGTGTCAATCCATCTTATTGAGCATTTTCTCTTTTTTTTCACTGTCCCTCTAGTTTATCAAGCATTATGTCCTTCTCCAACAACTTATCCTGGTTGATAATGTGCCCAAAGTATATGAAACAAGGTCTCACCATCCACCCTTTTAGGGACAGTTCCAGCTGTACTTCTTCCAAGATAGATTTGTTCATTCTTCTGGCAGTCCATGGTATAGTCAAGATTCTTCACTATCAGCACAATTCAAGGATATCAGTTCTTCTTCAGTCTTTCTTATTCATGGTGCAGCTTTCACATGCATAAAACACACACACACATGCACACACACACATACACACAAAACTCACTTCCATAACTGAAAATACCATGGCTTGGGTCATGCAAAACTTAATCTTCATGATATTGTCTTTTCTTTTTAACACTTTGGAGATCTTTTGCTGCAGATTAACCCCAAGTGCCATATGTCATTTGATTTCTTGACTGCTGCTTGCATGGGCTTTGATTGTAGACCCAAGCAAAATGAAATGTTTGACAACTTCAATCTTTTTTTCCATTTATCATGATGTTTCTTATTGTTCCAGTTATCAGATTTTAAAATTTATTTTGAACTGTAATTCACAGTGAAGTCTATGGCCTTTGATCTTCATCAGCAAGTGCTTCTATTCCTCTTTACTTTCAGTAAGCAAGGTTGTATCATATGCTTATCACAGGTTGTTAATGAGTCTTCCTTCATTCCTGATGCCATGTTCTTCTTCATATAGTCCAGCTTCTAGTATTATTTGCTAAGCATACAGCTTGAATAAATATGGTGAAAAGATACAACCCTGACACATACTGCATGATTTTAAACCATGTGGTATCCCCTGTTCTGTTCAAATGACTCCCTCTTTGTCTACACAGATTCCTCACAAGCACCATTAAATATTTTGGAATTCCCATTCTTTTCAATGTTACTCATAATTTGTTATAATTCACACAGCTGAAAGCCTTTGCATAGTCAATAAAACACAGGTAAACATCTTTCCATTATTCTCTGCTTTTAGTAAAGATCCATCTGACATCAGCAGTTATATCCTTCTTTCCATACCCTCTTCTGAATCTGGCTTGAATTTCTGGCAGTTTTGTGGGAGTTCTGACCGATGATACTGGGTTTCTCCATAGTCTCTTTCTAGAGATGGAGTTAAATTGATTCTTGTGTTTTCCATTTGGTGAGGTTCATTTTTATAGTTGTCAATTAGGTGGTTGAAAAAAAGACATTTCCAATGCATAAGACATGCAAAATTTTATCATGCAATCCCCAGCATCATTTCTAAAGCCAAGGTCATATTTCCAAATACTGATCCTTTTTCTTTGTCTCTAACTTTAGTGTTCCAACCCCCAATAATTACCAATACATCTTGATTACATGTGTTTGATCAATTTCAGACAGCAGAAGTTGGCAAAAATCTTCAATTTCTTCCTCTTTGGCTTTAGTGGTGGTGCACAAATTTGAATGATATTCATTTTAACTGGTTTTCCTTATATGCATATGGACATTATCCTATCATTAACAGCATTGTACTTCAAGATAGATCTTAGACTGTTCTTTTTGACCATGAATGTGACACCATTCCTCTTCAATTTGCCATTCCTGGCATAATAGACTACACGATTTTCCTTTTGAAATTGCCTGATATCACTCCAGTAAAGCTCACTAATGCCTGCAATATCAATCTTTATTTGTTCCATCTCATTTTTCACAACTTCCAATTTTCTTAGATTCTTCCTTTGTACAGTCAACACTTTGATTATTCATGGATATTTAGAGTTATTTCTTCTCATTTTCATGCCACATCCTCAAATGACAGTCTCAAAAGGTTTACTCCATCATACATATATCTATATATATGAAAAATATCTTTAGTCTGCCTTCTATTTTTCCATCTTGAACAATAGTTTTCTTGGAACACAATTCTAAGTTGATGGTTATTTTCTCTCAATCCCTCAAATACATTATTTCATTTCTTGACATTTGTTGCTATTGATAAACGGTTTCAATCTAATTGTCCTACAAGCAGTCCCTGGATTACAAATGAGTTCTGTTCTTAAATCTGCCTTTAAGACATATTTCTATGCACGTCACAGCAGTTAGTTAAATGTTTGTCTTTAGTATATAATAGAGAGTGCAGCATCCTATGCATAAAATCATTAAAGAAACACTTCCAGATATGATATGCTAAAACATCTTTAACATAACACAGTACTAATAATAATAATGTTTTGATGCACATCACAAAATAGTGCTCATTTGTTATTTGTATGTACCTTGAATTTTTAATATGATAGGGGTTAGTTCTCAACTATGGTTATACACAAGCTGGACATTTGCAGCCTAGGGACTACCTGTATTTCTGTAGAAGTTTTCGTACTATTTTGGTTAATGATAGGTGAGTGGAAGAGATAATCTCTTACTTCCAGGTAGAAGCAGTGAAAAGCCCTGGTGTCTCCATCTTTCTCTTCACCTTTCTGAAGTAAACATAGACTTTGATTTGATATGGCAGAGAGCAATAAGATCAAAGTTGCTTAGTTTGTTGACTCACTGCATAAAGAACAGATGACTGGAAGTGTTGCCTTGGCTTATGGCAAATTATGTTTTATTAAGCTACTACCATGTATGAATTGTTGTACTACATCATTCTGTAGTTGTCAGTTGCTGCTGAGTTGATTCCAACTCATAGTAATCCCATGTGTGCAGAGCAGAACTTCTCCATAGAGGGTTTTTTCTTTTTTTTTTTTTTTTAATTTTTCTTGTGATTTGGGTGAAAGTTCACAGAGAAAACTCATTTTCCATACAGCAGGTCACATACACTTTGTCTTATGATGCTGACTACAATTTCCCACAATGTAACAGCTCTCTTCCCAATTACTCTCTATAGTTACCTCTTCCCTCTTTTCCTCCCATGCCCACCTGTCCTCCAGTGCATACACAGCCCTTCTAGTCTCCCGTGATTTTTTTTTTTTTTTATTGTGCTTTAGGTGCAAATTTACAGAGTTGAATTTGTTTTACACTCAACATTTCATGTACATTTGGTTTCACCCCCCAATTACCATCCCCACTCTAACCCACAATCCTCCTCTCCTTTCCCAGCAACCCCACCCCCATGCCCTTTTTAGTTATGTACTCCTGTCTGTCCAGTTTTCCTCCGTGGGAATGTTGCCCTTCTGGTGGCCCATGACCGACTGCTGCAAGGGATGTATCTCCATAGAGTAGGTGGGTACATCGCCTTGGGTTGAGTGTTCTGCATGTAAATCTATTTACTGTTGGCCTGAGAGCCAGCCCTTGGAAGTGAATTTTATTCCAGGCCCAAAGTGTATTCCAGGGCCATAGTCTTGGGGGTCCCACCAGACTCCATCTGACCAGTAATTCTGGTCATTATTGTGTTTTTGGATTTTGTTTCACGTTTTTCCTCCCACTCTGTCCAGGATCTCCAGTTTTGATCCCTTCCTGACTGGTTGGCATCGGTAGCCGGGCACCAGTTCTTCTGGTTTCAAAATCTGTCACATCCTATGGCTGCTGGTTTCCAAATGCCTTCATTTTTTTTTTTTTTTTCATTATTCTTTGCTTCCGACAATAGGAGACCATTAGCTACATCATAGATGGCCACTTGAAATCTTTTAAGACCCCAGTCATTACTCATCTAAGTAGGTGGTGGAACAAGATTTGTATGTATTTTGTAATGTCAGTTGAGCCTGGTGTCCCCCAGTACTATGGTCCTGAGTCGGCAGATCTGGTGGATATCTCTCCCACAGGGTCTGGCTGTCTATGAGGGATTGGGCTATGTCTATCTTCTGTTGCTTCTGTAATGATTGCACGTACCTTGTATCACTAGTATCTGTGCAAGATTAGCCTCGGCTGAATCTATCATTGGTCTAGAGTATATTCCCCTTCACTGACTCCCATCTGATCTTCTCAGTTGTCTATGTGTTTATTTGTAGCCTGGTGTTTGATGTTAATGGCAATGCAGTATTGTGAATATACTGGTATTAGTCTCTGTCGTCTATATCTTATGTACACAATTTGGTGTCCTTCCTTTCCCCAATGCTATCATACTGGTCAGACTCTTTCCATGCCATCACTCCCCTTACCCAACTCAGCTTGTGGCCCCCAACTTGTCAAAAATTTTCCCTTCCCCTTCCCTCCCATCCCTGGTAACCTACAAAGTGAGTTCCCTTCCCTAAGCAAACCCTTCTTTGACTTTTTACAGTAATAGGGTCATATAATATTTGTCCTTCTATGACTTATTTCACTCAGCATAATATCCTCCAGGTTCATCCACGTTGTAAGATGATTCATGTATTCTTCATTATTCTTTAATGTAGCATAGTATTCCACTGTATGAGTGTACCATAGCTCGGTTATCCATTCATCTGTTGATGAGCATTTAGGTTGTTTCCATCTCTCTGCTATAGTGAATTGTACTGTGATGAACATGAGTGTGCATATGTCTGTTCGTGTCCTGTCTCTCACCTCTTTAGGATATATTCCTAGTAACGGAATTGCTGGATCAAATGGTATTTCTATTTTCAATTTTTTTAGGAAATGCCATACCATATGCCACAATTGTTGTACCATTTTACAGTTCTACCAGTAGTGTATGAGAGTTTCAATCTCTCTGCAACCTTGCCAGCATTTGTTATTTTCTGTCCTGTTGAACTTTGTTGTTATTGCTGGGGTGAGAGGATATCTCATTGTTGTTTTGATTTGCAGCTCTCTAATGGCTAATGATCATGAGCAATTCCTCATGTTGTTGGCCACCAGCATATCATCTTTAGTGAAGTGTCTCTTCATGTCCCTTGCCCATTTTTGAGTTGGATTGCTTGTCTTTTTGGTGTTGAGGTGTTGAAGTTTTCTATAGATTTTGGAGATAATTCCTTTGTCAGATATGTCATAGACAAATATTTTCTCCCAATCTGTAGGCTCTCTTTTCACCCTTTGATGAAGTCTTTCAATGTGCATAAGAATTTAATTTTTAAAAGGTCTCAGTCATCTAGCTTCTCTTCCACTTCCTGTGCATTCTGGGTTATGTCTGATAGTCCATTTTTGCCATAAATTAGGGCCCCTAGATTTGCCACTATTTTATTTTTTTTATGAACTTTATAGTTTTGGGGTTTTCATTTAAGTCTCTGATCCAGCTTGAGTTTGTTTTTGTGTGGGGTGAGGTATGGGTCTTGTTTCATTTTTCTGCAAGTGAAGATCAAAATTTGCCACCACCATTTGTTAAAGAGGTTACCTCTTACCTCATTTAATGGTTTTGGTCCTTTGTCAAAGATCAGCTGTCCATAGATGTTGTTGTTGTTGTTATTATGTGCTATCGAGTCGGACCCAATCATAGAGACCCCTCCTTGGGTTGTCAAGGCAGTATCACTATGGAAGTAGATTGCCCAACCTTCCTTCCAAGGAGTGGCTGGTGGGTTTGAATCACCAGCCTTCTGGTTA
>NW_006921734.1:1870118-1889322 GCF_000298275.1 Orycteropus afer afer
TTGCCCAACCTTCCTTCCAAGGAGTGGCTGGTGGGTTTGAACCACCAGTCTTCTGGTAGCAGTCAAATGTCTTAGGCACTATGCTACCAGAAGTTAGTAATTGTTTTTTCCATATCCTTAAAATAATTTGTTGGTATCTGGATCAGGATTGCATTGAATGTGTAGAATTGCTTTTGGTAGTATTGACATTTTCACAATATTCAGTCTTCCTATCCATGAACAAGGCAGTTTCTTCCATTTATGTAGATCCCTTGTAGTTTCTTATAGTAGTGCTTTATAGTTTTCTTTGAATAAGTCTTTTGTGTCTCTGGTAAGATTTATTCCTGGACATTTTATCTTTTGGGAGCTACTGTAAATGGTATTATTTCCCTTATTTCTTTTTCAGAGGTCTCTTTGTTGATGTAGAGGAATCCAACTGATTTTTTTTTTTTTAATTGTGCTTTAGGTGCAAATTTGCAGAGAGAGTTCGTTTTACATTCAACATTTCATGTACATTTGGTTTCACTCCCCAATTACCAGCCCCAACCCTAATCCACTCTTCTCCCTTCCTTCCTACTACCCCCTCCCCCCATGGCCCTCATTGTTATGCACTCCTGTGTGTCCTACATTTCCTCTGTGCGAATGTTGCCCCTCTGGTGCGCCATGGTCGATTGCTCCAAGGAATGCTTCTCCATAGAGTATGTGGATGCATCACCCTGGGTTGAGCAGTTTGCATGTATGTCTTATTTACCACTGGGCTGAGAGCCAGCCCCTGGGAGTGAGTTTTATTCCAGGCCCAAAGTGTATCCCAGGGCCAGTCTCAGGGGTCCCACCAGACTCCATCCAACCAGTAATTCTGGTCATTATTGTGTTTTGGGGAAATCCAACTGATTTTTGTATGTTGACCTTGTATCCTACCACTTTGCTAAACCTCTCTATTAGTTCTAGCAGGTTTTTTTTTTTTTTTTTTTTTTTGCTGGGTCTCTTGGGTTTTCTATGTATAGGATCATGTCATACACAAATAGAGATAGCTTTATTTCTTCTTTGCCATTTTGGATGCCTTTTATTTCTCTTCCTTGCCTTATTGCCCTGGTTAGGACTTCCAATACAATGTTAAATAGGAGTGGTGATAGAGGGCGTGCTTGTCTGATTCCATTCATAAGCGGAATGCTTTGAGTCTTTCTCCATTAACAATAATGTTGGCCATTGGCTTTGCATATATGCTCTTTATTATATTGAAGAATTTCCCTTCTATCCCTATTTTGCTGAGGAAAGGATGTTGGATTTTATCAACTGAATTTTCTGCATCAATTGATATCATCATATAGTTATTTTCTTTTGTTTTGTTTATGTGGTGGATTACATTGATTGTTTTTCTGATGTTGAACCATCCTTGCATACCAGGTGTGAATCCCACTTGGTCAGAATGTATTATTTTTTTGATATGTTGTTGGATTCTGTTGGCTAGGATTTTTTTGGAAGATTTTTGCATCTATATTCATGAGGGATATTGATCTGTAATTTTTCTTTTTAGTGGTGTCTTTCCCTGGTTTTTGTATCAGTGTTATGCTTGCTTCATAAAATGAGTTTGTAAGTATTGTGTCTTTTTGCACTGGAATAGCTTGAGTAGTATAGGTGTCAACTCTTCCCTGAATATTTGGTAAAATTCTCCAGTGAAGCCATCAGGGCCAGGACTTTTTCTTGTGGGATTTTTTTTTTTTTTAATGACTTTTTCAATGTCTTCCTTTGTTATGGGTCTGTTCAAATATTCTATCTCTGAATGGGATAGTTTAGGTAGGTCTTGTGTTTCTAGAAACTTGTCCATCTCTTCTAGGTTCTTGAATCTGTTAGAGTACAGTTCTTCATAATATTTTGTCAGTATCTTTTTTTTTTTTAATTTCAGTTGGTTCTTTTGTGAGGTCACCCTTTTTGTTTATTATTCTTGTAATTTGCATCTTTTCTTTCTTTTCCTTTGTTAGAATTGGCAATGGTTTGTCAAGTTTGTTAATCTTTTCGAAGAACCAGCTTCTTGTTTTAATGATTTTTCTCTATCATTTTTTGTTTTCTGTTTTATTTTTGCTCTGATCTTTATTATGTCCTTACTTCTGGATACTGTAGGGAGCTCTGGTGGTGTAGTGCCTAAGGCACTTGACTGCTAATCAGAAGGCTGGCGGTTCAAACCCTTCTATTGGTTCAATCCTTCTATTGGAAGGACTTCCTTAACCATTTCTTGTAGTGTTGGTCTGGTTTTCACAAAATCCTTTAATTTCTGAGAAGGTCTTGATTTCACCATTATATTTGATGGACAATTTGGTTGGATATAGAATTTTTGGTTGAAAGTTCTTTTCCTTCAGTGTTTTATATATGCTGTCCCATTGCCTTCTTGCCTGCATGGTTTTTGCTGAGTAATCAGAACTCAGCCTAACTGCTTGTCCATTGTAGGTGACATTTCTTTTTTCCTGGGCTGCTTGCAAGATTCTTTCTTTATCTTTGGTTTTGGAGAGTTTGATTATGATATGTCTTGGTGACTTTCTCTTGGAATCTATCCTGTCTGGGGTTCATTGAAGTTCTTGGACAAATATCTTTTCTTCCTTCATGATAAGGGGGAAATTTTCTGTCTTCCACAATTTTCTCAGTCTTTTTTTTTTTTTCTTTTTCCACTTCTTCTTGTTTTGGTTTTCCAATGAGGCATACATTGTTTCTTTTCATGTCATCCCATGTAACTCTTAGGATCTCTTCGACTCTCTTAAATCTTTGTTCTGATTTTTCTTCATACAGCTGGGTGTCAAGAGATTTATCTTCTAGTTGGCAAATCTATTCTTCATCCAGTTCTAGCCTATTCTTCTGTGCTTCCACTGTGTTGTGTAATTCTGTAATTTTAGTATTCATCTTCTGGATATCTAACTGTTGTTTTTGTATGAATTCTGATTGTGTATTAATCTTGTTATTTTGTTCTTGATGGTTTCCTGAGTTCTTCCAGGGTACTGCCTGTATTCTCCTTGGTTCTGTTTGAGGTTTCCTAAGCACTTGTAGAGTTCTATAAATGTATCTTCTAAATTCCTTCTCAGATAATTCTATTGCCTCCTCTTCCTCCAGGTTTAATGAGATTTTTGTTTGGGATTTTATTTCTAGTGTCTTATCCTGTTTGTTTGATTTGAGGTTGCCTGTTATTACCTAGACATTTTGAAGTTGTTTTTAACTGTTAGTTATGTATTGATTTATTTTGCCTTGATTTTTGTTTAAATATTTTCAAGGGTGGAGTTGGTGCATTTTATTTTTTTGGTTATTAATTCAGGTGTGCTGGGTTGCTCTGTAGTTTTCTTTGTGTTGATGAAATCTCTATGGGGAATGTGGATGCAGGTCTCTGTTTGTTGTGAAGGGGATTTAGAGTTGGGACAAGCAGGTATTGTGGTGGCTTAATGTGGTTCTTCTATTGAATGATGCAGGGAAGAAGGGGAAGAAGGAGGAAGAAAAAACAAACTCTAAGGCACCAGTAGTGTGTCCCCACTTTCCACATTTCCATGGTTACTGCTGGTTCCAGGGTTTTATTTTGAGAATTCTTGGGTCGTCTGCCAATGATGATATTATATGGTCACAGACAGACCCGCAGTTCAAAACTGTCAAAGACTGCAATGGTTAGGAAACCATTACTTTCCACTTGGGTTGGATAGCTACAAAAACCCTGTACTCTGGATCTCTCCATGCTAAAAAGCTGTCCTGGAAGAGCTGGATTCCAGCCTTGCACTCTGAGCTTGTCCCAGGGCCTGCATACTTGTAGTGTGCTTCCTGTCTTCTCCCTTTCTGCTCCCAACTCAGCAATGACCTGACCCAGAGGGGTTTCTGCTCTATTTCTCAGAAACGTTGTCCACTTACTCAGCTCAGTCCCCATGTTTACCATCAGAAGCTGCTGTCGTGCTTAGTCTGAGTCCCCAAAGTTGCCATTGGCTTCCAAGTGTCCATGCTTATTGTTTAGAGAGAGACCCATCATTGCATCTAGATGGTCACTTGCAAGCTTTTAAGATACCATTCACTACTCACTAAAGTAGGATGTGGAACAATGTTTTTGTGTAGTATGTTATGCCAGTTGAGCTTGATGTCCCCTACAACCATGGTCCTGAGCCCACAGGTCCAACTACTTGCTCCCTCCAGGTAGTTTGTTGTGGCCAAGAAGTGACTATAATCTTGTCCCTTGCCAATTCTACTATATATCTGGATATTCTTACAGAACATACAGATACACTTGTAGAAACATTGTTTGCCAACCCTGTACATGGTCATGGGCACACTCTCTCCTTCATAGACATACCTGATCATTCAGCCTGTCCACCCATAGATCAGTGTTTGCCACCTCTGACAAGCACTGTATGAGCAGAAGGGTTCATCTTTGTTGTCTGTACTTCCCATACACCTTTCTGTGTCTTCCTGTTCCTCAATGCCACTATGTTGATCACTTTCATTTGGTACATTGCCCTTCTCTTCACCCAAATCAATACTTGTCTCTACCTATCTAGCAGTGTTTCCTCCAATTCTCTCCCACACCTGGTAACCAGTAAAGAAAGTTTCCTTCCATAGATAAATGGATGAGAGAGTATTTCATGTAGTGTATGCCTCTGGGTAGTCAGTATAGTGATGTGGTATACCAGATAGCCCTAGGAAGTGTTCTAGGAAAAAGGTAAGGTTAACTCTCACAAATATAATGATACAATGAATTTTTTCTCTGGTAAGATTAAGTGTATATCCTCAGAATAGAGGGAATCAGTGAACTAAACCTACTATGATAGCAAAGACAGCTCCCATTGATAAGACGTAGTGGAAATGGGTTACTGTAACATAGTAGGTATCGTGTAAAATGATATAAAGTGAGGAGTTTGCTACGACAATGCCTATGAAGCTTCCTACAGTAAACAGGAAAAGGAAGCCTATTGCAGGTGATCATTTAATATTGCCACTGTGAAATGTAGCTAATCCTTGACTTTTTACAATAATGGACTAATACAATATTTGTCCTGGGACTGACTTATTTCACTAGCTCTCCACAGAGCTTTCAAGGCTGTAATCTTCAGAAGCAGATAGGCATACCAGTCTTCCAGAGAGCCTCTGGGTAGGTTCAAACCACTAAACTTTCAGCTAGTCAAAAGCCATTTGTGCCACTTGGGATTTCTACTACAGCATACTCTAGACTAACTAATGCACAATATATCTGAAAATGTTGTCTCTCTTCTATTCTCTCCATTTCTGTTATAGCAGTAGTAGATAACCAAAACAGTCACAAAGATATCAATTTAGGGAGCTAACAATGGGAAAAGTTATGATAACTTCTTAGGCACAGCCAAACACCTTAAGGGAGTGAGTTGCTGGGCCTGCAGTATTGGCATCAAGGTAGTGGGGGATATCAAGTCAATTGGCATTACATACAGCAAAAAAACATAAGTCTACATCCTACTTTGGGGTGTAGCAACAAGTGTCTTAAACACTTGCAAGTGGCCATCTAAGATGCAACAATTGGTCTCTCCTTGTCCAGGGCAAAAAAGAGTGAACACTGAGAGACCAGTGGACCATGCAAACCTCAGCCTACAAGACTCTATGACCAGAACTAGATAGTGTCTGGCTATAACTGCCAACCACTCAGAAAAGGGTCAGTTTAGGAGATCCTTGATAGAGTGGGAGAAAAATGTGGAACAAAACTCAAAATCCTAAAAAAAACCAGGCTTATTGGTCTGACAGAGACTGGCAAAAATCCTGAGACTATGGCCCCTAGTCACCCTTCAAGCCTGGAACTGAACTCACTCCCATGGCTTCCTACAAAGTGAATATTTATACCAGGAAGTTTCACTCCTTAGATCAACCATGGGAGACCAGAAGGGCAGTATTTGCACAGGGAGATAACTCTGAAGGCAGGAATGCATAGGAAAGAAAAACACAGGAAAAAGGTAATCACAGAGAGGAAGTAGAAAGAGAGCTGTTACATTATGAGGACTGCAATCAATGCCATGAAAAAATATATATATATGTATCAGCTGTTGAGTGGAAAATGAATTTCTGCTGTAAAGTTTCACCCAAATCACAATTAAAAAAAAAGAGAGAGAGAGAGAGAAAATGATATGAAGTTAGGAAGAATTTAGCTTTATCCCAATGAATCTCTGGTGGTGCAGTGGTTAAGGTATTCAGTCTAACCAAAAATGTCAGCAGCTTGACTCTATCAGCCCCTCCACCAGAGAAAGATTAGGCGGTCTGCTTCTGTAAAGAATTACAGCCTTCTAAAATCTATTGGGCAGTTCTACTGTGTCCTATAGGGTTGCTGTGAATTAGAATCAACTTGAAGGCATTGGGTTTGGTTTTCTGGTGAAAAAAGGCAGTAGAAATGTCATGTAAACTTGAAGTCAAAAAAATATCTTAAATCTTTGGTATATGACTTTGGGAAAACTACTTATAGTTGCCAAGCCACAATTTTCTTATTTTTAAATAGAGATATTAAAGTTATATTGCAGGAGTATTATGAGAGAACATATTATCTAAGTTACCTAGAGCTGATACAACAGAAATACCACAAGTGGGTGGCTTTATCAAGCAGAAATTTATTTTTTCACAGCTGGGAGACTAGAGTCTGAGGTAAGGGTGATGACTCTGGGGAATCTTTCTCTCTCTATCTATTGGTTCTGGAAGAAGGTCTTTATCTCTGAGCTTCTACTCTTGAGTCATCTTCATGTGGTGTGGCATCTATCTTCCACCATCTCTCCTTGCTTGGTTGGTTGTTTAAACTCTTTTATATCTCAAAAAAAGATTACTCAAGATATACCTTACACTAATCCTTCCTTATTAACATAACAAAGACAACCCATTCCCAAATGGGATTAAAACCACATGTCTAGAGTTTAGAATTTAAAACACATATTTTCTGGGGATACAATTCAAGCCATAACACATGTATGTTTTATTTGACATATCCTCGATATTCACACTACCTCTTTTCCTCTGAAATATTGCACATGATTTAGTTATTTAGCCTATAATTTGTTGCAATGCTGTTAGAATAAATTAAAATATAGAATGCAAAAGGCTCTGAGTACCTTTCTTTAAGTTCTGTACTGAATGAGTAAGAATGAGTGAGAGAGTGAGAGAGAGATTCATTTTCTATACTAATTCTTCAAATCTACATTCTCCATAAATCTGGGGCCTCTATATTAGTATGATTACATTAATATAATATATTAATATATAAACTCTAAAAGGGAGCTCTGGTGGCATAGTGCCTAAGGCATTTGGTTGCTAACCAGAAGGCTGGTGGTTCACACCCACCAATCACACCTCAGAAGGAAGACTGGGCAATCTACTTCCACAGCGATATTGCCTCAGAAATCCAAGGAGGGGTCTTGCTGTACTACTTGTGTTCACGGATGTTTTTTCTTCCATAATAACTTGAATTATAGATAAATTACTAGGTGTTCATGTTAATATTCAGATAACAAGGTAATTTTCATTTCCCTGCTAAGTAAAAGAAAGAAACCTAAACTGGTTTTGAACTAAATGTGTTACTCATATTGCAGTCATGTTTTCTGTTGCATGCTTAATCAAAATTCAAAATGACAATATTGATAGAAAAGTCTGTGGAACAGGCTAACACTGTGAATGGAAACAAGACTGACCTTAGAGAAATGTGATCCAGATTATTTGCTAAATTGGCTAGTGTGGTAGTTATGTTTGTGTGTCAACTTGGCTTGGCCTGGTTGAGTGGCTGGGCAGCTGGTGGTAGTTATTCCCCATGATGAGACTGGCAGTCAGGTCTATGGTGGGATGTACCACAAGCAGCTGAGTAGCTGCCTTTGGGAATGTGGTCTACTTCCTGTATTTAAGGAGAAGCCTTGGGAATGGTCTCTAGCCTATGGCCCACTTGGACACTGCATGTAGCTGTGTCATTGCTCAGCAGCCTGCCATGCTCTGCCAACCTTGGGACTTACAATGGGCTTAAGTTAATGGCCTGCCTTGTGGTTTGGTATCATCGGGACTGTGCCTTTTTACTTGTCAACCTTGGGGCTTCTCAGCCTCAATAACCAGCAGCTGTCTGAGTGAAGAAATGTCTCTAGCTCCAGTGGGCTGGGAGCAGGAGGCAGAGCTGGACCCCAAGTTTGAGGGGCTTTCACCCAGCCCCTAAAGCCTGGCACTTTGAACTTGAACTTAAAGCCTCTAAATTGTAAGAATAAACTCCTGTTTGTTAAGGCTATCCCATTTGTGGTATATGCTAGTCAGAGCGGCACTAGGTTACCAGAATAGCTAGGTTCCTCAAAGGGTAAATTTGCAGATTCCTGTAAGGATGAGTTTTGCAATGAGTAAGCAGCCAATTTCTTTCTGTTGTGTTCTTTGATTTTATATCTCTGGCAAGCTAGGGAGACAATGTTTTGTTGATTTTGTTGTTGTTAGGTGCCATTGAGTCTTCCCCATGCCATAGATACCCCATGCATAGCAGAATGAAATACTGCCCAGTCCCATACCAGCTCCACAATCTTTGCTATACTTGAGCCCATCATTGCAGCCACTTTGTCAATCCATCTCATTGAGGGCCTTCCCTTCTTTCGTCAACCCTCCATCTTACCAAGCATGACATACTTCTCCAGGGAATAGTTCCTTCTTACAACATGACCACAATAGGTGAGACGAAGTCTGGCCATTCTTGCTTCCAAGTATCATTCTGGCCGCACTTCGTCCAGGACAGATTTTTTGTTAGTTCTTTTAGCAGTCCATGGTTCTTTCAGCATTCTTTGCCAGCACTGCATCCCAAACACATTGACTCTTTGGTCTTCCTTATTCATTGCCCAGCTCTCACATGCATATGAGGCTTGTGCCAGGTGTGCTTTAGTCCTCAAAAAGACATTTTTGTTCTTCACCACTTGAAAGAGGTCTTTTGCAGCAGATTTGTCCAGTGCTAGACATCATCTGATGTCCTGACTGCTGCTTCCATTGGTGTTGATTATAGAACCAAGTAATATGAAGTCTTTGACAACTTCAATCTTTTCTCCATTTATCATGATGCTGCTTATAGGTCCAGTTGTGAGGATTTTTTGTTTTCTTTATGTTGAGGTATAATCCTCAACTGAAGACTGTAGTCTCTAATCTTCATCAGTAAGTGCTTCAAGTCATCTTCATTTTCAGCAAGCAAAGTTGTGTCATCAGTGTATTGCAGGTTGTTAATGATTCTTCCTCCAATCCTTATGCCCTGTTCTTCTTCATATAGGCCAGCTTCTTGGATTATTTGCTCAGCATACAGATTGAATAAGTATGGTGAAAGTATACAACCCTGACACACTCCCTTCTTGATTTTAAACCATGCAGTGTTCCCTTGTTCTGCTCAAATGACAGCCTCCTGGTTTATGTACAGATTCCTCCTGAGTACAATTAAGTGTTCTTCTTAATGTTACCCATAATTTGTTATAACCCACACAATTGAATGCTCTTGCATAGTCAACAAAACACAAATAAACATCTTTCTGGTATTCTGTTGATTATCCAGGTGGTATAAATTTATATTATAAGAAAACCAAACTAGCCTCCCTTTTGCCATAATCAGGATTTTCATGTGTGCCAGACTTGCCAGCTATTCTTACTAATTAATGGTACGCAAAACATACTATTGCCCAGCTATTCTTACTAATTAATAGTATACAAAACATACTATTGATTAGTAAGAATAGCTGGGCAATAGTATGTTTTGCATACATAGCCTTCAGTTGAGGATTACATCTCAATATAAAGGAAATGAAAATCCTCACCACTAAACCAATAAGCAGCATCATGATAAATGGAGAAAAGATTGATGTTGTCAAAGATTTCATATTACTTTGCACCACAATCAACAAACACCCACGGAGGTGATCAAGAAATCAGATGATGTCTTGCACTGGGCAAATCTGCTGCAAAAGACCTCTTTCAAGTGATGAAGAGCAGAGACGTTTCTGTTAAGATTAAGGTGTGCTTAACCCAAGCCATGGTGTTTTCAATAGCCTCATATGTATGTGAAAACTGGACATTGAATAAATAAGACTAAAGAAGAGTTGATACTCTTGGGTTGTGGTGTTGGCAAAGAATACTGAAAGTTACCATGGACGGCCAGAAAAATGAATAAAACTGTCCTGGAGGAAGTGCAGCTGGAATGCCACTTGCAAGTGAGAATGGCCATACTTCGTTTCACTTACTTTGGTCATGTTGTCAGAAGGGACCATTCCCTGGAGAAAGATATCATGCTTGGTAAAATGGAGGGTCAGCAAAAAAGAGGATGATCCTCAACGAGATGGATTGACACAGTGTCTGCAATGACGGGCTTAGGTATAGCAAGGATTGTGAGGCTGGAGAAGGACCAGGCAGTGTTTCTTTCTGATGTACATAGGGTCACTATGAGTCACAGCCAACTCGACAGCATCTAACAACAGCAAGAATTTTAGTTTATCTTAAGTTTAAGACAATAGCAATGATCAACAATGTAGTTAAAGACATAAGTAGAGGAATTGCTTGGTAAGAAAGAACTCTTGTTCCTCTATATAGTGAGAAAAGGAAATAATGATTGCAAATGTGAAAATAAAAATCTTTAAAGGAATATTATGAAGGGAGAGAAGATACACAAGTAGAGTGTGTGTGGGATGAACTAGAGGACTACACGTTTTCTGAGAGGTGTATTTAGGATTCAGATGAGTCTGGAGATAGATTGATCATTTAGAATTCCATTAAAGTCATCCAAGTACATAAACTTTTTACTTGTGGTTATAGAACTAGAAGGAAGAAGATAGATTTGAAAGAGAGAGTAGAGTAATTGGATCAGCTTGATAAATGACTGAACTTAGAGGTGAACAAAATGTCAAATATGACATCAGTATTTCCAGTCTGATGATCCTGGTGTCTGTCCCAAGTTTCCCAGCATCCTAGGACCACCTTTTCATTTACTGTTGTTGTTATGTGCCATCGAGTCAGACCCGATTCATAGAGACCTCTCCTTGGGTTTCCAAGGTGGTATCACTACGGAAGTAGATTGTGCAACTTTCCTTCTGAGGAGTGGATGGTGGGTTTGAATAACTAGCCTTCTGATTAGCAGTCAAGTGCCTTAGGCACTATGCTACCAGAGCTTCTTTCATTTATTAGCCAAATAAAATATCTAAAGCTCCCACTCTATCCTACCTTTCTACTTACATATAGGTTTGGACTGCTGCTGGTAGCAGCTCTATTGAACCTTTCATCAGAAGCAGTATTGCAATGTGGTGAAGAACATGGGCTGTGGAGTCAGATCAACCAATTTAAATATTGGACATACTACTCCCTAACTGAATGCTCTTAAGTTACTTATCTCACAATGCTTCAATTTCCTCATCTGTAAAATGGTGATAACTAATTATACCTACCATACTAGGGTCTTTATTCATTCATTCCACAAATATTTATGTGCTCACTGTTTCAAATTCTCAAACTTCCATTCTTCCAAACACCCAATAAAGACAGCTTCTTAATTTATTTCTCAGAATAAGTTTGTTCATCTTTATCTCAACCTGAGCCTTGTACTGGTTCAACAAATTCAAAGCTAGAACAATTTCAATGTTTTCTCGGGGGTGAGGGAGTGGCAGCAGACTCCTTCTACACACACACCTATAAAAGTATTTGTCATAATTTCTAGACTTTGGAAATGCTTATGGTAGACCTTCTTAATAACATATTGTCCCCTACTACACTATTAATTGAAATAAAAATCAGCAGAAGTGGGAGGATTTGGGGGCATGTGTGTTTGTATGGGTGTATTTGCAGGTGATGTAAGAATTGAGTAGTCTGGAGCTCTGGTGCCATAGTGCCTAAGGCATTTGACTGCTAACCAGAAGGCTGGCCGTTCAAACCCAGCAGTCACTCCTTGGAAGAAAGACTGGGCGATCTACTTCCTCAGTGATACTGCCTGGGAAAACCAAGGAGAGGTCGCTATGGATCAGATCCGACTTGACAGCAGTGTGTTGCATTGTTGCTTTGGGATATGATGAGTTTCAAGTGCCATCAGTATTGCTACATAAAATTGTTCAGAAGGCATTTAAGTTGAAAATGTAACTTTTAAGTAGCCCATAAACAATATTATTTGATTTTGAAATATTAAGCACAAAATAAATGAACAACAAATGCTAGCTGAGTAGTTTGAAATTAAAAGCTCTGTGTTTCATGTGATTTAGCATTATTGAAAAATACAAACATAATGAGCTGGAGTTAAAAATACAAGAGAATTCTACTAATTCTCAGGTCAGAAACCCTTAACAGTCCTCAGCTGTCTACTAAAAATTCTGAAGACTCTAGTCTGGTATTCAAGGCCCTCAATGATTCATTCAATCTGTCATTATTACAAATAGTTTGTAAAGTCTCCAAAATATAAGAAATAATTTCTGATTCCTTCATAGTTCCTTGCATATTGTAGATATTCAATAAATATTTATTAAGTGAGTAGAAATTTGTCTGTTGTTCAGACCAAATAAAATTAGCTAGTTCAAAACTGATTTATTGGATAAACTCATGTCTAGAATTATTAGGATTATTATTAAATTATTGTACACTGATTAAGCCTATCCCATGGAATTTCCTCAAAAATAACATTAAACTCCATTCATTCAGAAGTAAACTTGAAACTATCTTTTGCAGTGCCTGAAACATTTCTTAAGACAGACAGCTGTGGCCAGGGCAGTGAGGTTAGTCAAGAACAAAAATTAGAAATTCAAGCCACCACAAATACTTTGGGTCTCTAGGTAGACCACATTTTTTAAAGAATCAGTTTTGAAAAAGGCAATGCCCTACCACTTTTCAGTTATTTATTTATTTGTTTGTTTAAGTTATCTACAAACTTCAATTGTTGTTGTTGTTATGTGCTGTGGAGTCAGACTCGACTCATAGTGACCCCTCCTTGAGCTTCCGAGGCTGTATGACTACAGAGGTAGATTGCCCAACCTTCCTTCCGAGGAGTGGCTGGTGGGTTTGAACCGCCAGCCTTCTGGTTAGCAGTCAAATGCCTTAGGCACTACGCTACCAGAGCTTCAATAGAAAGTCTTCAAAAAAGAACAATATCATGTCTTGGTTTTCAGTGGATGTACTAGATGTTCATAGACTCAACAGCAACTAACAACATATTGGATGATGTGGTATGCTGCTTAGATCCTCTCCTCATGGCCAAAGTACATATTCTCCCAGCTTTCAGGAGTGTTGGGTGCTGGTGACTCACAACTCTGTCCCTCACTGGGCTTTTCCATCAATCAAAAGGAGCTATCTTACCCATGGTCACAACCCACACCCCAAGGGAAACCTACATCTAATGATTGTTAAAATGGAGGTACCAAAACCCACTTGGAAAAACTCAGAAGATCCATCCAAGCTCTAGCACTCTTTGTACAATCACCGGATCTAGAACCATCTCTTAACCCAGGTAGCTTGCTCGCTGCTGAGGCTGACAAACCCAAGGTTGGTAAGTAAAATAGCACAGTCCCAAAGTTATCAAGCAACATGTCAGACCATTGAGATGAAGACTTGGTCATATGTGCCAAAAGCTCAGAGACCTTTCCCAAAGCTTCTTCTTATATACTAGAAGCAGACCACATCTCTAAAGCAGCCATTCAGCTGCTCACATAGATTCCACTGTGGACTAGATTACCAGCCTTACAATGAGGAATCTCTACATCCAGCTGCCCAGGCACTCAAAACCAGGCCCAGCCAAGTTGACACACAACCTTAACTACCACATAGGATGTCCCAATAAACCACTAACTTACATATCTCTTTCTCAAGCCTATTTCTAGAGAATCCCACCTAAGACAGCAGGAGAAAAACATGATTAAGTAAACAATATGTAAAGGTACTCTAGAAAATCAGAAGTTTTTCAATTGCTTTCCATTACACAATGATCACTCATTTTTAAGACAGACACCAGAATGAGATCACTCTGTAAATGTTCATCAGGAATCCATGGGCAGTGTAAATTAAATGCTTATATTAAAATTAAGTATTTGATTACTAGCTGAAAGTTTGGTGGTTCAAACCCATCCAGAGGAACCTTGGAAGCAAAGTGTGGCATTTTGTTTGCAAAATGTCACAGTCTTGAAAATTCTACGGAGCAGTTCTACTCTGCATACATGAGGTCATCATGAGTTAGAATTGACTTGATGCCAACAAACAATAAGAAGGCTATCACCCTTCTGATAAATGTTCACTAGAGATTTTCATGCATGGAATTCTAATATTCAATTCATGGCTCTTATATCATATAAGCAAAAGTTTCAAAAATGGCCGTTATTCAAATACAAAAACATCAAAAAAGTGGATTGACATTTAGTCAAAACTGAAATAGCAATATTGAATTTCACTTCAATTATGATATTACAACATAATTGAATATGATACTATTTAAAAGTTTCTTCTTATACAAGAAATATATATAAAACATAAGCAGAAAAAAAATTATTTCATTAGAAGTAAAGTTATGATGGAAATTTTTGGGAAATTGAAAATAGCACTTGCTTCTTTATTTTCTACATTGTCTACTTTATTCCTTCAGGCTGTCTTATACTAAGTATTGTTGTTGTTGTTATTGTTGTTATTTGCCATCGAGTCGGCCCTGACTCATAGCGACCCCTCCTTGGGTTTCTGAGGCAGTATCACTACGGAAGTAGGAATGCCCAACTTTCCTTCCAAGGAGTAGCTGGTAGGTTTGAACCACCAGCCTTCTGGTTAGCAGTCAAGTGCCTTAGGCACTATGCTACCAGAGCTCCTATCTCTGGTAAGTATTAGGCTTCAGTATTCTCCCCATTGCTAAATCCTGATTACCTCTGTTTGTCATTCTTTTCAACTTTTTGCTTTATTTAATTAGAAAAAAAAAATGGAAGGAATATGTACCAGATTATTAACAATTCACCCACATTCATGGATTAAGAGAAAGAAAAAAAAGAGATTATATGAAATTATATAAAATACCTGATATTACCTTTGCACCAAAAAAAAATTCAACAACACAACTTTCAGTGATTCTAAGTTATTTAAAATATATAAGGAACAACTGAAATATTGCTCATTTATTCTAATAATAGCAAATTTATTAATAAAGACAGTAGAAAAACAAAATTAATAACCCCACTGGAACACTGCTGCAACTATAATGGTTGTAGCAGGTACGTATTGCTGTGATGATACAAAGATCAATTTTGAAAGATATGAAAGAAGCTTACATAGGGAGGCATGATTAATGAGAAAGAACCTTTCACTCTATGAAAATGCAGTTAAATTTTGTATGATAGTTCCTGTGTCAATGATGATATTTTATGTCAAGCTCAGAGATACTGCTCTGGTGGGATATAGAAAGCATCATCATGTATATTCTAGCATGTTTCTCATCTGTTATATTAAATGTGTGAAATATTCAGAACAGAAAAATAGCAAAGAAAGGAACTAACACCATTTTGTCTTGGGCTTGAGTTTAAAATGATGATCCATTGATGAAAACAATAGTCCACTCTTCTGAACAAATTGATTACCTTCCTGTTACAGACTATGCTGAGAATAAACCAATTGTTCTTGTTCAAATAAAAATGATTCTAAGTACGTGATGTATATTGTTGTTATGTGCCACTGAATCAATTCTGACTCATAATAACCCTATAAGACAAGAATGGAACTGACCCATACGGTTTCTAAGGCTGTAATCTTTATGGTAACAAACGGCCACATCTTTCTTCTGTGGATTAGCTGGTGGGTTAGAACTTTTCAGTTAGTAGTTAGTGTTTAACCACTGCATCTACACCAAGGCTCATATGAAGTATACCAAATCCAAACCAATATTTCTCCTGAGGATTGACTAGAGGGTTCAAACCACCAACATTTTAATGGTCATCTTCTGAATCCAGCTTGCATTTCTGGAAGTCCCCTGTCAATCTGCTGTTGCAACCATTTTTTAATTATCTTCAGCAAAACTTTATGAACATTTTAATTTTAATTATCAGCTGAAATCTTTAACCACTGCACCACCAGGTTTTCTCCTATGAAGTATTGTTGCTGTTGTTGTTGTCGTTAGATGCAATCCTGCCTGCTCCAACTCATAACAACTCTATGTACAATAGATTGAAACACTGCCTGGTCCTGTGCCACCCTCACAATCCTGACTATACTTGAGACCATTGTTGCAGCCACTGCATCAATCCATCTTGTTCAGGGTCTTCCCCTTTTTCACTGACCTTCCACTTTACCAAGCATGATATCCTTCTCCAGTGAATGGTCCCTTCTGATCACATGACCAGAGTAGGTGAGACAAAGTCCAGACATTCTTGCTTCCAAGGAGCATTCTGATGGCACTTCTTCCAGGACAGATTTGTTCATTCTTCTGGCATTCCATGGTATTTCAGTATTCTTCACCAATACCAAAATTCAAAGACATCACTTCTTTTGTCCTCCTTTTTTATTCTCCAGCTTTCACATCCGTATGAGGCAATCGAAAATACCATGGCTTAGGTTAGGGACACCTTAGTCTTCCAAGTGACATATTTGCTGTTCAGCAATGTAAAGAGGTCTTTTGCACCAGATTTTCCCAAAGTAATATGATGTCTGATTTCCTAGTCAAGACATCATGGGTGTTGATTGTGGACCTTAGTGAAACAAAATCTTTGACAACGTCAATCTTTTCTCCATTTATCATGATGCTGCTTATTGGCCCAGATGTGAAGATTTTAATTTTCTTTATGTGAAATATAATCCATATGGCAGACAATAATCTTTAATCTTCATGTCAGTAAGTGTTTCAAGTCATCTTCACTTTCAGCAAACAATGTTCTGTTGTCCTCATATCACAGGTTGTTAATGAATCTTCCTCCAATCCTGATGCTGCATTTTTCTTCGTATAGTCCAGCTTCTCAGATTATTTGCTCAGCATAGAGAGTGAATAAATTTGATGAAAGATACAACCCTGATGTGCACCCTTCGTGATTTTAAAAACCATGCAGTATCTCCTTGTTCTGTTCAAAAGACAGCCTCCTGGTCTATGTACAGATTCCTCATGAGCACAATTAAGTGTTCTGGAATTCCCATTCTTTACAATGTTATCTATAATTTGTTATGATCCACACAGTTGAGTGCCTTTGCATAATCAATAAAACACAACTAAATATCTTTCTGATATTCCTTGCTTTCTGCCAAGATCCATCTGATATCAGCAATGATATCCCTCATTCCATGTCATCTTCTGAATCCAGCTTGCATTTCTGGAAGTCCCCTGTCAATCTACTGTCGCAACCATTTTTTAATTATCTTCAGCAAAACTTTATGAAGTATGGTTTGATGTAATCTGAGATTTCTCTTCTCATGGCAAACAGTACTCTAATAGCAGTTGTTGTTGTTAGCTGTGGTTGAGTTGGTTCCAACTCATAGTGACCCAATATACAATGGAATGAAACACTGCCCAGTCATGAACCATCCTCACAATCTTTGCTATATTTGAGCTCTGGTGGCACAGTGCCTAAGGCATTTGACTACTAACCATAAGGTTGACAATTCAAACCCACCAGCCACTCCCTGGGAGGACAATGAGGCAATCTACTTCTGTAAAGATTTACCACCTTGGAAAGCCAATGAGGGTCTATATGAGTCAGAATTGACCTGATGGTAGTGGTTTAGTATTCTAATTGTTGTTGTTGTTATGTGCTGTCGAGTTGGACCCAACTCATAGCGACCCCTCCTTGGGTTTCCAAGGCAGTATCACTACGGAAGTAGATTGCCCCATCTTCCTTCCAAGGAGTGGCTGGTGGGTTTGAACTGCCAGCCTTCTGGTTAGCAGTCAAGTGCCTTAGGCACTATGCTTCTAGTAGTACTGTTAAATTTCAAACAAATGCCCCATAAACAAGTCATGTACAAGGACTGCATTATCCAGCCCTGAGTCTTTTACTACCATTCTGAGATCCCCTTAAAGATATTAAATGGTATTACATAGAAATTAATGCAAACTTTTTTAAAAAACATTTTTTTGTCCAATTATTTAAGGTTGGTAAAGCTTACCTCACCCTTCAGGAGGTAAGTAGTTTGTTTATATTAGGAATGTTACTCCTCAGACTGGTCCCATTTATGTCTAGCACAGTACTGGGCACACAGTAAATCCTAAAGCAGACTAATTAATCCCTGTACTACAGAGGGATTAGGAATGGCTGAAACATTGGAATCTGATACTCGTCAGCACTTTAGTAGACTGAATTTCAGATTGTGAGGCCACTTTTGAGAGCACACCTTGAATAATGCAACCATCTGGAAACTAATTTTTAATTTCTCTGTGCAGTAGAGGTGAAATGAAAGTTCAGTTGCAAATTTAAATGTCTTTAATATGACAGAGGCTATTAAATATTTAAATGTGAATTAAATTGATATTTGCATAGTAATAAGTAGGTGCCAAAACTGAGAAATGAGCTCTGGTTTCTATCTCAGCTAAACGCTGTCTCTGGCTTCACTACTTGGGAGCTCAGAGACCAACTGAGGACCTTATATTGCATATATCCTAACTCGCCAGAGAAATATTTCTATCTATAAATTAGATATAAGGTTGAAGACTTTTATATAAGGTTGATTCTTCCATCTATATATTAGAAATAAGGAACTGGGGTCTTTTTTTTTTTTTTTTTTTTTTGAGGCCTGAGGAAAATCAAATGCTGATGACCTCCAGGGTTGAGAAAATTTAGAAAAAAAAAAATAGTTTTCCTTCTCTCTTCCCAACATAAAACTATCTCATCCTATGCCCAGGGGCTAATCTGATACACTCCAAAGCCTACTTTCAGAGGACTGCCACCCACATACATCATGTTCTTCATGTCTCCAGACCTTTGATTCTGCTCTTCCAGGGAATGTACTTTCCTCCTCTATTCCCTGAATAACTCTCTCTCAGACTTCAAGATTCAGTTAAGGTCTCCTGCAGGAATCTTCCTCTAACTTCACCTCCAGGATCTTTTACTACCTAATACATACCAGTAGACATGGGGTCAACTCTAACTCATGATGACCCCATGTATGTCAGAATAGAATTGTGCTCCATAGGTCTTTTTTTCCCCCTCTTTTTGGTTTGTAATTGTCCTCATTTGTCAATTGGTGTCTCTGGTTCACTGTTTACAATCTTGTAGTCTTATTTACTTTGGATACTTCCATAGCTGGGTTGGTTTCTGGGTTATATCATCATGTGTGTTAATGGTCAGTTGTTGTTGGCTGTTGTTGCTTCTCT